>NC_060215.1:148352500-148676250 GCF_021130785.1 Homalodisca vitripennis
ATTGAGACCAGTCAAACATACAGAAATTTCAGTCGCACCACATTCACTCATGCCAATTTTCCCATTTTCCAACGCCGGTTGTCAGTGTTCCAAGCCCCCCCCCCCCCCCACCCCCCCCCCCCCCCACCCCCCCCCCCCCCCACCCCCCCCCCCCCCCACCCCCCCCCCCCCCCACCCCCCCCCCCCCCCACCCATTAAGTGAGTGGGTAATGAGTGATAGGGATAAAACGGTGCATGGGTTAGTGAGTGCATTTGGGTTTGTGAGCGAGTAGGATAGTAGGTTCTTTATTCTAAGTAAGTAAATGTATGATGTGCATATCCCTGGGACGACCAAGCCTTTTAGTTGTCCAGGATCGCTACATCAATTTTTTTTGTACCCCCAGATGCGGTGTCAACTGGAAGGTATAAACCAGCCAGAAGATAAAACCTCCGGGGGAAATATTAGTATTGGTTACTATTGTTAACAACACAAAATACATGTTAAGTAAAACTTGGGTTATTTATTAGGTTACGTTAGTTAGTGTGTTTTGGGGTCAGAGCTTTTAGTAAAGGAATGAGGTATTAAATGAATGGATAAGTTTATAAATAAGTTTTTTTTTTACTTCTTTGTAAGTCAGAGTGTGATGTACGGCTCCTGGGCATTCAGTATGGTTGCACTGCATATGATACATCACTTTAATGTTACCCAGAGGGAGAAACTGGAAGGTATAAACCAGCCAGAAGTAAACCTATGGGGGAAATATTAGTGTGCTTAGTTTGTTAAGTGGGATTAATTAGATTATTTAACGGAGTTGTGTGTGAGAGGGTTAGGTGAGAGTGAAGGTTAGTAAGGAATGAGTTAGTGAAGAGTGTGTACATGGGCCCGTTTATACCACTAAGTGTTGGCCCAATGAACTCTAACTCATTGCGTTCAGAGTGTTGATTATATTACATAAGTTACACGGTTCATATTGAGTTATAACTGGTTTCATATGTAACCAAATATTAGATTTTACATTTTGTCGTTAGTCATTTTTCTGGTTAACAAGAAGTCGGTAAAATGTATTGAAATTCCGTAAAACGTTTTAGACGCATGGTTTACAAGTTTTTGAATATTTATAATACTAATAATATTATATGTGTATAATTTCTACAACACTTTAATAAGGTTTATAAACTTTAACTGTGTGTGTGTTTATTTATATGTGTTTTCGATATATATAATCGGTAGCCTATTTTGTGGACAGTCCGTAAATCAAAGTAAATTACAGTCTAATGAATCATACACTAATCTATAAAATTAATCAGTAAATCTCAAATGTAAAATAAACCGAATCTATTGCAATTCAGGTTTGCTTCAATATTCGTAAGCAGTTGTAATGAAATATCTATCTAGTACATAAAACATTAAAAATTTCTAAAATCGAGATGAAAAATTTGTTTAAAATATAAATAAAGAACTAAAAAAATTCATTTTTTTGTCGCAGACATAACTTAAGTTGTATTTGAGATAGCCTTATAATTTACTGGTTATAAAGGGGTAACTAAGTTATAACTAACTTCGCATGGTAAAATAAGAAATATTTAACTTACCTTTACTTTTTCCTCATGAAAATCTGGAGTTATGCGACTCGCCGTAGAAAGTAGAATTTCCGGTCCTCGAGAAGAATTTGAAGTGGACGCCCGACCAAGGTGCACTAAAAAGAAAATACATTTATATTAGCTATGAAATCAGTCTTCCCTCTAATGTATTAAGCTATGGTTAACATTTTCTGAAAATATTGGACTTATTTTATATGTTGTCAATTTTTAATTAATACGATGACAGTGGTACCATCTATAGATTTAATCCGAAAGTCACTTATCTCAGGATTATTTGGAAGGCTATTTAAATATAAATTGCTCCAGGTGTCCCTGTTTTTACATTGTTAATAACATCTTGAAAATCATTCCGGGTAAAAGATTTTTTGTTACAAAAAGTGTTGGATGTTTTAACCAATCCACAACACTTGTTTTATTCTCCTTCATAAGGAGAGTTTTTAAATGTTTTCGTTTGGACAGTTTGTGGTTCCTGAAATACAAAATAGTTAAAATTAATAAGTTTTCAATACTCTCTGTAGAACCATGGAATCTATTTCTTCACTAACAAAAGTTTATTAATTAGCAGTAACTAGTACAATATTTTTGTAGACTAATAATTGTAATGTAAGAAATTACATTATTGGCTGCTGTTAACAAACGGCTTGGCAGATTTCTTTTTTTTGCCAAAATACTTTTTATGAGCTTCAATTTGAGGTGCCTCAAGGTATTAGTAAGCATCCTCATTTTGAAAATATCTTTTGTGTTCTCCCAATTAGTATTATAGAATCCCGTTTACAGAATTTTGGATACTTGGGCTATAAGTCTTTTAATACGTGTTTGAAGTTTTCAAATGAACTCCATGTATATAATTCACTCGAAACCAAAAGTGCTCATACGAAAGTCTACGATATTGCATGCGAAACCGCGGGGAACTACTAGATTTAACATGAAGATTGTACCGTTAATCCAAGATTAGGGTAGATTAGATTTGTACCCTTACGGCGTTTGAGTTTTTTTTATCAAATTAAGTCTAAAATTTTAAAATGTTTAATGGTTTAACAGTTTTTAACAGGGAATACATCTAATAATAGGGTTTAAGAATATATTTAAGAATTCGTTACGTTCCAAGTCACTAAACATATTATCTTCTGTCGTTTATGGATCACTATTTAAAATAACTTTACATTTTGTCGCAGCTCGATATAGCGATGAGTAGCAATTGGAAGTTTTGAATGAAACTCGACAAATTCTTTATCCGGTCATCAACAAATTGCTGTTTTGAGTGATATTTGCAAACTATCCATAGCATCATATGGTCACTATTATGTAAGTTACTATGTCTCATAAAGAGCAGATAAGTTTTGTTTACTTTTTGGTTTATATGTCAAAAGCCACCATTTAAGGTAATAACATTTTTTCTTTGTATAGTTATCTAATTAACATAATTTGATACAACTATAGATGTAATATATTATATATGAACTAAATGATATTAATTTAATTATTAACAGTGTTAATAAAAGAATGAACCATCCATTTAATTAACGTGTACTACGAGTAAAGTATCTAGTCGCATATACAGAATTATAGCAACGATGGACCAAAGGGAAGAAGTAATTAATATAAATTTACTGTAGATGTTTATGATACATTAGGATAATGTAGAATAACTCAGATAGTAATGTAATGCCATGTGGAATTTGTTTAGATATAATCCAAATTCGTAATCCACTTCATTATGTGATAGCTTGAATTTTGGTTGGAGTAAACTGTTGTTAATATTTTACTGCTTAAGCGGTAAGCTGTGCGAATGCAGTGGAAGGATTACTGATCAGAATGAAGAATGGAGTGCAGGTAGAAAAAACTAATGCACGGCCAGGTCAGTTTTGAAAAGTAGGACCATTATTCCACGGGTGTTGGCGTGGGACTAAGTGTCCTATTCTGCAGGAAAGTGACTTCAGCCACCCCTGGTTAAAACTAGCCGTGGATCTACAGTTCTACAATCAGTTTTGGTCATGACCCATGCCAAAAAGATTTAAGGAAAACATTTTAAAAATTTACGAAACTGCCGCTGGGTTAATGATGAGAATATTTTTGAAGATCTTTTGATTTAAGATGATAGGCTGACAACAATAGCTACATACACATAAGTTATTGAATAAAAGTATTGTACAAAACATTGCAAATTTTGTGACTAAAAATTATTTTACGCCATCAATAAGATTGCTATTTGGTTGCAAGGGAAACTGACTATGGAGAGGATGAGATACAACTGGCATCAACCATCTTCTTGGTGGAGCATATACATGATGCCAACTAACCCCTGTATGTGAAGATCAATAGAAATTTCGATTAAGCAGTATCATACATTGACATCTTTAGTCCAGACAAGTAAGAAAATCTCATTGTGTCCTTTATTGGTATGTCAACATTTTTATAGGACTATAACACAATACCATATGTATTTCTGTAAGGAATTACCAGGACATTGGGAAGTGAGCTGCATTGTTTTGTTTTAGTAAGCGATATGTAATATTTTCAACACTATTCATGCAAAGTAATACAAAAAAAAAATGTATTTACTTAAAATATTCTACACATGTTATAGATTTAATCTTTACTTTTAAAACACTAATATAAAAGGCCAAAGAGATAAATAAAACTGTAAATGGGAGCAATGTGTATGACATAATGCACTATATTTAATAAGTTTAGCAAAGAATGAGTTAAGTGAGTGGATGGTGAGTGCTTGTGGAATGTGAAACGAGTTGGATAGTAGGTTTCTTTGTTTTAAGTAAATGTATGATTGTGCTTCTTTTGGACAACCGAACTTTTGGTTGTCCAGGGCTAAAACATCAGTTTTATGTTTTCCCGGAGGGGTGTCATCTGGAAGGTATGAACCAGCCAGAAGTTAATCCTCCGGGGTATTCCTAAGTAAAATGTATGGTGTGCTTCTTCTGGACAACCGAACTTTTGGTTGTCCAGGGCTAAATCATCAGTTTTATGTTCCCCGGAGGGGTGACATCTGGAAGGTATGAACCAGCCAGAAGTTAATCCTCCGGGGTATTCTAAGTAAATGTATGTTTAGTAAGCGATATGTAATATTTCAAAATTGTTTCATGTGCAAAAGTAATACAACAACAAAAATGTTTTAACTTTAAGACATTCCAAACATGTTATGGATTTAATCTTGGAATGATTTCACTCAAAGAATGAGTTAAGTGAGTATATGATGAGTGCTTGGGAATGTGAGTGAGTAGGATTGTAGGTTCTTTATTCTAAGTGAGAAAATGTACGATGTGCTTTTTCCTGGATGACCAAACTTTTGGTTGTCCAGGCCTAATACATCTGTTTTACTGTGCCTGGGAAGGGTCAACTGGATGGTATATAAACCAGCCAGAAGTTAAACCTCCAGGGGAAATATTAGTGTGTTAGTTAATAGGGTTACTTATTTGGTTATGCAATAAGTGGCTTAGTAAGTGATTGAGTTGGGGAGTAGTAAGAGCGGTAGTGAGTGGGTTATTGCATTGGTGGGTTAAAGAATTTGTGGCTTATTCAGTGAATGAGTTAGTGAGGTGGGATAATTTATCTTTTGTTCTCAGTGAGTTAGTGTGTGATGTACTTCTCCTGGACATCCATCAGGTTGTCCAAAATTCGATACATCAGTTTGACTGTGCCCGGGAGGGGTGTCAACTGGAAGGTATGAACCAGCCAGAAGTTAAACCTCCGGGGTAAATGTTAGTGTGTTAGATAAAGTGTGAGTTAATATGTAATTGGGTTACTTATTGGGTTAATGGGTGAGTTTCCTATTGAGAGAGTACGTTAGTAAGAAATTAGTTAGTAAAGAGTGGGGTTGTTAATAAATAGTTTTTTGGGATTTTGGTTCTCTGTACGTGAGTGTTTGATGTATGGACCTCGTAACATGAGTTGCGAACAGACAGTTGACGATTAAAACACGTTTACTTAACATTGCACTAAAATATGCTATGTATTAACTGGGATACTGTATTTCCCATACACAAACTGACAACAAGCAACAAATGCCAAAAGTAAATATAGATCACCACTCCAAAAGACAGGCAGCGATTTGGAAATAAACTTGCAAGTCCTAATATTAAAACAACATTTTTAGCACTTTTTTACAAACAGAGCACAACATGTAATTATTGTATTTCAGTTTCTCATATCCCAATGGGTTTTTACTGTGCTGCTGATTTTGCTAGATGAAACGAATAAGGGGTGGAACCTGTATATTGGTAACAATATATAAAAATCTAGAGATTGCGATATATCAAAACTTTGTGAAGAAATTAAACTTTGAAGTAGCAGCTATAATTTTGTATGAATGTAGAACTGTGTTGGTTTCGGTTTATCATTCTCCTAATGGTAATCTGCAACAATTATTCTGTGTCCAAACAACAGACATTGTGGGTGAGCCAAAAGTTCTGTTTGCGGCAACGGATGATCTCTCAGCTGATATTTTAATTCATAATCAAACACTGTCGGCCTCTTTGACATCTCTTGAAGATTTTCCCCCTCTTCCACCACCAGCTTTGATTAAATAGAAAGTAAGGTGGTATCATCAGCGTAAATCACTGAATGAGTATTGAGGTTTTTAGGAAGATCATTAATGTAAACGATAAAGAAAAAAGGCCCAAGAATAGAACCCTGTGGAACACCAGTTTCCACGGTTTTCATTTGAGAGCATTTATTTCTGACACATACATATTGCAATCTATTGGAAAGATATGACTTAATAAGTCTTAAAGCACAATCACTAACACCGTAAAATGCAAGCTTATCAAGAAGAACATCAACAAGGACACTGTCAAATGCTTTACTGAGGTCACATAAAACTAATGAAGAGGAATCCTTTTTTCAAAAGCCTCTAGGGTATGATCAATTATGTTTAATACAGCCGAAGTTGTAGATCTTCCCTGGCGGGAAGCCATATTGACTATTTGAAATTAAATTATGAAACTCAAAATAGCCATTCAGCTGGTTGTACATAATTGATTCAAAAATTTTAGAAAATATAGGACAATTGAGATTGGACGATAGTTATGTACACAATTTTTGTCACCTTTCTTAAACACTGGATTAACTTTTGACACCTTTAGTAAAGGTGAAAAAGATCCCTCATTCATACAGTTATTTAAAATTATCGCTAGGGGTTCACTTATAAATTCAATAGTACTTTTAATAATGAAATTCGACAACCAATAATAGTCCATAGCTTTTGAATTTGAGAATTTTGACACAGCCTTTATAACATCCTCGGCTGTAACTGTTAGCCAAACAAATGAATTTTGATCAATCATTGGTTCTCTCCCAGAAAGTAATCAGGACTATGGTGGCTGGGGGGAATTCCTTCACTAAGCTCTTTAATTGAGTTTATGAAATACTGGTTGAATTCCTCAGGATCCAAATTTACATCTTGACTGTGTGTAGGTGAGTGTTCATTACTAATAACCTTCCAAGCAGCCCTGCAATTGGTTAGGAGCTTTACTAATATACTGCTCAACTGCAACTTTTTTTGCTAGTGTTAATTCATTCCTATACCTTTTGTTATGTTGAATATATACATTATAAGCTGCCTGAGTTTGCTCTGACCCCCTTAAATTCAAACTTTTATAAATTGTGAATAATGCAAGCATTTCATTTCTTGTTTTGGCTAGTTCCGGTGTATACCACTTGACAAGTTTAGTGTTATTAGGGCCGTGTTTGATTTATTTGAGGTTTTTACTAAGGGTGAGCAATAGTGCCATAAGTCAACAATTTTTTTTAAAAAACTATGAAAAAGTGTTTTTAATGTCAATTTTATTTTGTTTAAAATCATCTATCATGTCCCAATTTTCTTTCTTTAAATAATAAATAAACTGATCCAGACTTTCATCACTGTGCCTTCTAATAAAACCATTACTAGCTTGCAACATGTTTTGATTGTTCTGTAAGTGCTTTGTGGAAAACATTTTTAAAAAAAGGGGTACATGGTCTGCAAGACAATGTTCACCAAGTGTAGTAGTAAATAGCTTTTTGTTAAAATTAACAATAATATTGTCAATGCAGGAATTAAAACGTTGTAGGTTGATTATTTGTAATAAAAAGATTAAATGATCTGAGAATGTTACTAAATTTAGAAAAATCCAAATTACCATTATCACTATTACCCATTTCAATATTAAAATCCCCAGCTATGAGTACCCTCTGGTTATTAATTAGTAACCTTTTGACAGCATGCTCAAAACAGTTAAAATATTTGTTAATATCTCCATTTGGAGATCTATAAATGCTCACAATCAAAATATTTTCTTGTATTAATTTTATACAACATATTTCAAAATCTAACTCAAAATTAAATTTACATAAATCAACAACAGAAAATTGTATTGTATTTTTAACATAAATACCAACTCCACCATTTTTCCTAGTTTTTCCACAGACTACGCTGGCTGGAGTAAAATTCTCTGGTACAAATAGATCTACTTGATTTTGTTTCAGCCAGTGTTCTGATATACACATTAAGTTTATATTTTTTTCTTTACATATACTTTCTAACTGCAATATTTTGTTTCTTAAACAACATACATTTACTTGCATTAGTCTAAAAAAATTGTTGAACCTTTGTTACAATTTTCTGAGACACTCGTAACTTTTTCACTAGCTACATCAAACTGGGAAGAGCATATAGGTAATTGTGGATTTTGTTTGCAGAGGGGAACAACATTATGATTAATCAAAGCTGGTGGTGGAAGAGGGGGAAAAATCTTCAAGAGATGTCAAAGAGGCCGACAGTGTTTGATTATGAATTAAAATATCAGCTGAGAGATCATCCGTTGCCGCAAACAGAACTTTTGGCTCACCCACAATGTCTGTTGTTTGGTCTAGACTTTGATGAGTAGTACTGCTGGCATTCTGACTTGCACTAATAGGATCTACAAATGTCTGTTCATCTGACGTTTTTTTAATATCAGTCTTGTTCAGATGTTCGGTTATTATATGTGCAAGATGATGTTTTCCTGATAAATTAAAATGGAGTCCATGTTTCGTATGATGATGTCTCTGCATTGATCTTTAAATCAATAAAAGAACCCGCATTTAAACCGTCTGAAAAGTTTAAAGTTATTGTTTATTTTCCTGATTGCATCGTTCAGAAATGGTTTATCAAACCTAAAAGGGATGCTTATTATACTTAAATTTGTAATCTGTGTAACTTTACTGAAGATTTCATAATCAAAACTATTGGGTTTGTTGGATGAATTACCAATGTCATCAATGTTGTTAGTTCCAGCCAAAAATATAGCCTGGTCATCGAAAGTGAAATCTTCTGTCAGTTCTAGGAGATTTTTTGCAACATAATTAAATGGTGCTCCAGAACTACTCACTACTGTTACCTTGTATTCACAACCAAGTTTATTTTGTAAAATATGTCCCAAAAATCATCCATGACTATCCGCCACCAACATTACTCTTTTCTCCATTTTATTTTGATCAACTTTTTTGTGTCTTCATCACCTTGTTATTTTGAATTTTACTTTTAGTTCTGTGTCGAGTTTTAGAAGGTCCAATAACTAGTCAACTATTAAATCAAGCAGAATAACAAATCTTTATTTCGTGATTATTTATGAGACGACTATCTCACATTCACAAAATAAGAGAAGTGTTTAAAACTTCGTTTGAATAGTTTACAAAAATAAAATTGTAATGGTCTACTAAAAACACTTTATACTATTTATCTATATTCTTGAACGTTTGACATTTGTCCCAACAAAAATGAAAACGTACGAGTTAAGTTACTGTTACAAAAATATTGGCATGATTGAATAATGTACTATGGCATTTTTTCTTTTTCGATATCTCTAACAAAAACAGCATGATTTCTGAAAACATAACGAACTTGATTAGTCCAATTCCATCATTACTTTCCCAAACAAAGGAATTTTGGCAATATATTTTTGTTCTGAATAACCAATAGAAAATTAAAAATGAAAAAACCGTGTAGTTGTGTTTTCACAATATCTTTAAAATTACACATCACCACAATTCGGGAAAAAAGGGCGTAAAGGTGTTTGAGGTTAAATATTGCTCTGATGAGATAAAATCAAGATAATAGCTAGTATAGCCGACTCATCAATTATTAATAACTATCAGTTTGTCCTTATTTTGTGGCTAAAGAACGAAAAACAATTTATTTTCGTTTAAAATAATGTCACGATAAGGAAATTACAACAATCATACTGTGTCTAACGGAGAGCCAAAATGGTTACAAAGAATTCCTCCAGGTAGCAGCAAAATGCAAAGTGGCTGAAAATGTGTTGGTTAGGTTTAATTTTCCTTTTCCTCGGTCAGGATTGGGATATATTCGAGAATATATTTATAATACTCAACATATAAAGTTCAACCTGAATTGAAAACTAAGGATCTTCTGTTTACCGCCGAGCAGCTGGTGTACGTAAACAATACGTAAAAATACAAATTTCAAATCTAGTACTTAAAAACTGCAATAATATGTAACTGCGCGTATCCGTGTACAGTATTTTTATTCAAAAAGAAAGACAAAAACACGTTATATCACTGGTTTTTCTCCGAATACCATTCATTCTCATCGTCGCGTACACATAGTAGACAAAGGCCGCACTAGACACACCAAAGGTATTCTCATTGTCTCATCTGTGTCACAACTGAGTGCACTACGATGTCGCGACGTTTTATGCATCCCTTGAGACGAACTTGACTCCAGATTCCAGGAGCGACAGCGCCATATTCCTGACGCTGCACTATGGAAGGAAGGTGGACTGGAGCTAAACTCAACTTTCTCATTGACTCAAAATCCTTACCAACATAGCTGAATTATGTATAGAATAAATAGGACGTAATTTCACATTGGTATAGAAAGAGTTAAATATAGGACCAATAATACCTTTTGCAGATAAGAAATTGACTAACTAACCAGCCAACTCAGCGTCGTGTAGCACACTAAATTGGCTTTGTAGCTAGAGAAAAGTCATATTACATTGAAGACGACGTGTGATTTCAGAATTTACCTTGATAAACCTTTTTTTGTTCTCATAGTACAAGAAGTTTAAAAATTGCATCTAGTCCCAAAAGAACTTTTGCGCTACTTCCATGATGACAGGAATTCTGAATGGGTAAGGTAGGGACGGCCTTCTGTCCATTAGGAAGACAGATTTAGGGCATTATTTAACATTAGGGTATCTAAGGGAGCCCCACTAACTCCAACAGTTATCACCCGCGATAGACTAGACCTAACGATCTGCCCTTGCACCCCAATATCTCGACATTTACCATTAGTTACAAAGGCGAGAAAGATAGTTGAATACAATAACACTGAAATAGTTGAATAAAATAACATCTAAACCACCACAAATTGTAATGTGTTTCTAAATAAGCGAGCTGACGAAATTCCGCCGTAATTAGCACCTGCCGCTGGAAGGTATAAACCAGCCAGAAGTTAAATATCCGGGGAAAATATTTGTGTTTTAATTTGTTAAGTGTTAGTTAATTAGTAATTGAGGTATTTTTTGGGTAAGTGGGTTAGTGGTTGAGTGGGTAGTAAAGAAAGAGTTTAGTAAATTATTGGCTTGTTAATAAACTGTGTTTGTTGGATTTTTGTTTTTCTGTAACAGAGTGTGTGATGTATAATTGTGTTATTTATTGGGCTAGTAGGTTAGTGGTTAAGAGGCTTAACAAAAGAAAAGTTCAGTAAAGAATGAGTTAAGTGAGTGGGTAATGAGTGATAGGGATAAACGGTGCATGGGATAGTGAGTGCATTGGGTTGTGAGCGAGTAGGATAGTAGGTTCTTTATTCTAAGTAAGTAAATGTATGATGTGCTATCCCTGGACGACCAACCTTTTAGTTGTCCAGGATCGCTACATCAATTTTTTTTGTACCCCAGAGCGGTGTCAACTGGAAGGTATAAACCAGCCAGAAGATAAAACCTCCGGGGGAAATATTAGTATGTTATATTGTTAACAACACAAATACATGTTAAGTAAAACTTGGGTTATTTATTAGGTTAGTTAGTTAGTGTGTCAGTGGGTCAGAGCTTTAGTAAAGAATGAGGTATTAAATGAATGGATAAGTTTATAAATAAGTTTTTTTTTTTACTTCTTTGTAAGTCAGTGTGTGATGTACGGCTCCTGGGCATCCGTATGGTTGCCCAGCATATGATACATCACATTTAATGTACCCAGAGGGGGAACTGGAAGGTATAAAACCAGCCAGAAGTAAACCTCTGGGGGAAATTAGTATGCTAGTTTGTTAAGTGTTGATTAATTAGATTATTTAAACGAGTAGTGTGTGAGGAGAGGTTAGTGAGAGTGAAGTGAAGGTATAATTAGTAAGGAATGAGTTAGTGAAGAGTGTGTGCATGGGCCCGTTTATACCACTAAGTGTTGGCCCAATGACCTAACTCATTATGCGTTCAGAGTGTTGATTATATTACATAAGTTACACGGTTCATATTGAGTATAACTGGTTTCATATGTAACCAAATATTAGATTTTACATTTTGTCGTTAGTCATTTTTCTGGTTAACAAGAAGTCGGTAAAATGTATTGAAATTCCGTAAACGTTTTAGACGCATGGTTTACAAGTTTTTGAATATTTATAATACTAATAATATTATATGTGTATAATTTCTACAACACTTTAATAAGGTTTTTAAACTTTAACTGTGTGTGTGTTTATTTATATGTGTTTTCGATATATATAAGGGGTAGCCTATTTTGTGGACAGTCCGTAAATCAAAGTAAATTACAGTCTAATGAATCATACACTAATCTGTAAAATTAATCAGTAAATCTCAAATGTAAAATAACCGAATCTATTGCAATTCAGGTTTGCTTCAATATTCGTAAGCAGTTGTAATGAAATATCTATCTAGTACATAAAACATTAAAAATTTCTAAAATCGAATGAAAATTTGTTTAAAATATAAATAAAGAACTAAAAAAATTCATTTTTTGTCGCAGACATAACTTAAGTTGTATTTGAGATAGCCTTATAATTTACTGGTTATAAAGGGGTAACTAAGTTATAACTAACTTCGCATGGTAAAATAAGAAATATTTAACTTACCTTTACTTTTTCCTCATGAGTTATGCGACTCGCCGTAGAAAGTAGAATTTCCGGTCCTCGAGAAGAATTTGAAGTGGCCGCCCGACCAAGGTGCACTAAAAAGAAAATACATTTATATTAGCTATGAAATCAGTCTCCCTCTAATGTATTAAGCTATGGTTAACATTTTCTGAAATATTGGACTTATTTTATATGTTGTCAATTTTTAATTAATACGATGACAGTGGTACCATCTATAGATTTAATCCGAAAGTCACTTATCTCAGGATTATTTGGAAGGCTATTTAAATATAAATTGCTCCAGGTGTCCCTGTTTTTACATTGTTAATAACATCTTGAAAATCATTCCGGGTAAAAGATTTTTTGTTACAAAAAGTGTTGGATGTTTTAACCAATCCACAACACTTGTTTTATTCTCCTTCAATAAGAGAGTTTTAAATGTTTTCGTTTGGACAGTTTGTGGTTCCTGAAATACAAATAGTTAAATTAATAAGTTTTCATACTCTCTGTAGAACCATGGATCTATTTCTTCACTAACAAAAATTTATTAATTAGCAGTACTAGTACAATATTTTGTAGACTAATAATTGTAATGTAAGAAATTACATTATTGGCTGCTGTTAACAAACGGCTTGGCAGATTTCTTTTTTTTTGCCAAAATACTTTTTATGAGCTTCAATTTGAGGTGCCTCAAGGTATTAGTAAGCATCCTCATTTTGAAAATATCTTTTGTGTTCTCCCAATTAGTACTATAGAATCCCGTTTACAGAATTTTGATACTTGGGCTATAAGTCTTTTAATACGTGTTTGAAGTTTTCAAATGAACTCCATGTATAATTCACTCGAACCAAAAGTGCTCATACGAAAGTCTACGATATTGCATGCGAAACCGCGGGGAACTACTAGATTTAACATGAAGATTGTACCGTTAATCCAAGATTAGGGTAGATTAGATTGTACCCTTACGGCGTTTGAGTTTTTTTATCAAATTAAGTCTAAATTTTAAAACGTTTAATGGTTAACAGTTTTTAACAGGGAATACATCTAATAGGGTTTAAGAATATATTTAAGAATTCGTTACGTTCCAAGTCACTAAACATATTATCTTCTGTCGTTTATGGATCACTATTTAAAATAACTTTACATTTTGTCGCAGCTCGATATAGCGATGAGTAGCAATTGGAAGTTTGAATGAAACTCGACAAATTCTTTATCCGGTCATCAACAAATTGCTGTTTGAGTGATATTTGCAAACTATCCATAGCATCATATGGTCACTATTATGTAAGTTACTATGTCTCATAAGAGCAGATAAGTTTTGTTTACTTTTTGGTTTATATGTCAAAAGCCACCATTTAAGGTAATAACATTTTTTCTTTGTATAGTTATCTAATTAACATAATTTGATACAACTATAGATGTAATATATTATATATGAACTAAATGATTAATTTAATTATTAACAGTGTTAATAAAAGAATGAACCATCCATTTAATTAACGTGTACTACGAGTAAAGTATCTAGTCGCATATACAGAATTATAGCAACGATGGACCAAAGGGAAGAAGTAATTAATATAAATTTACTGTAGATGTTTATGATACATTAGGATAATGTAGAATAACTCAGATAGTAATATAATGCCATGTGGAATTTGTTTAGATATAATCCAAATTCGTAATCCACTTCATATGTGATAGCTTGAATTTTGGTTGGAGTAAACTGTTGTTAATATTTTACTGCTTAAGCGGTAAGCTGTGCGAATGCAGTGGAAGGATTACTGATCAGAATGAAGAATGAGTGCAGGTAGAAAAACTAATGCACGGCCAGGTCAGTTTTGAAAAGTAGGACCATTATTCCACGGGTGTTGGCGTGGACTAAGTGTCCTATTCTGCAGGAAAGTGACTTCAGCCACCCTGGTTAAAACTAGCCGTGGATCTACAGTTCTACAATCAGTTTTGGTCATGACCCATGCCAAAAAGATTTAAGGAAAACATTTTAAAAATTTACGAACTGCCGCTGGGTTAATGATGAGAATATTTTTGAAGATCTTTGATTTAAGATGATAGGCTGACAACAATAGCTACATACACATAAGTTATTCAATAAAAGTATTGTACAAAACATTGCAAATTTTGTGACTAAAAATTATTTTACGCCATCAATAAGATTGCTATTTGTTGCAAGGTAAACTGACTATGGAGAGGATGAGATACAACTGGCATCAACCATCTTCTTGGTGGAGCATATACATGATCCAACTACCCCTGTATGTGAAGATCAATAGAAATTTCGATTAAGCAGTATCATACATTGACATCTTTAGTCCAGACAAGTAAGAAAATCTCATTGTGTCCTTTATTGGTATGTCAACATTTTTATAGGACTATACACAATACCATATGTATTTCTGTAAGAATACCAGACATTGGGAAGTGAGCTGCATTGTTTTGTTTAGTAAGCGATATGTAATATTTCAAAACTATTCATGCAAAGTAATACAAAAAAAAATGTATTTACTTAAAATATTCTACACATGTTATAGATTTAATCTTTACTTTAAAACACTAATATAAAAGGCCAAAGAGATAAATAAAACTGTAAATGGGAGCAATATGTATGACATACTGTACTATATTTAATAAGTTTAATAAAGAATGAGTTAAGTGAGTGGATGGTGAGTGCTTGGGAATGTGAGCGAGTAGGATAGTTGGTTCTTTATTCTAAGTAAATGTATGATGTGCTTTTTCTGGACAACCAAATTTTTGGTTGTCCAGCGCAGATACATCAGTTTTACTGTGCTCGGGAGGGGTGTCAACTGGAAGGTATAAACCAGCCAGAAGATAAAACTCTGGGGGAAGTATTAGCGTATTAGTTATTTAAGAGTGAGTTAATAATTAATCGGGTTATTTATTGAGTTAGTTGACTTAACGAGAGAAAGGTTTAGTAAAGTATGGGTGAATGTGAGTGGATAGTGAGTGTTGGGATAGTGAGTGCATAGGATGGATGATGAGTGCATAGGATAGTGAGTGAACATGATAGTGAGTGCAAGGGATAGTGTGTGATGTACTTCTCCTGGACAACCAAAGGATTGGCCGGAAGGTAATAATCACTTTACTGTACCCTTGGAAGGGTCACCTGGATGGTATAAACCAGCCAGAAGGTAACTCCAAGGGGGAATATTAGTGTGTTAGTAAATGGGAGCAATGTGTATGACATAATGCACTATATTTAATAAGTTTAGCAAAGAATGAGTTAAGTGAGTGGATGGTGAGTGCTTGTGAATGTGAACGAGTTGGATAGTAGGTTCTTTGTTTTAAGTAAATGTATGATGTGCTTCTTTTGGACAACCGAACTTTTGGTTGTCCAGGGCTAAAACATCAGTTTTATGTTTCCCGGAGGGGTGTCATCTGGAAGGTATGAACCAGCCAGAAGTTAATCCTCCGGGGTATTCTAAGTAAATGTATGATGTGCTTCTTCTGGACAACCGAACTTTTGGTTGTCCAGGGCTAAAACATCAGTTTTATGTTTCCCGGAGGGGTGTCATCTGGAAGGTATGAACCAGCCAGAAGTTAATCCTCCGGGGTATTCTAAGTAAATGTATGATGTGCTTCTTCTGGACAACCGAACTTCTGGTTGTCCAGGGCTAAATCATCAGTTTTATGTTCCCCGGAGGGGTGACATCTGGAAGGTATGAACCAGCCAGAAGTTAATCCTCCGGGGTATTCTAAGTAAATGTATGTTTAGTAAGCGATATGTAATATTTCAAAATTGTTCATGCAAAGTAATACAACAACAAAAATGTTTTAACTTTAAGACATTCCAAACATGTTATGGATTTAATCTTGGAATGATTTCACTCAAAGAATGAGTTAAGTGAGTATATGATGAGTGCTTGGGAATGTGAGTGAGTAGGATT
This sequence comes from Homalodisca vitripennis, assembly GCF_021130785.1. Lineage (NCBI taxonomy): Eukaryota > Metazoa > Arthropoda > Insecta > Hemiptera > Cicadellidae > Homalodisca > Homalodisca vitripennis. The sequence continues at coordinate 148,369,082 of NC_060215.1, forward strand.
GTAGGTTCTTTATTCTAAGTGAGAAAATGTACGATGTGCTTTTCCTGGATGACCAAACTTTTGGTTGTCCAGGCCTAATACATCTGTTTTACTGTGCCTGGGAAGGGTCAACTGGATGGTATAAACCAGCCAGAAGTTAAACCTCCAGGGGAAATATTAGTGTGTTAGTTAATAGGGTTACTTATTTGGTTATGCAATAAGTGGCTTAGTAAGTGATTGAGTTGGGGAGTAAGAGCGGTAGTGAGTGGGTTATTGCATTGGTGGGTTAAAGAATTTGTGGCTTATTCAGTGAATGAGTTAGTGAGGTGGGATAATTTATCTTTTGTTCTCAGTGAGTTAGTGTGTGATGTACTTCTCCTGGACATCCATCAGGTTGTCCAAAATTCGATACATCAGTTTGACTGTGCCCGGGAGGGGTGTCAACTGGAAGGTATGAACCAGCCAGAAGTTAAACCTCCGGGGTAAATGTTAGTGTGTTAGATAAAGTGTGAGTTAATATGTAATTGGGTTACTTATTGGGTTAATGGGTGAGTTTCCTATTGAGAGAGTACGTTAGTAAGAAATGAGTTAGTAAAGAGTGGGGTTGTTAATAAATAGTTTTTTGGGATTTTGGTTCCCTGTACGTGAGTGTTTGATGTATGGACCTCGTAACATGACAGTTGACGTGCGAACAGACAGTTGACGATTAAAACACGTTTACTTAACATTGCACTAAAATGTGCTATGTATTACTGGGATACTGTATTTCCCATACACAAACTGACAACCAAGGAAAAGAAGCAACAAATGCCAAAAGTAAATATAGATCACCACTCCAAAAGACAGGCAGCGATTTGGAAATAAACTTGCGAGTCCTAATATTAAAATAACATTTTTAGCACTTTTTTACAAACGGAGCACAACATGTAATTATTGTATTTCAGTTTCTCATATCCCAATGGGTTTTACTGTGCTGCTGATTTTGCTAGATGAAACGAATAAGGGGTGGAACCTGTATATTGGTAACAATATATACAAATCTAGAGATTGCGATATATCAAAACTTTGTGAAGAAATTAACTTTGAAGTAGCAGCTATAATTTTGTATGAATGTAGAACTGTGTTGGTTTCGGTTTATCATTCTCCTAATGGTAATCTGCAACAATTATTCTGTGTACTGGAAAACTTTTTGCTAAGATATTTCTGTTATATTAAATAGTATAAATCATTTCAAGGTTGTTAGTAACAAATAAAAAAGAAAAGGATATAAAAGCAGATGCAACCAGAATTGGTATACTGTTGAACTAGCCATGAAAAAAGAAAGACTGCTGTTCTTGGATGGAGTAATTAAACGTAAAAGTAATAAAAATAGTACAAATTTAAATATTATGTTCAGTAAATTTAAAATTTTCCTCGCACAGGCCAGTGGCCCATGAGGGCGGACAGAATAAGGCTTAAAAGGAGATCAGCCTCTCCTTTTTTAAAGGAAAAAAAAAAAAAAAAATAAATAAAAAAATGTCAATACAGAAATGCTGAAATTTATGTGAAATGTGCTAAAAATTTTGATTATATCAAAAATAGTAAAAATAAATGTAAAGCTCCCTGGGATTTAATAAAACGTTATACAGCATATAACAAACAGGAGATTTGTAGTATTGTACCTGACGTATTTAAAACATGTTTTCTCGAATCTGTCAAAGATATAAAAAAGAAAGTTGACAATCCCAGCTCAGGTTTTAATTTTCTGAGACTTTAGGGATAAAAGGACCAACCTCAAAGCTACAGACCAGTTTCTGAATTCCTGTTTTAGCTAAACTAATTGCAATATTGGTTTACAAAAAATACATATTTTTTTGAAACTTTTTAGGTTTTAAATCCTTTACAGTATGGTTTTATAAAGGACAAATCAACTTTTAATGCTTTGGATCATCTTCTTAGACAGGTACACTCATCTTTTGAGGACAAGGACTTTGCTCAGGCTATATTCTGTGACTTGAGTAAGGCCTTAGACTGTGTTGATGGTAAAATTCTCATCACTAAATTAAAACTTTATAAATTTTCTGGGTCGAATCTTAATTTTTAAAAATCTTATCTCATTAATCCTAGACAATTGTCATGTTATGGATTTAATCTTGGAATGATTTAGCTAAAAGAATGAGTTCAGTGAGTGGATGGTGAGTGCTTGGGAATGTGATCGAGTAGGATTGTACGTTCTGTATTCAAAGTGAGAAAATGTACGGTGTACTTCTCCTGGACAGCAAAACTTTTGGTTGTCCAGGCCTGATACATCTGTTTTACTGTGCCTGGGAGGGGTGTCAACTGGAAGGTACGAACCAGCCAGAAGTTAAACCTCCAGGGTAAATATTAGTGTGTTATTTAATTGGGTTACTTATTTGGTTATGCAATAAGTGGGGTAGTAAGAGCGGTAGTGAGTGGGTTATTGCATTGGTGGGTTAAAGAATTTGTGGCTTATTCAGTGAATGAGTTAGTGACTTGGTTGGTGGGATAATTTATCTTTTGTTCTCAGTAAGTTAGTGTTTGATGTACTTCTCCTGGACATCCATCAGGTTGTCCAGAATTCGATACATCAGTTTTACTGTGCCCGGGAGGGGTGTCAACTGGAAGGTATGAACCAGCCAGAATTAAAACCTCCGGGGTAAATATTAATGTGTTAGATAAAGTGTGAGTTAATAAGTATAATTGGGTTACTTATTGGGTTAATGGGTGAATTTCCTACTGAGAGAGTAGGTTAGTAGGATATGTTTTAAAAGACGTATTTAAAACATGTTTTCTCGAATCTGCCAAAGATATAAAAAAGAAAGTTGACAATCCCTGCACAGGTTTTAATTTTCTGGGACTTTAGGGATAAAAGGGCCAACCTCAAAGCTACAGACCAGTTTCTAAATTCCTGTTTTAAGTAAACTAATTGCAATATTGGTTTTGGCAATATTCGACCTACATTGCTGATAGGTTTTAATAATATGTATATGTGTGTGTGTGTATATATATAACGTGTTGGGGTTCCATTTCTAGAGTTAAAACTAATATCTATTCAAATATTTCATTATTTTACAGCTAATCAATCAAACACAACATTTTAGTTAAAATAATGCCACAAGGAGATATACTGACAATCGTGCTGTGTCTAACGAACACTCGAAACTGTTACAAAGAAACCCTCCAGGTAGCAGCACAATGCAAGAAAGTGACAGCCACCTGAGCATTATTGGACCTTATTGATTCTGCTATTTCTCCTATTAGAGTGAAAACACATTCACGTTCACAGTAAGAAATATTAAGTGATAAAATGATATTTGTAATAAGACCCTAACATTAAATAATTAGAGTTCTATATTCTTTAACTGTTAACCGGGTGTATTAGAGAGCCATAAATGACAACCTTAAAAAAAAAACACTCTGAACCCTTTGCAATTCATTGTTATTTATTATTTTTCGTAAACGTTTACACATTCGTTTACTTGAATTTTATAAATAAAAACAAATTTAAATAACATGTAATATATTTTTCATATAATACACCTTCCATTTTTTTTAAAACCACCTCATCATAATTAGTTTAATCTTATACAAAATAAATTTAAATTTAAGAAGTGTTAAATTTTTGTAGTTTTGAATGTTTAATTTAATAGGTTTATTTTTAAAATTTTAAATCGTTAAAACTATGAATAGAGAACTTTCTGTTTCATTACCTCTATAATGTATAATGTAATGATTGAATAATTATTGTTGTGTTTCAAAAGTCATTACTTTGCATCGAAACATAATTATTATTGCAATAACTAGTCAACTATTAAATCAAGCAGAATAAACAAATCTTTATTTCGGAAGGCCGTGATTATTTATGAGACGACTATCTCACATTCACAAAATAAGAGAAGTGTTAAAACTTCGTTTGAATAGTTTACAAAAATAAAATTGTAATGGTCTACTAAAAACACTTTATACTATTTATCTATATTCTTGAACGTTTGACATTTTTCCCAACAAAAATGAAAACGTACGAGTTAAGTTACTGTTACAAAAATATTGGCATGATTGAATAATGTACTATGGCATTTTTTCTTTTTCGATATCTCTAACAAAAACAGCTTGATTTCCGAAAACATAACGAACTTGATTAGTCCAATTCCATCATTACTTTCCCAAACAAAGGAATTTTGGCAATATATTTTTGTTCTGAATAACCAATAGAAAATTAAAAATGAAAAAACCGTGTAGTTGTGTTTTCACAATATCTTTAAAATTACACATCACCACAATTCGGGAAAAAAGGGCGTAAAGGTGTTTGAGGTTAAATATTGCTCTGATGAGATAAAATCAAGATAATAGCTAGTATAGCCGACTCATCAATTATTAATAACTATCAGTTTGTCCTTATTTTGTGGCTAAAGAACGAAAAACAATTTATTTTCGTTTAAAATAATGTCACGATAAGGAAATTACAACAATCATACTGTGTCTAACGGAGAGCCAAAATGGTTACAAAGAATTCCTCCAGGTAGCAGCAAAATGCAAAGTGGCTGAAAATGTGTTGGTTAGGTTTAATTTTCCTTTTCCTCGGTCAGGATTGGGATATATTCGAGAATATATTTATAATACTCAACATATAAAGTTCAACCTGAATTGAAAACTAAGGATCTTCTGTTTACCGCCGAGCAGCTGGTGTACGTAAACAATACGTAAAAATACAAATTTCAAATCTAGTACTTAAAAACTGCAATAATATGTAACTGCGCGTATCCGTGTACAGTATTTTTATTCAAAAAGAAAGACAAAACACGTTATATCACTGGTTTTTCTCCGAATACCATTCATTCTCATCGTCGCGTACACATAGTAGACAAAGGCCGCACTAGACACACCAAAGGTATTCTCATTGTCTCATCTGTGTCACAACTGAGTGCACTACGATGTCGCGACGTTTTATGCATCCCTTGAGACGAACTTGACTCCAGATTCCAGGAGCGACAGCGCCATATTCCTGACGCTGCACTATGGAAGGAAGGTGGACTGGAGCTAAACTCAACTTTCTCATTGACTCAAAATCCTTACCAACATAGCTGAATTATGTATAGAATAAATAGGACGTAATTTCACATTGGTATAGAAAGAGTTAAATATAGGACCAATAATACCTTTTGCAGATAAGAAATTGACTAACTAACCAGCCAACTCAGCGTCGTGTAGCACACTAAATTGGCTTTGTAGCTAGAGAAAAGTCATATTACATTGAAGACGACGTGTGATTTCAGAATTTACCTTGATAAACCTTTTTTTGTTCTCATAGTACAAGAAGTTTAAAAATTGCATCTAGTCCCAAAAGAACTTTTGCGCTACTTCCATGATGACAGGAATTCTGAATGGGTAAGGTAGGGACGGCCTTCTGTCCATTAGGAAGACAGATTTAGGGCATTATTTAACATTAGGGTATCTAAGGGAGCCCCACTAACTCCAACAGTTATCACCCGCGATAGACTAGACCTAACGATCTGCCCTTGCACCCCAATATCTCGACATTTACCATTAGTAACAAAGGCGAGAAAGATAGTTGAATACAATAACACTGAAATAGTTGAATAAAATAACATCTAAACCACCACAAATTGTAATGTGTTTCTAAATAAGCGAGCTGACGAAATTCCGCCGTAATTAGCACCTGCCGCTGGAAGGTATAAACCAGCCAGAAGTTAAATATCCTGGGAAAATATTAGTGTTTTAATTTGTTAAGTGTTAGTTAATTAGTAATTGAGGTATTTTTTGGGTAAGTGGGTTAGTGGTTGAGTGGGTAGTAAAGAAATAGTTAGTAAATTATTGGCTTGTTAATAAACTGTGTTTGTTGGATTTTTGTTTTTCTGTAACAGAGTGTGTGATGTATAATTGTGTTATTTATTGGGCTAGTAGGTTAGTGGTTAAGAGGCTTAACAAAAGAAAAGTTCAGTAAAGAATGAGTTAAGTGAGTGGGTAATGAGTGATAGGGATAAACGGTGCATGGGATAGTGAGTGCATTGGGTTGTGAGCGAGTAGGATAGTAGGTTCTTTATTCTAAGTAAGTAAATGTATGATGTGCTATCCCTGGACGACCAACCTTTTAGTTGTCCAGGATCGCTACATCAATTTTTTTGTACCCCAGAGCGGTGTCAACTGGAAGGTATAAACCAGCCAGAAGATAAAACCTCCGGGGGAAATATTAGTATGTTATATTGTTAACAACACAAATACATGTTAAGTAAAACTTGGGTTATTTATTAGGTTAGTTAGTTAGTGTGTTAGTGGGTCAGAGCTTTAGTAAAGAATGAGGTATTAAATGAATGGATAAGTTTATAAATAAGTTTTTTTTTTACTTCTTTGTAAGTCAGTGTGTGAGGTACGGCTCCTGGGCATCCGTATGGTTGCCCAGCATATGATACATCACATTTAATGTACCCAGAGGGGGAACTGGAAGGTATAAACCAGCCAGAAGTAAACCTCTGGGGGAAATATTAGTGTGCTAGTTTGTTAAGTGTGATTAATTAGATTATTTAACGGAGTAGTGTGTGAGAGGGTTAGTGAGAGTGAAGGTTAGTAAGGAATGAGTTAGTGAAGAGTGTGTGCATGGGCCCGTTTATACCACTAAGTGTTGGCCCAATGACCTAACTCATTATGCGTTCAGAGTGTTGATTATATTACATAAGTTACACGGTTCATATTGAGTATAACTGGTTTCATATGTAACCAAATATTAGATTTTACATTTTGTCGTTAGTCATTTTTCTGGTTAACAAGAAGTCGGTAAAATGTATTGAAATTCCGTAAACGTTTTAGACGCATGGTTTACAAGTTTTTGAATATTTATAATACTAATAATATTATATGTGTATAATTTCTACAACACTTTAATAAGGTTTATAAACTTTAACTGTGTGTGTGTTTATTTATATGTGTTTTCGATATATATAAGCGGTAGCCTATTTTGTGGACAGTCCGTAAATCAAAATAAATTACAGTCTAATGAATCATACACTAATCTGTAAAATTAATCAGTAAATCTCAAATGTAAAATAACCGAATCTATTGCAATTCAGGTTTGCTTCAATATTCGTAAGCAGTTGTAATGAAATATCTATCTAGTACATAAAACATTAAAAATTTCTAAAATCGAATGAAAATTTGTTTAAAATATAAATAAAGAACTAAAAAAATTCATTTTTTGTCGCAGACATAACTTAAGTTGTATTTGAGATAGCCTTATAATTTACTGGTTATAAAGGGGTAACTAAGTTATAACTAACTTCGCATGGTAAAATAAGAAATATTTAACTTACCTTTACTTTTTCCTCATGAAAATCTGGAGTTATGCGACTCGCCGTAGAAAGTAGAATTTCCGGTCCTCGAGAAGAATTTGAAGTGGCCGCCCGACCAAGGTGCACTAAAAAGAAAATACATTTATATTAGCTATGAAATCAGTCTCCCTCTAATGTATTAAGCTATGGTTAACATTTTCTGAAATATTGGACTTATTTTATATGTTGTCAATTTTTAATTAATACGATGACAGTGGTACCATCTATAGATTTAATCCGAAAGTCACTTATCTCAGGATTATTTGGAAGGCTATTTAAATATAAATTGCTCCAGGTGTCCCTGTTTTTACATTGTTAATAACATCTTGAAAATCATTCCGGGTAAAAGATTTTTTGTTACAAAAAGTGTTGGATGTTTTAACCAATCCACAACACTTGTTTTATTCTCCTTCAATAAGAGAGTTTTAAATGTTTTCGTTTGGACAGTTTGTGGTTCCTGAAATACAAATAGTTAAATTAATAAGTTTTCATACTCTCTGTAGAACCATGGATCTATTTCTTCACTAACAAAAGTTTATTAATTAGCAGTACTAGTACAATATTTTGTAGACTAATAATTGTAATGTAAGAAATTACATTATTGGCTGCTGTTAACAAACGGCTTGGCAGATTTCTCTTTTTTTTGCCAAAATACTTTTTATGAGCTTCAATTTGAGGTGCCTCAAGGTATTAGTAAGCATCCTCATTTTGAAAATATCTTTTGTGTTCTCCCAATTAGTATTATAGAATCCCGTTTACAGAATTTTGATACTTGGGCTATAAGTCTTTTAATACGTGTTTGAAGTTTTCAAATGAACTCCATGTATAATTCACTCGAACCAAAAGTGCTCATACGAAAGTCTACGATATTGCATGCGAAACCGCGGGGAACTACTAGATTTAACATGAAGATTGTACCGTTAATCCAAGATTAGGGTAGATTAGATTGTACCCTTACGGCGTTTGAGTTTTTTTTATCAAATTAAGTCTAAATTTTAAAACGTTAATGGTTAACAGTTTTTAACAGGGAATACATCTAATAGGGTTTAAGAATATATTTAAGAATTCGTTACGTTCCAAGTCACTAAACATATTATCTTCTGTCGTTTATGGATCACTATTTAAAATAACTTTACATTTTGTCGCAGCTCGATATAGCGATGAGTAGCAATTGGAAGTTTGAATGAAACTCGACAAATTCTTTATCCGGTCATCAACAAATTGCTGTTTGAGTGATATTTGCAAACTATCCATAGCATCATATGGTCACTATTATGTAAGTTACTATGTCTCATAAGAGCAGATAAGTTTTGTTTACTTTTTGGTTTATATGTCAAAAGCCACCATTTAAGGTAATAACATTTTTTCTTTGTATAGTTATCTAATTAACATAATTTGATACAACTATAGATGTAATATATTATATATGAACTAAATGATTAATTTAATTATTAACAGTGTTAATAAAAGAATGAACCATCCATTTAATTAACGTGTACTACGAGTAAAGTATCTAGTCGCATATACAGAATTATAGCAACGATGGACCAAAGGGAAGAAGTAATTAATATAAATTTACTGTAGATGTTTATGATACATTAGGATAATGCTGAATAACTCAGATAGTAATGTAATGCCATGTGGAATTTGTTTAGATATAATCCAAATTCGTAATCCACTTCATATGTGATAGCTTGAATTTTGGTTGGAGTAAACTGTTGTTAATATTTTACTGCTTAAGCGGTAAGCTGTGCGAATGCAGTGGAAGGATTACTGATCAGAATGAAGAATGAGTGCAGGTAGAAAAACTAATGCACGGCCAGGTCAGTTTTGAAAAGTAGGACCATTATTCCACGGGTGTTGGCGTGGACTAAGTGTCCTATTCTGCAGGAAAGTGACTTCAGCCACCCTGGTTAAAACTAGCCGTGGATCTACAGTTCTACAATCAGTTTTGGTCATGACCCATGCCAAAAAGATTTAAGGAAAACATTTTAAAAATGTACGAACTGCCGCTGGGTTAATGATGATAATATTTTTGAAGATCTTTGATTTAAGATGATAGGCTGACAACAATAGCTACATACACATAAGTTATTCAATAAAAGTATTGTACAAAACATTGCAAATTTTGTGACTAAAAATTATTTTACGCCATCAATAGGATTGCTATTTGTTGCAAGGTAAACTGACTATGGAGAGGATGAGCTACAACTGGCATCAACCATCTTCTTGGTGGAGCATATACATGATCCAACTACCCCTGTATGTGAAGATCAATAGAAATTTCGATTAAGCAGTATCATACATTGACATCTTTAGTCCAGACAAGTAAGAAAATCTCATTGTGTCCTTTATTGGTATGTCAACATTTTTATAGGACTACACACAATACCATATGTATTTCTGTAAGAATACCAGACATTGGGAAGTGAGCTGCATTGTTTTGTTTAGTAAGCGATATGTAATATTTCAAAACTATTCATGCAAAGTAATACAAAAAAAAATGTATTTACTTAAAATATTCTACACATGTTATAGATTTAATCTTTACTTTAAAACACTAATATAAAAGGCCAAAGAGATAAATAAAACTGTAAATGGGAGCAATATGTATGACATAATGCACTATATTTAATAAGTTTAATAAAGAATGAGTTAAGTGAGTGGATGGTGAGTGCTTGGGAATGTGAGCGAGTAGGATAGTTGGTTCTTTATTCTAAGTAAATGTATGATGTGCTTCTTTCTGGACAACCAAATTTTTGGTTGTCCAGCGCAGATACATCAGTTTTACTGTGCTCGGGAGGGGTGTCAACTGGAAGGTATAAACCAGCCAGAAGATAAAACTCTGGGGGAAGTATTAGCGTATTAGTTATTTAAGAGTGAGTTAATAATTAATCGGGTTATTTATTGAGTTAGTTGACTTAACGAGAGAAAGGTTTAGTAAAGTATGGGTGAATGTGAGTGGATAGTGAGTGTTGGGATAGTGAGTGCATAGGATGGATGATGAGTGCATAGGATAGTGAGTGAACATGATAGTGAGTGCAAGGGATAGTGTGTGATGTACTTCTCCTGGACAACCAAAGGATTGGCCGGAAGGTAATAATCACTTTACTGTACCCTTGGAAGGGTCACCTGGATGGTATAAACCAGCCAGAAGGTAACTCCAAGGGGGAATATTAGTGTGTTAGTTAATGGGTTTACTTATTTGGTTATATAGGAGATATATATCGAAACCATGATGTCAGAGATATGTATAACAATGCCAATAACATTAGTTAATCTAGGAGATAAATTTGTTATTGTATTATCAATAGCTGTTTTGGATTCAGAAGTGACTCTGGTTGGACCTATTTTATGCTTAAATTATATGACTTTAAAATGTTGTTAAATTTGTTATGAACAATATCTTTGTTTAATACATTTATATCAAAATCACCTACCAGTACAATATTTCTAAATTTATAACACAGAATGTCACATAGTGCATCTAACTTGGTCAAAAAAGGCTTAATGTAACAATGATTAGTACTTCTATACTAACAGGCTAATACAAAAGAAAATTATATCAAATGGATCTCAGATAGACAGCACTCAAACTCCTTATCAGTTTCTAGAGACTTTACTGAAGAGAATGAAATGTTATTGCATTTTATGTTAATTCATACGAAGATTAAAATACCTCCTCCACTGGAAGTTGTCCTACAAGTTTGTAATATTTAAAATTCCATGTTCATTCTGTGTTATTTTGTGTTTAGATAAGGCAATGACATCGGGCTGAACTTCGTTTAGTAAAATTTTTACTGGTATATGAATATTATACAGCGAAAAGAAATAACTTGATGAGTTTGACTGATTATATATTACGATTTAAGCAGTATCATACAATGACATCTTTAGTCTAGAGAAGTAAGAAAATCTCATTGTTTCCTTTATTGATATGTCAACATTTTTATAGGACTACACACAATACCATATGTATTTCTGTAAGAATACCAGAAATTGGGAAGTGAGCTGCATTGTTTTATTTAGTAAGCGATATGTAATATTTCAAAATTGTTCATTCTAAGTAATACAACAACAAAAATGTTTTTACTTTAAAATATTCTACACATGTTATTGATTTAATCTTGGAATGATTTAACTCGAAGAATGAGTTAAGTGAGTGGAAGATGAGTGCTTGGGAATGTGAGCGAGTAGGATAGTAAGTTCTTTATTCTAAGTGAGAAATTGTACGATGTGCTCTTCCTGGACGACCACCCTGTTGGTTGTCGAAGCCTAATACATCGGTTTTACTGTGCCTGGGAAGGGTCAACTGGATGGTATAAACCAGCCAGAAGTTAAACCTCCGGGGTAAATATTAGTGTGTTAGTTAATGGGGTTACTTATTTGGTTATGCAATAAGTGGGGTAGTAAGTGATTGAGTAGGGAAGTACGAGCGGTAGTGAGTGGGTTATTGCATTAGTAGGTTAAGGAATTAGGTGCTTATTCAGTGAATGAGTTAGTGACTTGGTTCATAGGACAATTTATCTTTTGTTCTCAGTGAGTTAGTGTGTGATGTACTTCTCCTGGACATCCATCAGGTTGTCCAGAATTCGATACATCAGTTTTACTGTGCCCCGGACGGGTTTCAACTGGAAGGTATGAACCAGCCAGAAGTTAAACCTCCGGGGTAAATATTAGTGTGTTAGATAAAGTGTGAGTTAATAAGTGATTGGGTTACTTATTGGGTTAATGGGTGAGTTTCCTACTGAGAGTGTAGGTTAGTAAGAAATGAGTTAGTAAAGAGTGGAATTGTTAATAAATAGTTTGTTGGACTTTCGGTTCTCTGTAAGAGATTGTGATGTATGGACCTTGTATCATGAGTTGCGGAACAGACAGGTGATGTTTATTTTAAGGTTGGTTGTAGACTAAATAAAAATTTTTTACACATAGATCACAACATATAATCATAATATTTCAGTTGTTCTTATACCAATTGGGTTTATTGTGCTCCTGGTTTTTCCGGAGTGAACCGAATAAGAGGTGGAACCTGTATATTGGTAACAATTAACACAAATCTAGAGATTGCGATATATAAAAGTTTGTGAAAAATGAACATTGAAGCAGCAGCTATACTTTTTGATGAATGTAAAACTGTTATAGTTTCAGTTTATCATTCTCCTAATGGTAATCCACAGCAATGTTTCTGTGTACTGGAAATCTTGTTGGCAATCATTATGAATTGGAAATTTTACAATATTATCATAGGGGGGGGGGGATTTTAAGAGTAAATTTGATATTACAAAAAATAGTAAAACATTAAAAGATTTTCTTAATATTTTAAGAGAGTTTAACTTTTCCCCCTGAACAAAAACGCAACTAGAGGTAATGATTGTTTGGATAATGTGTATATTTTCAATCATTGTATGAATGTTTCTTTCGTAACGACTTTCTCATTGCCCTACTCGAATCATGATGGGATATTGGTTAAGGCATCCTTAAAAGTACCTGTGTTGACTCAAGAGATGTATCTTGGTGTATTAATCAGATCAAATTGATATTGCCTGAAAATAATTTTGAACCTCTTTCCTCTGGCTTCGTAGATTGGTCATCCTTGTTAAGCGAGTGTAGAAATAAAAGTTCTGTATCACTATTTGCTAAGATTTTTTGTGTCGTATTAAATAGTTTAAATCCTTCCAAGATTGATGTTAGCTTAAATAAAAAATACCAGTAGATAAAAACAGATGCAACTAGAATTGGTATACTGCTGACCTAGCCATGAAGAAAGAAAGACTGCTGTTCTTGGATGGAGTAATTAAACGTATAAGTAATAAAAATAGTATAAATTTAAAAATTATGTTTAGTAAATTAAAATGTGAATACAGAAATGCTGTAATTTGTGCGAAATGTGCTAAAACTTATGATTATATCAATTATGATTTTTTTAAATCTTATCTCATTACTCGTAGACAATTGGTAAATGTCATTGTTAAGTGGGCTAAGTGTCATTGTTCCACAAGGCTCTGTTTTGGGTTCCCCACTTTTCTTAATAATAAATTATTTATATATGCAGATATGACTAATAATGGGGGTTATAGTAAATTCTAATACCTTACTGAAACATTTACAAAATCATAACATCACATATATAATATAAAACATTAATGTATTTAATCGCATATATAACTTTAATTTATTACATAAAAATTAACATTACTAAAGAAACAAACAATCTAAATATTGACTGATTAACATTTTAATAAGTAACACAAAATGATAAAAGTACTTAAAAAAACAACAAGGAACAATAAAGAAAGCGCATTAAAAGAGGTAATCAGCATACAATGCAACATATATTGTGAGAATTGGAATCAGGTTAAACATTAGAATAAACATTAGTACAGCAGTAAAATACTAAATTAATTACGCAAACAATTGTTTGGAATACTATATATTGTCCTATTATTCAAAAAGATTAATTCTAATGATATAAATAGGTAATAAATGGGGTTTTACAAACATTCATTTAATAAATCTAATATAAATATTCAGTGTTGATGGAAGAACTGTAGGATCAACTTGCAGTCACGACGTTGTAGTGTTGTAAACATGACACGACACAGAAATCGAGTTTGCCACCTGATTATATCACAGATGAAACCCTCCATTACTGCTCGTGTCAAATCTACTCTTGTAGGTGAAGGAAGACCTTAGAGCTGTAGACACATGATGTTGCAGTCTTGTAGACATGACACGACACAGTAATGGATGGAGTCACCTGATTATATCACAGATGAAACCCTCCATTACTGCTCGTGTCAAATCTACTCTTGTAGGTGAAGGAAGACCTTAGAGCTGTAGACACATGATGTTGCAGTCTTGTAGACATGACACGACACAGTAATGGATGAAACCACCTGATTATATCACAGATGAAACCCTCCATTACTGCTCGTGTCAAATCTACTCTTGTAGGTGAAGGAAGACCTTAGAGCTGTAGACACATGATGTTGCAGTCTTGTAGACATGACACGACACAGTAATGGATGAAACCACCTGATTATATCACAGATGAAACCCTCCATTACTGCTCGTGTCAAATCTACTCTTGTAGGTGAAGGAAGACCGTAGATCTCACCTCTGATGATGGGCATGGGTCGTACAAGCACACACAGAAACTGGTTTTGAAGCATTTAATGCTGCTGTTAAGATTTGCATATGAGACAATATGTCCATTTAAACAAATAAAAACAAACCGGAGTAGTTCAAAAATATTTGAGACTCTGAATGTATGACTCTTAAAGAAGCTTACTTAGAGGCGCTTAAGAAGACCTCACAGGAAATGAAAAAGACATAATAGTGACTGCAATCAAGAAGAAAACTTATGATCTTGAACTTAAATCGTTAAAAAAAAACCAAAATTCTGATTTTATTGCACAAGCCGAAAATAAATCAAAGGCTCTGTGGAAAGTAATTAATGTAGAGAGGAAAGTTAAACCAACCACTGCACTTCCCGAGAGCATGGGAGTGGACGGTGAGTTTTAACACACCTGAGAATATTGCTAAAATTTTACAGTACTACTGAAGAGGAAGTTATGAAAATTGTTAAAGAGATGCAACCTATAAACTTAAAACATTGATCTAGAGTGGCAAACCACTGAAGTAACTTATCAAAACAATCTTTCAAAACTTACACACACTTATAGAACACATACAACAACACAACCTCTTTACCCCCCAGACAGCATGGTTTTATAAAAAAAAGGTCAAAGACAACAGCGGTGGTCCAACTAGTTGAAGGCATAATTGACAAACTTGAACCGGGCTACATAGCACCCAGCATTCAGCTAGATTTTAGTAAAGCATTTGATTTTATTGACCACAAACTAATTTTAAGAAAACTTACATTCCTGGGTAATGTTGGGAAAGAAGGAAATTGGTTTAATAGCTACCTTAGTGGAAGGAAACAAGTGGTAGAGGTAACCTGTAAGGTAAATTACAAAACTACCAAAGTAAAATCTGGAGCTCTATGAATAAAAGAGTACCCAAAGGATCCGTACTCTTACCGGTGCTCTATCTATAAATTAACCAATGACTTCCCAACAAATCTAGAAGAATTCTTTGAAGTTATAATGTTTGTCCTAGATATAACCCTATCCACAGGAGTCAAAAACATAAACATTGCAAAATGGCACATCTCAGAGAAGGCCTTACTATCGGAGCATTGCTGTATTAGGTTCGTCATAGAGGAAATAGAGGGGAAAAACATGACCCACAGGGTTCCTAAATCTACCAAACGGAGGGGATATTGAGTGTCTCTAGCTAAAGAGTTGGAAAAAAGAACTCTTACAGAAAAATGAATTTGACTTAGAAAGGTCTGCACAATTAGTAGGACAAGCTATAACAAAGGCATACGAGAAAAACTGCCCTCTCAGACAAAACAGGCTGAAGATAGACGTGCCGTGGTGGACTGGGAGGTTAGAGGCACTAAGAAATAAATCTAAAGAAATTACTAAAATGGGCAAAAAGGATAGACAATTGGATTCATTATCTACACGCCCAAAACGAAGATAAAAGAGAACTAAGAAAGAACATAAAAGAACCAGGAGGAATTTTTACAAAAAATTAAACAGCCTATCAGAGGCTTCCAGGCTTGAAAAAAACTCTCCAAACTGATCACACCAACCCTATGGGATCCATAGTAAAAGGCAACAGTGACCTTACAGTGAACAAGGAGATCTTAGAACTGCTTCTCGAGACGAACTTTCCGGGGGTCACTTGACTGTAATTGAGGATATTTATTCTCTAATCAAAGGGGAAATCCAGTCGAGACATTGCAAAAGCCAGTCAGCGGTCCAAAAGCTATTCACACACGAAAGAATTAAATGGGTAATAAGATCATTCAAGCCACTTAATTTTCCTTCGCAGATCCATATACACGGTCAAGGAGTTCCTGGACTGGAGGAGCCAATAGAACACTACTGGACTTATTATTTACATTTATTTAAAACCTTATTAAAAACTTGTTATCTTGACTCAAATATGTAATTAATGAATGATTTGATTTGATTCTTAAGTGCTGTATTTTCGTACGTGCGCTCATGGGAACTGCCTCATCCAATTCTTGAATTCTTTCATTATTCCAATCAGGCTGAACTGATCTGGCGGGCTTCTTTCTGACTATCCTTACCACACTCATTTTTAATTTCGTTCTATCCTCATCCATCGGGAAAACCTCCAAATAATCTAGTATCTAAACTAAACCTAATTTCCCTCTTTATCCAAGCCAAAGTAAGACAGCATATGCCGAGGGCTGCGTGGTCAAAGGTGTGCTTGGTCGTTAATATGCTAACTCTGGACACCTGGCAACCTCCAGTTTAAACATGGCCTTCCTTAAGTACACCGGGACTATTCTTGGAATGACCTTTAATTCTCCGCTACTTGTGGTAAAATAATGAGTAAAGAAATACCAATAAAATTTAACAAACCGGAGAGCTCTAGCAGCACTCAAAAAGTGGAAGTATGCACGTACACGCCTTATACAGATAAACCTTCACTACGCTAAGGGCAAAACCGACATCTTGGGTAGGTTTATCTCAACAGGCCTGGATATCACCCAAATCCAGGAACCTTGGATCAATAGAGGATGCATCATAGGATTGAGAACTTAAGTTGGTAATGTCATATATGATCGATCAATTGAAAATCTCACAATATGTACGGTATCCTAATTTCAAAAAATATAACAGCCTTTCCTATTATAGATCTGATAACAAGAAATCTGGTGGAAGCTACTATGCAAATGGCATTACAGCAAGGGGTGAAAGAGGTTACCATAGCCTCAGACTACTTCTGCAAACCGTCAACGAGCTGCACACCAAAAGAAATAGTAAGACTATTGCAGAGCTGCAGAGAAGAAGGTTCGGCCATAATTCTCGGTTGTGACTACAATGCTCATCATACATACTGGGGAGGCACAAACATAAACTCAAAAGGAGATTAATTTCTACAGTTTATGTTCTGTAACTCACTTCACTCCGACTTCAGGAACCAGCCAAACCTGCAAACAAAAACTGCAAACCACTTTGACAGATTGCAACCTACCCCCGACTTCAGGAACCAGTAAACAAAAAGTACATACACCCCGGAAAACCAGAGGTAAAAAGGTAAACATGTTTAGTGTCTCCCTTCAAGTGGTCAAAGCTGCAGATAAAGCAAATTCACTGAAGCTCCAAGTCCCTACTAAGCCTTATGGAATGATGAATTTGAGCAATTCTCCACAACTTAATTCAATATCAAAAAGAAGCGATGAAACCTATGAGGACTTCTTCATAAAATACATTGCCTTCTATAAGGAGCATATGAAAAAACATTATGGGTATGGTTGTAATAGTGGTGCTCTGTCATGCACTAACAATGTATCTGCCTTAGCTTCTACGAATTTCTCTAGCACATCCAGCAATTTTTTAGAAACAAGCCAACCTCACGACGCACCTGTCTAAGTAACACAAAAACAGAGAAGCTCATAGTTTTTCATCAAAACATAGACAGAATAAGCAATAAAATCGAAAGACTGGAACACCAACTACAGACTAAACCTGCTGACATAGTGGTCCTAACTGAGCACGGACTAAAACAGCATGTCATCAATCATGTGAGGCTCAGTAATTATGACTTTGTGTGTGCATATGGCAGAACAGAGCATATCAAGGGAGGAGTTGCTATATATATAGACACAAGAAGTTAGCCAACAAAACCACCACTCTCAACCTGGAAAAATACAGTATAGAAATGGTATGTGAGGTAACTGGAACTAAAATAAAAATTAGTAATAAAAAGGACATACATTTATTTGGCTATTACAGACCACCGAATGCAAATCTTGAGACTGCACTCCAAGTGATAGACGATACCTTAACTGAAGTCAAAAGACACAACTCTTACATCATAATCACTGGAGACATCAACATAGATAACCTTACCAGAAACCGAGAACAAGGTGCACTAGATGAACTGCTGGCTTCACATGACCTAAAGAGACTTGCCCTGCCACCAACGAGAGTCACAGCCGCCTCTAACTCCTCTATTGACTTTATATGCACTGACCTCCCGCCCTGTAAACTAAATGTCGAAATCTGTAACACTGGCTTATCAAATCATACTGGGCAATATTGCACAGTTGACTTTCCTAAAATATTTGACAATATAACATTCTCAACATACAGAAACACATGCGTGAGGAACCTAAATTACCTAAAATCTATCCTAGCCACAGAAACCTGGGAGAATGTGACGCAATCGAACAACATTGATGACGCTTACGATAACTTCCTTAATACTTTTACAAGGGCATTAGATCTTGTCTGCCCACTCAAGACCAAGAAACAAAGCCACTCTAGAAAGAACACAGTCTATGATGAAGAAACCTTAAGATTACGAAAGGAATTTATCAATGCGCAGGATAAGTTTAATGTCACAGGAAGAACTGAAGATAAATCTGAGGCAAACCAGAAGAAGAAGGCCTATGATCTGAAACTCAGGCGACTCAGGAAGGAAGCTAATGCAGACCACATATATCACGCTAATAACAAAACAAAAGCAGTCTGGGAACTCATAAATAGAGAAAGAGCTGCTAAGAACCAATCAACATCAGACTTGAATAATTTAACAATCAACAGAATAAAAGAAACAGACCCAAAAAAAAAATCGCTGACCACCTTAACACCTTCTTTGTAAATATAGCAGAAAATACGCTAAAGCAACACCAAATATCGAATGACAACTTACTGTATAGTCCATGCTACAATATAGATACCACAATGACAGAAATGACCCCAACCACAGCCAAAGAAATTAAACAAACAATCCGTTCATTGAAAAGTAAAACCTCCTCGGGTTTGGACGAGATTTCATCAAATATCATAAAATTCTGCGAAGCTGAACTTCTGAAACCAATCCTTCACATCACTAACATATCCTTTATACAGAGCATATTTCCAAAAAACTTAAAACAGGCCAAAGTATACCCTAAATATAAACAAGGAAACAAAGATGAAGCAAACAAACTACCGTCCCATTTCACTACTACCAACTGTATCAAAAATGATAGAGAAGATCACTCTTTCTAGACTACTCACTCACCTACAAGACAATAACCTCCTATCCAATAATCAACATGGCTTCAGAAAAGAAAGATCTACATCACCTGCAATAATAGACCTTGTTGAATATATTACAGACAACCTGGAAGAGGGCAACACCATCACTAGTATCTTTTTAGACTTGAGCAAAGCTTTCGACTGTCTTGGCCATAAGCTCATCCTAGCCAAACTACAAACTCTTGGCGTCCAATAGTCAGCCTTAAAATAATTTGAGAGTTATTTGAACGAAAGATACCAAGTTGTAGAGGTTAAACAGAGAAGAATGGGAAAGACCTGTACTGTTAAATCTGAAAAACTACCTATGACTTGAGGGGTTCCCTAAGGCTCCGTCTTAGGACCAGTGTTATATATTTTATTCACCAATGACATGCCAATATTCTTGGAAAACTACACAAATTCCATCATGTACGCAGACGATACAATACCGTACTACTCTCAACCCAGAAGGATATTGAACAGCTAGAAATAAACTCCTACATCTCATTCAATATGGCCCAACAATATTGCAAATACAATGATCTAGTCTTAAACAGCTTGAAAACTAAACAACTCACTCTAGGAACTAATAAAAACTATGTGTCCGAAATCCCATGGTATTCAAGAAACAGAGGACATGTATTATTTAGGAATAACACTAAATAATACATTGACATGGACAAATCACATTGACAACTTATGCCTGAAGTTAAATTCATCACTCTATGCTTTGCGAAGGACCCATGCAACAAGCACTCTTGAATCTACCAAAATAGCGTACTATGCCCTATTTGAAAGTCATCTCAGGTATGGGATAGCAGCATGGGGGGAAACAACTCGATTTAACCTACTAAAAGTCCTCAAAATTCAGAAGAAAGCAATCCGGTTAATGGGGAAGCTAGGACCTAGAGAAAGCTGCAGAGCTACTTTTAAAGAATTGAATATACTGACAGTGACTTCTCTATATATTCTGGAAACGATATTTTACTGCTTATCAAAAGACTTTCCTCGAAATAGTAATCTTCATGAACATAACACAAGATATGGTCAAGACTTTCCACTACCTCTTCACAGAACAGCTGTATTTGAGAAAAAACCAACCTATGCCGGGAAAAAACTTTTTAATGCTCTGCCAGAAGAAATTAAGAAAAATGGAAACAATCACATTAACATGAAGACTGCAATAAAGAAGGTTTTAAATAAATGTAAATAATAAGTCCAGTAGTGATCTATTGGCTTCTTCAGTCCAGGAACTCCTTGACCTGTGTATATAGATCTGCCAAAGAGATTTAAATGGCTTGAATGATTATACCCATTTAATTCTTTCGTGTGTAATTAGTTTTTGGACCGCTGTGTGGCTTATGCAATGTCTCGACTGGATTTCCCCTTTGATTAGAGAATAAATATCCTCAATTACAGTCAAGTGACCCCCGGAATGTTCGTTCGGAGAAGCAGACCTGACCAACAGGGTTCCTAAATCTACTAAATGGAGGGGATACAGAGTGTCTCTAGCCAAAGTGTTGTAAAAAAACCATTTCATTTCCAGAAAAATTGGACTTAGAAAGGTCTGCACAATTAGTAGAACAAGCTATAACAATGGCATATGAGAAAAACTGCCCTCTCAGAGAAAACAGGTTGAAGATAGACGTGCTTTGGTGGACTGGGAGGTTAGAGACACTAAGAAATAAATCTAGGTAATTACTAAAATGGGCAAAAAGGATAGACTATTGTATTCCTTATCTACACGCCCAAAACGAATATAAAAGAGGACTAAGAAAGAACAAAAGAAGAACTAGGAGGAATTTTAGAAAAAACATAAAAAGCCTACCAGAGGCTGCTAGGCTTTAAAAGCTCTCCAAACTGATCACACTAACCCTATGGGATCCTTAGTAAAGGCCAACGGTGACCTTACAGTGAACAAGAAGGAGACCTTAGAACTGCTTCTCCGAACAAACATTCCGGGGGTCACTTGACTGTAATTGAGGATATTTATTCTCTAATCAAAGGGGAAATCCAGTCGAGACATTGCAAAAGCCAGACAGCGGTCCAAAATCTAATCGCACACAAAAGAATTAAATGGGTAATATAATCATTCAAGCCATTTAAATCTCTTTGGCAGATCTATATACACAGGTCAAGGAGTTCCTGGACTGATGAAGCCAATAGATCACTACTGGACTTATTATTTACATTTATTTAAAACCTTATTAAAAATTTTTGTCGCGACTCAAGATTGTACTCAATGAATATGTGATTGATGATTCATTTGATTTGATACTTAAGTGTTGTATTTTCGTGCGTGCGCACATGGGAACTGCCTGATCCAATTCTTGACTTCTTTGATTATTTCAATCAGGCTGATCTGATCTGGCGGGCTTCTTTCTGACTATCCTTACCACACTCCTTTTTTATTTCGTTCTACACTAATCTAGTGGGAAAACCTCTAAATAATCTAGTATCTACTATACTTTACTAGATCTAAACCTAATTTCTCTCTTTATCCAAGCCAAAGTGGGACAGCATATGCCGAGGGCTAAGTGATCAAAGGTGTGTTTAGTCGTTAATATGCTAACTCTGGACACCTGGCGACCTCCAGTTTAAACGTAGCCTTCCTCAAGTATACCGGGACTATGCTGGGGATGGCCTTTAAATCTCCGCTACTTGTGATTAAATAATGAGTAAAGAAATACCAATAAAATTTACAAACCGGAGAGCTCTAGCAGCACTAAAAAAGTGGAAGTATGCACGTAAGTACACGCCTTAAACAGATAAAGCTTCACTACGCTAAGAGCAAAACCGACATTTTGGGTAGGAGGTTTATATCAACAGGCCTGAATATCGCCCAAATCCAGGAACCTTGGATCGATAGAGCATGCATCATAGGATTGAGGACCTAAGTTGGTAATGTCATATATGATCGATCAATTGAAAATCCCAGAATATGTATCCTAATTTCAAAAAATATAACAGCCTTTCCTATTACAGATCTGATAACAAGAGATCTGTCTGCAGCTATTATGAAAGTGGCATTACAGCAAGAATCAAGAAATCTTTATTGTCTTTAAGCACTTGACAATGCAATGGACAACGACACTTTTTATTATATTTAAAAGGCCTACTCCTATCACACATTTAAAATCCCATAATACAAGTGTAATGATTAGACAGTAAGTCAAAGTAAATTTTATATGAACATGTGAATAACGCCACAATTTGGTGATTAAAAAGAAAATAAAAGTAAAAATGGTATTAGCAGCATCTCGTTAAATATGTATAACATATCTAAAACATTATATACAGAATAAATTAAATAGTAAATAAAAACAATAAATATGTAACAATAAAACAATAATAAGTAACAATAAATAGATAACAATGCAAAAAATTAAAATTAACAATAAAATAGGTTTAACAACAATAAATAAATAACAAGAGATAACTATCAACAAAATCATAGGTAACTATTAAAAAATTAAAGTACTAATATCACAGGTTAAGTAGTCATTTAAAGAATAAAATGTGTTATCAACAAGCCAATCACTCACATTTTTAAATCTACTAATAGACACATGCCATGCTTTTTCAGGAAGTTTATTAAAAAGTTTAATCTTCATATAAATAAAAGTGCCTTTGGTTTTCTCCAATCGAACATTCATCTGTTCAAGCATATATTTTTTTCTTGTACAGTAGGAGTGTATTTCTTGACTACTAATAAAACTATCTAATTGTTCCTTGATACTAAGTAAAGTACAATACTTAAATATACAGGGATGGAAGGGTCATAATTCTAAATTTTTTAAAAAGTGGGACACGAGAAACTCTATTGCCAACATTTGCAATAATTCTAATTACTTTCTTTTGCCAAATGAAAGCAGTTTTAGCACTAGTACTGTTTCCCCAAAGTGTTACACCATACCTGAGCTGGGAATGGAAAAAGGCATAATATGCTGTGACTAACATTTCAATACTGATATTATACTTTAGTTTCCTGATAAGGTATGTAACCCTAGCTAATTTTTTCCAAAGGAAACTTACATGTGCATCTCATTTTAATCGATTATCCATGTATATGCCTAATAGCTTAATAGGTTCTGTGTACTTACTATTAAGGACACAATTTCGATCAAGAGTAAAAATTAAATTTTCTGTTTTACTATTATTTACTACCAAAAGGTTGGCTTTAAACCACTTAATAGCTTCAGTCATTGCCTGCTCCTGTTCTAAAATTAAAGTTTCCAGATGTTTATTGCTATTTAAAATAGTTGTATCATCTGCATATAGAACAGACCTAAAAGGCATATTAAATGAAAAATCATTTATTGCTACTACAAAAAGAAAAGGAGCGAGTACTGAGCCTTGTGGTACTCCTAGGAACATTTTGGAAACCAGATACATCTTTATTTTGTGAAACCATCTGCCTTCTATTTTGTAAATTAATATGAAGAAAATAAACGTAATTCATTATTTTTCATGCCATAAAAATGTAGGAGGTGAAAGAGGTTACCATAGCATCAGACTACTTTGGCAAACCGTCAACGAGCTGTACACCAAAAGAAATAGAAAGAGGAGATAGGGGGACAATAACTGACCCACAGTAATCCTAATCTTCCAAATGGAGAGGATACAGAGTGTCTCTAGCCAAAGAGTTAGAAGAAATAGAACCCTTCCAGAAAAATGAATTTAACTTAGAAAGGTCTACACAATTAGTAGAACAAGCTATAACAAAGGCATACGAGAAAAACTGCCCTATCAGACCAAACAGGCGGAAGGTAGACGTGCCGTGGTAGACTGGGAGGTTAGAGACACTAAGAAATACACCTAGGAAATTACTGAAAAGGGCAAAAAAGATAGACAATTGGATTCATTATCTACACGCCCAAAACGAAGATAAAAGAGAACTAAGAAAGAACAAAAAAGAACCAGAAGGAATTTTTACACAAAATTAAACAGCCTATCAGAGGCTTCCAGGCTTGAAAAAACTCTCCAAACTGATCACACCAACCCTATGGGATCCATAGTAAAAGGCAACAGTGACCTTACAGTGAACAAGGAGACCTTAGAACTGCTTCTCGAGACGCACTTTCCGGGGGTCACTTGAGTGTAATTAAGGATATTTATTCTCCAATCGAGGGGAGATCCATTCGAGAAATTGCTAAAGCCAGTAAACGGTCTAAAAACTATTCACACACAAAAGAATTAAATGGGTAATAAGATCATTCAAGCCACTTAATTTTCCTTGGCAGATCCATATACACAGTCAAGGAGTTCCTGGACTGGAGGAACAAATAGAACACTACTAAACTTATTATTTACATTTATTTAAAACTTGTTATCTTGACTCAAGACTGTACTCAATGAATATGTGAATAATGAATGATTTATGAATGATCTATGTTCTGTAATGATTTAGTTTTGGAAAATAGAGGGTCCAGTCCCACCTTTATTACCAGAACTAGACAAGTGGGCAAAAAGGATAGACTATTGTATTCCTTATCTACACGCCCAAAACGAATATAAAAGAGGACTAAGAAAGAACATAAGAAGAACCAGGAGGAATTTTTGCAAAAACATAAAAAGCCTACCAGAGGCTGCTAGGCTTTAAAAGCTCTCCAAACTGATCACACTAACCCTATGGGATCCTTAGTAAAGGCCAACGGTGACCTTACAGTGAACAAGAAGGAGACCTTAGAACTGCTTCTCCAGACGAACTTTCCGGGGGTCACTTGACTGTAATTGAGGATATTTATTCTCTAATCAAAGGGGAAATCCAGTCGAGACATTGCAAAAGCCAGACAGTGGTCTAAAAACTATTCACACACGAAAGAATTAAATGGGTAATATAATCATTCAAGCCATTTAAATCTCTTTGGCAGATCTATATACACAGGTCAAGGAGTTCCTGGACTGAAGAAGCCAATAGATCACTACTGGATTTATTATTTACATTTATTTAAAACCTTCTTTAAAACTTGTTATCGCGACTCAAGATTGTACTCAATGAATATGTGATTGATGATTCATTTGATTTGATACTTAAGTGTTGTATTTTCATGCGTGCGCACATGGGAACTGCCTGATCCAATTCTTGACTTCTTTGATTATTCCAATCAGGCTGAGCTGATCTGGCGGGATTATTTCTGATTATCCTTACCACACTCCTTTTTTATTTCGTTCTACCCTAATCTAGCGGGAAAACCTCTAAATAGTCTAGTATTTACTATACTTTACTGCAACTAAACCTAATTTCTCTCTTTATCCAAGCCAAAGTGGGACAGCATATGCCGAGGGCTAAGTGATCAAAGGTGTGTTTAGTCGTTAATATGCTAACTCTGGACACCTGGCGACCTCCAGTTTAAACATAGCCTTCCTCAAGTATACCGGGACTATGCTTAGGATGACCTTTAAATCTCCGCTACTTGTGGTAAAATAATGAGTAAAGAAATACCAAAAAAATTAACAAACCGGAGAGCACTAGCATCACTCAAAAAGAGGAAGTATGCGCGTAAGTACATGCCTTATACATAAACCTCCACTACGCTAAGAGAAAAACCGACATCTTGGGTAGGAGGTTTATCTCAACAGGCCTGAATAACGCAAAAATCCAGGAACCTTGGATCAACAGAGGTTGCATCAGAGGATTGACGACTCAAGTTAATAATCTCATATATGATCGATCAATTGAAAATCCCACAACATGTATCGTAAATTCAAAAAATAAAACAGCCATTCCTATTACAGATCTGAAAACATGAGATCTGGTGGCGACTGCTGTGCAAGTGGTATCACAGCAAAGGGGTGAAAGAGGTTACCATAGCCTCAGCCTACTTCTGCAAACCGTCAACAAGCTGCCCACCAAAAGAAATGGAAAGACTATTACAGAGCTGCAGAGAAGAAGGTTCGGCCATAATTCTTGGCTGTGACTACAATGCTCACCATACGTACTGGGGAGGCACAAACATAACCCCAAGAGGAGAGGAACTTCTACAGTCATGTTCCTAAAAACATAAGCAGGCTACCAGAGGCTGCCAGGCTTGAAAAAACTCTCCAAACTGATCACCCTATAGGATCCTTAGTAAAGGCCAACAGTGACCTTAAAGTTTAACAATATGGAGACCTTAGAACTCCTTCTCGAGACGCACTTTCCGGGAGTCACTTGACTTTAATTGAGGATATTTATTCTCTAATCGAGGGGAGATCCAGTCGAGAAATTTCAAAATCCAGATACAGTCTTAAAGACTATTCACACATTAAAGAATTAAATGGATAATAAGGTCATTCAAGCCATTTAAATCTCCTGGGGCAGATGGCGTTTTTCCTAGCCCTTTTTCAAGAGGGGTTGGACATTTTATTAACACTTAGAGTGCTAATCCCGTAATTTTACGGAACGGCGAAACTTCCGAAGAATGCTAATCCCGTAGTTTTACGTGGTTGTCATTTCAATTGGTATTATATTACATCGTCCGTATTTAAACGGGTTTTGCCTACTCTACAATGTTATTTGGGTTTTTTAGTAACACAATTCACCGCTAGAAAGCGTCAGATGTATTGTATGAGGTTAATGACAAAGCAACTTCGGTCGCGTTGTTTACGTGCCGCTGACGTGACGTTCGTTGCAGCTGGCAGTCGATGTCGCAATCATGGATTCTCGCAGCTTGAACGACGTTGAGATCAGTGATGTATTAGATGTGATAGTTTATTGGTGTAGATAGTATTTTTGACAATTCTGACATTGATCCTGATTTAATGGAAGAAGATTAGACACATACTTCAGGTAAGAATAAGTAAGTCTATTTATCATATAAACATCAGTCTAAAAGTTTGGTTATGTTATTGTTTTCGTGAATCAAACTATAAATTGTATTATAATAAATTAACTTTATTCAACTAATATTCTATTCTTATAAATAAAATGAAAATATATTCATATTTTACATAGTATATTATTATTTTACAGATGCTGAAAACAGTGCTGACAGCGAAAGTGATGATGCCGACGAATCAATATGACGGCATAGTTTTTTCTCAAAAAACTACAAAACATAAAAACATGATTTATATTATTCAAAGGACAGTTTATATTTGTAAATGGGTCATTGTAAATAATTGTATATATGCTTAGTTTAGTAACTTAGATAAAAAACTGTCTCAAAAAATAATTTTTTTTTTAAATAAATGTTTTTAAAAAACATTTTTTGTGTGTAGTTTTTTAAAAAAACCACTAACAATCTCACGTTAAAAGAAAGACGAAAGTAGGCTGAATTAAGGCATGTAAGTATTTTTCTCATACCTTAAATACTTTTTTTTAAATAAATTTTTGAAAACCACCCAAAACGCCCAGCATTCTACAGAGTTTACATGTCATTTAGGGCCAGCACTCAAAGTGTTAAATACTTTTATCATTATGTTCAGAAGTAGTTACCCCTTATAATATATACCAAAAAACTGGAGGACAGCACTTGTGGTGATCATGCGGAAAAAAGACAGCGATCCAACTCAATCCAACTCGTGAAAACTATGGAAAAAATAATAAACAGATACATTTGGGATGAAATTTTACAAGTCCACCCACTTAGTCCCACTCAACATTCTTACATAGAAGATAAATCAATGACCACCGTTCTCCACAGCTTAGTGGGAGCGGTGGAGAACACCTTCGACGAAATGAAAGCCCTAGTCAGCGTCTTTATGGACATTGAAGGAGCTTTCGACCGAGTTGCATATCAATCTTTGGAGACTGTTATGGGACGTTTTGGAGTTCCCTCAGATGTAGTCAAATGGATAGTAGCCCTCCTAGAAAGCAGACAAGTAAAGGCATAGTACGGAGACGAATCTGCCGCAATCACGGCCCGGAAAGGCTGCCCTTAGGGGGGAGTTCTGTCACCTCTCCTGTGGGCGATGGTGGGTGATGGATGATCTTCTTAGTAAAGCAGAGGAGAGGGGAACAAGGCTACTATGTTATGCGGACGACCTAATGCTTATGGTCAACGGGAAAAAGAAAGGCACTCTGGAACGCATAAATCAAGAAGAACTAAACGTCATAAGCAAGGTGTCATGGGGAAGGTCTACGGATCAACCCATCTAAAACAAATATGATAACCTTTACCAGGAAAAGAAAGTTCCACCTTACACAACCTGTCCTGGAAGGAATCAGTATAAACCAAACAAAAGATGTGAAATACCAGGATATAATCCTGGATGAGAAGCTCACTTGGAACTCACATATTGAAAACAGAATATCCAAAGCGACAATGGCCCTTGGGGCCTGTAAGAGACTATCTGGATTTAAATGGGGATTGAAACCCAAATTGATATTTTGGATTTACGAAACTATAATAACACCGATGGTCACATATGCTGCCCTTGTGTGGTGGCCGAAAGTAGAACAAACAACAGCTGCTAAAAGGCTACAAAGTCATCAAATGCTAGCTTGCTTAAGCATTACAGGAGCGATGAGCTCCTGCCCAACACTAGCAATAGAAGCGGTCCTGGGATACACTCCTCTGGGGCAGGAGGTGATGAGAACAGCCGCTCTAAGTGCAATGATGCTTCTAGGAACAAAGGTAATAAATACTACCTCCTTAGAAGACCACATGAAGATAATGCAGGTATTTCCTGAAAGTGAAATGCTAACTAATGTGACAGATGCAATTTTTAAGAAATACTCCTTTAAAACCCATATACGGTCTCCATCGATGGAAGAGAGAATTGGATTAAAAAGGAGGCCTACCCTACAAAAGGAGTCCTGAAGTTTTACACAGATGGTTCACGCCTTAACTCTAGGGCAGGATACAGAATATACAGACCAGGAGTTAACATGGCAGAGTCACTGGGAAAACATGCCGTGGTTTTTCAGGCGGAGGTCATGGCAATACTCATGTTCCAGAAGACTCATATAAATGAGGACAAAAGGATTAAAATACTTAATACTTTCTAATAGTCAGGCTGCACTAAAGGCACTTTATACCTGTTCGTTTGTCTTGAAAGAAGTCTGGGAATGTAAGAATGCTCTAGCTGAGCTGTCAACGAATAACAGAATAACACTTGGTTGGGTACCGGGTCATGAAGGCATTCATGGTAATGAACAAACAGACATCCTCGCCAAAAAGGGAGCGGAGTCCATAATGGTGGGGCTTGAGCCAGGTTGCGAGATAGCTTTCTTTAACAGCAAAGCTCTGGTCAAAGATTGGGCAAAGAGAATAAGAAACATTAATTGGAGTAGAGCTTACGACTATCCAAATGTTTATCCCTCCTTACGTTAAAGGGTGGACAGCTCTCTTGGATCAGAATAAGGAGGATGTAAGACTGATATTAAGGATGTTGACAGTCGGAATCTTATTAGAAATTCGGAAAAGATTCCTGGGAGCATATCTCCTCAGCCCCAGGGACATGAGAGAATAGGAGATCTCAATCTGATCGGTTTTTGCAAAAGCCTCGGACTTTAAGGACACAAAATTAAATTAAGGGAGGTGGCGCAAAAGTCCTTTTAGAACAAAGCGTGCGAACAAACTGTCCTTATCCCTTAAGACCAAAACAAATCACTGCAAGCAATGAAATAGAATAACTTAAAATGAGCTTTAACACTGCATACAATATGGCAAAACAATACTGCCTTAAAAATGACCTAGTTCTGAATGAAAATAAATCAAACCAGCTCATATATATTGCACATCAAAATAATCACCAAGGTCTACCAGAAATTGAAACATTAAGTTCTACTAAATATTTAGGCACTATCTTCGACAACAACTTGTCCTAAACATCACATGTAAACTACCTATGCCAAAAACTTAGCTCTGGCCTCTATGCTGTAAGAAGAATTATACAGATAAGCAAAAAAGAAGCAACTCTGACAGTGCGCTACTCGATGTTCCAGACACATCTTACATATAGACTAGCGGTATGGGGAAGCACAAGTACAACCAATTTTTAGCGAGTGTTGGTTATCCAAAAGAAAGCCATAAGAGCACTAGCTTAGCAGAGCTACTAAAACCTAAAGACACGTTCAGAGAAGCATTTAAAGAACTTAAAAATTAGCCTAAATGACCAATAAGTGACGTCACAAGAATTGACCAAAACCGCACGACAATCTCACAGATAATTAACTCTGTACAAGTAACATCAGTAAATCTGTCACAGTTGGTTCAATAAATTTATGCTAGTGCCAACAGTGTACTGTACCTGCTGATCCACCTCACCCAACAGCTGGTGTATTGTATTACTGCAAACAAGCTAAGATTACTCTTATTGGAGCAAAGTCGACTCTTAGACAAAATTACCGTGGTATTGCAATTTGATTTGACAAGGGAATTGATAGCCTAAAATACATAACATTTATAATTATTACAATAGGCATCAGACAAACCTAGCTTAAAACACTGTATTACCATTTATTAATTACAGCAATAGGAATTGGACAAACCTGGCTTAAAAGAACTGTATTAGTATCTTATTAATTACTGTAAAAAAATGACACCTGGAGATGAAATTCATTTTAGTAGTGGGGACATTGTTTTTGCTAAACTAAAAAACTACCCATACTGGCCAGCAATTATAGAATCTATTGCAATATCAGACAATAAGTCAAAAACTCCAAAGTTCAACATAACATTTTTTGGAGACTACACAACAACCACTGTCAAACAAGCTGCTTTAGACCCGTATATTGAGAGTAAACCAATACACGGCATACCTAAAACCGATAATGCGAGAAATAAAACATTTAATGATGCTCTCAGAGAAGCAGAAGCTGCTTTTAGAAGCCATAAAAAAGTGGGTAAAACTAATGTAAAAAAACCTCAGGAAACAGGATTTGAAAATAACTACAACAATGATAACATAATAAAATCAATACCACACAGTGCCAGTGACAATTCTTCCTCAACTCACTCTTCTGAAAGCCATTTAATATCAAAGTCTCTCAGCTGAAATGAAATCCTTTGCAATTCCATCATAGTTCTGGAGAACAGTCTCATCGAAGACGAAGATGATAAACTCACTATGGCTGCGACAATAGGTTCAGCACTGTTGGAGGAAAACAAATTTTTAAAAGAACAACTAACTAATGTAGAAAACTAGTTGAAAACTATTGAGACAACATGCCTCCGCTGATTTCATAGAACAAGCTGACAACAAACCAAAAGCCATGAGGAAAATAGATAACAACGCCCGTAACAAAAATAAGAGCTCCGCAGACAACATAACAGTAAACATAAATGGACAACTTTCACACAACCCTCAAGAAATCGCCAACTATCTGAATTCATTTCTTTGTCACTGTGGCTTGAACCACATGAAACAGCATTAATGGAAACAATAACAGAAACAAGCAAGAGGTTAAAGACACAATCAGGAAACTTAAATAAAAAAACTCAGCAGGTATCTATTCCAAAGTACTAAAATTCTGTGCTGATGAACTGGCTCTACCATTGGTTATCATATTCAACAAATCTTTTAAAGAAAAGTTTCCCTCAAAACCAAAAATTTCCAAAGTTTTCCCTAAAACATGATGCGAACAATTATATACCAATTTCACTAATTCCAACATTCTCAAAACTATGTGAAAGAATCGTACTCCAAAGACTCCTTGATCACTGTGCACAGCACAACCTGCTAAATAAAAACCAACATGGATTTACAAAAGGGAAATCAACTACTAAGGCATTGATCAAACTAATTGATTCCGTCACAGATAGCATTGAAGAGGGAAATTTGACCACAGCCTTGTTTCTTGATTTAAGCAAAGCATTCAACTGCCTCAGCGACAACATCATTCTGAAGAGACTAGAACTGCTTGGGATAAAAGGGACAGCAAATGATTGGTTTGGTAGCTACTTAAAGGACCGTACACAACTAGTTGAGCTCAACCACTCGTCAAACGGCATTACAAAGGCAATCAGGTCAAAAGCTCTTCCAGTGCTGAGAGGTGTGCCACAAGGCTCCATACATTTTCATACTTTTCAATAATGACCTTCCCCAACACTTAGGAAATTATTGCACATCTCTTATATATGCCGACACCACCATACTCCTGAACCAACAATCTACAGATAGTCTTGCCGTCTCATCTTACATAGCACTCAACATGGCCATCCAGTATTGCTATGGAAATGATCTTGTAGTAAACCCATCAAAGACTAATCAGATTGCTTTTGGAAGAAGAGCACTAGAAGTCCCACATTCCTCATATCAGTATTGAAGGGCAGCTGAAATTTCTTGGCGTAACAATAGATACCGACCTAAATTAGATCAAATATATAGAAAACCTTATCAAAAACTCAACACCGGGCACTTTGTGAGTAAACAAATTCTTACTCTCAGTAGCCCAGAAACTTCAAAAATAACCTACTTTTCTATGTTTGAATCTCACCTGCATTATGGTCTACTGCTTGGGGGGGAACTACTGCTTCAAATCTTCAACGAATACTAATCAGCCAACTCAAGAGTTAGCTCACAGCCAACTCACTGCTGTTAAACATGTCAACCTCCAACACTACACCAATACACCAACAGGTGGCAGACAGACAGATGGAGTAAGTGTGTCAAGCGGCTGAGTGTACTGACCTCACCTGCTGACAGTGCGGCTGGTGATAACTGACCTCAGACATCTGCTTGCTACTCACTGCTGACTCCTAATGAGACCTATAATCCTACAATTGCCGCACTAAACCTCTTTATATAAACATAAAATTTTTCTTGCTGCTTACCATTCAAACTACAGTGAGATACTGATTCAAAATGTCCACAAAGTATCCATGTGGTAACTGTGGCATTGGAGTCAGATTTTCTGGAATAAAATGTACAGGTTTATGCAATAACTGGTACCATGCAGGCTGTCAAAATATTTTAGATAAGGTCCTGAAAAAATTAACTCGCCAGGAAATTGGAAAATGGAAATGCACAAACTGCAGTGCTGACAAACAGCCACAGCTATTAAACCAAGTACTCACTGACTCACTCTCTCTAAATAGCTCTGATACCATTCAGGAACTAGAAAAAAGTCTCATTGGAAATAACTTTTTAGAAAACTCAAACAGTCGGGAGGATAAATTAGAAATGGCAGCAAAAATTGGATCAGCATTAGTAGAAGAAAATGAACTCTTAAAAGACGAAACACTCAAGCTAAAGACCAAACTGAGCATTATGGAAGAAAAACTTGAAGAAATGGGAAATGAGGAAAAGAAACATCTACATAAAATTGAAAACCTCCTACAACTGAATGCAGATGTTGAAGCTCAGCTCACTAAAGAGAAGAAACTTTCCCAAGAAGCGCAATTTATCTATGAGGAACATGATTTACAACTTAGTCAACACATGGATAGCTATGTAAAACGAATAGCAGAGCTTGAAAAAACTGTTTTAACTCTGCAAAAGAAAATTGAAAATCAAGAAACCAAGACTTTTCATGATTCCGAGACACAAACTTCCCCTTCATCCGAAATAATCAAAGATAGTCCTCCCTCATCCCTCCTATTTGAAATGTCCGGTATCAAAACAAAACTTGATCGGATGGAGATAGCTATTAATACCCTAGCTATAAATACTTTAACTTCAGGAGACAGACAAACCTGCAATGAAAAACTGAATAACACCTTGACAGAGGTAGACCTGACTTCAAGAACCAAGCAAACCTGCCAAGAAAAACTGGAGAACTCTTTAACAGACATAAGAACACACTCGACTTCAGGAACCAGCCAAACCTGTAATGAAAAACTGTACGCTTTGACAGAATGTAGCCCACATCACCAGACTTCAGGAATCAGCCAAACCTGTAATGAAAAACTGTACGCCTTGACAGAATGTAGCCCACATCAGACTTCAGGAACCAGCCAAACCTGTAATGAAAAACTGTACGCCTTGACAGAATGTAGCCCACACCACCAGACTTCAGGAACCAGCCAAACCCGTAATGAAAACCTGTACGCCTTGACAGAATGTCAGAGGGAGATAAATAAATTGAGACTGAGAGAAAACAACAGGACACCGGAATCAAAACTCGTGCCAAATGCAGAAACACAAACCATAGAAACAACTATTAAAGAACATCTTGCACCTCTGTCTCTGGAAGTGATGCAGCTGAGGTCCGGCCAGGGCAGGATGGAGCAATTGATGGAGAGTTTGAGCATTAAGCTTGAGCTACTTGCTAGGACTACTCCACCGGCATCCCTCAACATATGCACTTCTGTGGAACAGACACACCTTGAACATAATGCCATAGCCAAGATGAGAAATCCTGAAGAAGTGGAAGAAAACCACTACAGTGTCTCCCTTCAGATGGCAAAAGCTAATGCCCTCCTTAAAAAGAACACCATAATGAAACCATCTCTGGAGTCTATATTGACGAGTCAGGAAGGAAAAACAACAGGAAATACAAATGCCTTCAAAGTGCAAAGAGAACCACCTATTACAGCTAAGAAATTGGGTACTGATGAATCTCTAGAGAAATTCTTTATGGACAACATAGAAAGTGCCATGAAAATAAACATGAACTATTTCTCACCCCCCACCAAGCAGCATCTTACATCTGGAACTGCATCAGAAGATACCACATCAAACCTAAATACTTTTTTAGAGCTCAGACAAATGAAAGAGGTCAAATTAAAGAAACAGTCTCTGTAACGAATATATCCATCCTCCATCAAAATGTGGATGGCCTGGGAAGTAAGATAAACAGAGTATCTCACCTACTAGATGAAATACATCCACATATCCTCATCCTGTCTGAACATGGCCTTCAAACTGAACAATTGGAAAATACAAGAATCCCTGGATACTCTCTTGCAGCTCACTTTAGCAGAATAGAACATAGGAAGGGAGGTGTGGCAATATTTGTTGATAATACAATGACTGACACAACAAATTCCTGTGACATCTCACAATGTTGTAAAGAGCTCATTTGTGAGGCAGCTGTAATAAGAACTACCCTAGGTAAACGACATCTCAATATCATTGGTGTCTACAGATCACCCAGCGAAAACTTGGAAACAGGACTGGAAACACTCTCATTGATACTGGATGAGGTGGAAGCAGAGAAGTACCATACAGTCATACTGGGAGACATAAATGTAAACAGCATGATACAGGACAGAGATAGTAGAATGCTGAGTGAGATGCTAAATACTCATAATATCATGAGAATGAACCTCCCCCCAACTAGAATTACTCCTACTAGTCAAACATCGATAGACTGTGTATGCTCGAATCTCTCTGCAACTGACATGACTACAACAATCATCATGACAGGCATCTCAGACCATACTGCACAAATGAGCACAATTAACATCAAAATACCCAAGCCTACTATTCTCAGCAAAATGACCAGAATCATGAATGAAAAAAACTTAAATACACTGAAGGCATTGCTACATAATGAAAATTGGGAAAATGTCTATGGAGCTCAAACAACCAACGAAGCATACACCTTTCTAATTAATACCATCACTACATCAATGGACTATGCCTGCCCAAAAAAAAAAATCCGAATTTGGAAAGGGAAAAAAGGCTGTATCTTTGCGGATGAGGAAGCTTCCAGACTTAAAAAAGATTACCTAAACTGTCTTACAAACTATGAAACTACAGGGCAGCACCACTATAAGACTGAAGCACATCAAATTAAAAAAGAATATGACCTCAGACTCAGATTTCTTAAACAGCAAGCGTCCAAAAACTATATTGAACAATCAGGCAATAAGTCAAAGGCTATCTGGCAAGTAATAAACGGACAACGTAAAATACAAGCACCTACAAGCAAACAATTTCAACTTAGTATTAATGGCAAAACGACAGAAAATATTAGAGAAATATCTGACCATCTAAATCTGTTTTTTACTAACATTGCTGATCAGACAATTAGAAACAACCCTACCTTTGACAGGGAAAATCTTACAATAGCAGAAACCAATCATGATTTTCTACATTTACCTCTCACAAATGAGAAAGAAATCAGTGATATTATAAACAAATTAAAACCTAAAACATCCTCTGGTATTGATGATATACCAGCGAAACTGTTAAAACACTGCAGTACTGAATTAATACCACCCCTGACACATGTTGTAAATATGTCCCTGACACAAGGACTTTTCCCCTCAGCACTTAAGCAAGCTAAGGTCTACCCTAAGCTAAAGAAAGGAAGTGCACTGGAAGCCAGTAACTACAGGCCTATCTCCTTGCTCCCAACATTCTCCAAGGTAATAGAGAAAGTGGTTCTCAGAAGACTCATGAATCACTGTGAGACTAAGCACCTCTTGACAGGTAAACAGCATGGATTTCTTAAAGGCCGCTCTACAACATCAGCCATCATTGCTCTAGCTGAATTCATTGTTGAAAACTTGGAATCAGGAAAGTTGGTTACAAGCATTATGTTGGACTTTAGTAAGGCTTTTGACTGCCTGGGCCACAGTCTGCTCCTTGGCAAGCTTGGAAGTTTGGGTGTCGGGGGTACTGCTATGAAGTGGTTCAAAAGTTATCTGGAGGGCCGCAGTCAGGTGGTAGAGCTGACAGAAATAAATAGAGGGCTCTCACAGGCTATAAGATCAAACCCTCTTCCCATAAAAAGGGGTGTGCCGCAGGGCTCGGTACTGGGGCCAGTGTTGTTCATACTCCTTACAAACGATATGCCGCGGTACTTGGGAGAACACTGTGAAGCTGTAATGTATGCGGATGACACAACGCTGTTACTTGCTGAACACTCACCAGATGAACTCGCCGTACAGTCGTATATTGCACTGGAAATGGCTTACCAATACTGCCATGAGAACGATCTTGCCGTGAATGTTTCCAAAACCAAGCAGCTGGCTTTCGGGAGAAGAGGGGTCTTGGTTCAAACTGTGCCTGGTGTGTCTTTGGAAGAATACTCTGCATTTCTTGGAGTAATTATAGACAACCAAATCTCTTGGTCTCGGCATATAGATGCCTTAACAGCTAAACTCAGCTCCTGTATATATGTCCTAAAGCGCATCAGACAATCAGGTAGTCTAGAGACTGCTATGATCGCCTATTATGCGCTCTTTCAGTCACACCTGCAATATGGGCTGGCTGTTTGGGGAGCATCAACAGCAACAAACACAAAACGCATCTTAGTATTGCAGAAAAGAGCAGTGAGAATACTGGCCGGTATAAACTCTACAGACTCATGCAAAGAAGTTTTTGCAACATTAAAAATAATGACTGTCATCTCCCTTTATATAAAAGAAGTAGTGTTGTATGTTGATGCAGGAACCCTCCCACAAGGCTCAAATATCCACAGCTACAACACCAGATATGCCACACACTACACAATGCCTCGCCATCACCTCACACTGTACGAGAAGACACCAGCGTATATGGGAAGAAAACTCCACAACCTCCTGCCAAATGAGCTCAGGACCCTAACGGGAACAAGACTGAGACTGCTCTGACAGCATGGCTGATCGCCAAACCTTTTTATACGCTGGAAGAGTTCCTGCAATGGAAGAACTGAAAACTGTCCATTCTCTTCTTCTTTTCATTTTTAAAATGTTTGACGCCATTGTATTTCTTGACGAAACTGCAAATAAAGAAAATGTCTATGTCTATGTCTATGTCTATGTCTATCATACAAAGAAAATGTATTAGGACACTGGCTGGTATCCAACCTCTTGAAAGCTGAGAGAGGCATTCAAATCTCTGAAGATTCTCACTGTCATTTCACATTAAAGAAGTAATTTAATGTATGCTGATGGGAAAATCTTCCAAGAAGCAATGCTGTACACCACTGCAATACCAGAAATTCTGAACTCTACAACCTTCCAGCACATTGTCTGAGACTTTACGAGCGAAAATCTTCGAACGCGGGTGTGAAGCTCTACAACCGCCTACCACCTCACCTGTTGTGCAAAAAAGGAAAGGATTTGAAGGCCGCTCTACATAAATGGCTTATAGAACGCCCATTCTACACGCTAGAAGAGTTTCTGCAAACATCCTTCGCCTAATGTTAATGTATTTATGACACTATTTATAATCTCAAAGATTGTAAATAAAGATATGCTAATTCACATTCATTCTCTATCAAATACAACAAAAAATAGCCCTGACATTTGTGTTCACAGAAACAAGTTTGGCGTGCATTCTTTTGGCTTGTTATTTTTTTTAAATCATATGTCCTCCTACCATTTTCATAGTAAATAACAACAATGTTAATACTATTAATAATAATAATAATAATAACATAAAACAACTTATATGAAATGTTGTAATTAATTGCTGCATAATATGTGTTCTTTTTTGTAGTATTTTTGTAAGTCTTTTAATATAATTTGAAGTCAGACAATTAATAAATACTAAAGCAACAATTACAAACAATACAATAATTCAATTGTGATATTAGCAATCATCAAGTAACAGGTATAAACTAACTAAAGTGATTAGTAAAACCGAGGACATCAGTATTAAAAGGGTTAAATTACATACAACACTACATTATATACCAATCATATTTACAAACTAATAAATATACAGAGTGTCCTACGAAGAGGTTAAAATGTTTGATTTTATATTACTTGCCCATTTATGCACAGAATGTTTTCAAAGTCTACACAATTAATAAAGTATGTTTTAAATATATTCTGTGAAAATTGAAACTCCGTAACAATTTTATAAACAAAATGGTGACATATTGAAAATTTTACCATTTCGCCTCCTATGAAAATTCATTTTTTGTGTATTACGGTACCTGATTTATTAGCTGTGTTGCAGTTTTAAAGAACAGCTGTTTAGTGACGCTCATTTTACGGTTCCAGAAATGGATCAAGCAATCTTCCAACAAGATGGTGCTCCTCCTCACTTTGCAAATCCTGTCAAGCGCTTACTAAATAACAACCTTCATGACCGTTGGATTGGTCGTGGAAGTTATTTTTATATTGGCCACCCCAATCCCCAGATTTAACTGTGTGTCATTTCTTTCTATGGGGTTACTTAAAGGAACAAGTTTATACTCGTAGCTTCAATAATGATGAGGAATTAAAGCAATCAGTTGAAGAGGAACTTCTCCGGATACCGCAGAATTTCTTTGTAAGAGCTTACGATTCATTTTTTAAGTGCTGTTATGTGTCGCTGTTGATGGATAAATATTTTCTGATTAAAAGGCTTTGTTTCTCTAGAATATGACAAAACCAAAATTACTGCTTTTGTACTGTTTTTAAAGTACAGTTTTTCAAAATGCCACCATTTTGTTTCAACAATTGCTAGACAGCTGAAAATTTCAGCTGTTTACGAAATTTCGTAAACATTGGTAACATAAATTTGGTAACATATTGTATTTATGGTGTTGGATTGTTTTCTCTCTAGTTACATATACATATGTTTATTAACACCTTCACTGCAATAGGAAACTACAGACTTTCTGCCATAACCGATATGTTGATGTATTGTAGGAAAAAAGAAAATCACATGATATTTAAACAATTGGTTTATAGTAATGAATAGTTGTATTATACTGGGACCAAGAACATAGTCAGAAAAAAATTTTGGGGGGTCCATAAAACTGATATTTTTCCCCAAAGGAGACAGAGTAAGGCCCCATTTTCTTCCTTAAAAAGTTCTTATTCCATCTATGTTGAGAACGATTTTTCAGCAGTACATGTCAGTAATACTGAATTATTTCAATAATAATAATCGTTTACTAAAAAATTAATTACAAATTTGGGGTGGTCCGGACCCCTTGGACTCCCTCGATGGCTACGTCCATGACATTGCTGGGTTT
The DNA here is from genome assembly GCF_021130785.1 of Homalodisca vitripennis. NCBI lineage: Eukaryota > Metazoa > Arthropoda > Insecta > Hemiptera > Cicadellidae > Homalodisca > Homalodisca vitripennis. The sequence goes on from NC_060215.1 coordinate 148,409,233, forward strand.
GATGTCTGTATAGACCACATTTTGACAATATGGCTTATAAATTTGCGCATTTGCAATAATACTATATTATATTTAGTCAAACCCGCACTACTTATTCAAAAAGTCGAATTTCAATGTTTTAACAAGGCTGTTAAGTGAATTTAAATGTAGATGATTTATTTTAAGGCATTTAAATAAAATCTGTGCTTATTATTATTAGTAGTAAGCACTATACAAACTAGGAAATCATAAAGCTTATCTGTGAAACTCCTTTCAATGTGTTAATGGTAAATTGATTTGATATACACCAGGGTGTGTAATAAATTGTGCATGTTTAATGTTTTAACACAACATTCTTCTATTAAATTTGTATCTGCCTTTGTTCTTATTCACCTCCTTTTTGAGAAGGTTTAGAAACTCCTCTCTCTCTCTCTCTCTCTCTTTGCAAGAAATTGTAATAGAAAACTGCAATATTTTAAGTTATTTTACAGCCTTGACAACAGAATGTCTTATCATGTACCAGTATACATATAAAATACTATTCACATTTGAATGTAGAATAGTTCTTAAACAATACACCAACCATTCATTATTATATTATGCTTCCTATATAGTGAACATAATTAAAATATATATAAAATTTATAAGTAAATTTGCATGCAGTTTTATATTTTTGTCTGTAATTAATTCAATCTTCTGTAATTAATTCAATGATTTTATATAAATTTTTCTTTTCAGCTTATTATTCTTTTTGTTTTAAGACCTGGAGATAATGGAATTTACTTTTAATTAGTAAGTAGTTAAGTGAAATTATTCACTAACATAATTAGAACGAATAAAACTAGACTATTTTTATTGCTTATAAATCAGGGATACTACTGGATGAAGTCTTTTCCCAGTGACATTCCTTTGGGATAATGCTTAGTTGTGTATAGAGCACTGCTATCACTTTGAGCTAAAGGTAAGAAGTGAGCATGAGTTGGAGCCAATGTTCCTATAAAGAAGTGGCGAGCTGAGATTTGGGAAAGAGTTTAGTAAATTATTTATTTTTATTACTATGCATTGTCTTCAGAGATATTCTTACATGAGTACATTATCTCACTGGCAAGATAAAATTGTTGAATCCCTGCAGAAGGGCAGATTCTACACCTGATCAGATTGGTGTAAAAGAAAAGAGATTTTGTTTCTAAGCGCATTTAAATACGTAGCAAAGATGTAGCCAGTATTTTAATGGTAAAATTAATCATAATTTATTAACCTTGAAAAATGCTTTGCATAGCAATAACATGTAAGAAATTTAAACACATATGGTGTCTAATATACCTTGAAAATAAAGATTTTAAATTAAATTTAATTTTAGGATAGTTGGGGCAAAACCTTTATGACTGAAATGACTAGAAATTAAAGAACGAAGCTTTCTTAAGCTGTAGTCGAGATCAAATTTTGAATGAACTTGAATTTGAATCCAAGAAAAAAAAAAAGGAATCTCAGATGTATATGGACATTTTTAGCTATGTACACTGGACTATGGTAATACAAATGTAAAATATACACTGCATTTCACTATTTCTAAACAACCCAGTACTTCTTGCTTAGAATTTCTTAAATCCCCAAGATTAAAATAATATTTAATAATATCAAGGTTAAATCATGTTTTATTACGGGTCTTAAACCTGATTGTGTGACAAAATAGATTTAAACTATATAAAACCTACAATCTACACATTTCATCTAAATTTATGGAATCCTTTTATGAAACATTGGTAAAAGTAAAACTCGGACTAAATTGATTTTAATACCATAAAAATCTAAAATTTCTTTTAGTATCATATTATGCTTTTAGTCATCACAAAATTGTTGGGTCATCATGTTTTGATTTAAGTTAGATTGAATCTATATCGGTTTTTAACAAGAATTGGTATAGAGACAAAGTATGTGCTAAGATTAAAAATATTTCACAGTTTAATCGAGTCAGAGTGGTTTTTAAGAAAACCTTTAATGGTTTTGAATAAAAAAAGAGCAAACTATAATACAATTAATTTACACCCCCGTGATAAACGTCAATATCCACCCATTCATTTGCTTACGGTCAACACTTATATTCTCAAAGGTATGGAAGGACACTTTATGACATAAAGAGATGAAATCTAGTTACTTGTATCTCTCATGTAACTTATAGTATACTACAAACAATTATATTTTTATTTTTAGTAGTTTTTCTTTTGGCCTTGTTAGAGTACTCAAAATTCTGATTCAACCTCCTACCACTTGTCACAGAATATCCATTTTACCTGTCTCTATAAATGATCATAACGGTGATCATACACGTCTTTAAACTTGTAGAATATTATTCCAACCAACAGTCCGATTCACCACCATAATGAAATTTAAGTGTGTAATTTTATTTAAATTTTCCGTTTACAAAATCTCAAAATCTAAAGGCTAAGTAAGTATAAAAAGATACAACATATTTAATATTTCTATCATAAGAGGCAATAACGAGACTGGTAAAAGTATGTCGACAAATAGGTATTGATATAAAATAAAACCACTCAAGAAATGAATTTGATTTCCTAAAATAAAATTTATAAATAAAAGTCCAAATAAACTTACCGATATTACAAATTAGTAGTCGAACCTTGCATCAAGGGAAAATACGAAGATCACTGCCAATCACACGCACTCGCAACGACCCTGTGAACATTTAGACAATGTATTCGTAATTGCATTTACTGTAATGATATGTTACATAGATATTGTTTATTTGCGTATAAACTACAGGTTCACAACATTAATAATCATATTTTATTGTTTTTACAGTTTTACACTGTCAGATAATCGGTATATCTGAAGTTTGTTGACTAAAGAGATGTAACAATATATTATGTACAAGAGTATTTCTCAGTGGTAAACACTACTAGTTAATTTCACTAAAAACTAACCATCAATGACTATTTTAAAAGCGTAACTAACCTTAAAAGTATAAAAACGAATCTAGAAAGGTATAATTAATACGAGTTATAAAACGTGTCTAGAGTTGAACGATGCAAACTACTTTACTTGCAGCTGCACACAGCATTGGACGTCGAACTGCTGGTTTATACTGTTAGATGTGGACTTCCTGAGTCTCCTGTATTTTAATAATATTTCAGACCTGGACCCAGTGATACTTGGACTTTATGAAACTGTGTTATATTTTAAATTAATATCAGATACCTGGATGTAGTGAAACCTTGACTTTATGAGACAGGCACTTTATTTGATGTAGTTTTTTTTTTTAAATCAGGTCTGGACTTAATGAAACCTGCACTCAACGTAACCCTCCCGATACAAATTCAATGCATATCGTAAATAAATGTTTACAAGATCAAGGAATAGAGAGATTGTATCAACGGATGCTAGTTTAGGTGAAACATTTATTGCACTTCCAACAGCAGGAGCAATTTTTTTTAAAGAGAAAATTAGGAATGGGAATATTAGAAAATGTGAATTTTAGCTTAATAATTATAATTGATCTGTGAACATAAATTTCAGCAAAAATCAAAAAAGGTAAGGTAAAATCTGCTTTAAGGAAGAAAACTCATTTCAATTCAATGTAGATCAAGTACACAATGGTAAACATAATTTATTAAATTTTCCTTGATTCTGAGTAGGCCTAAATTTTTCATAGATATTTCATTAATTTTTAGACAAGAGATTTTCTGTTTGGTTCATTAGACCGGATTTTGCATTGATTTACTAGTGCCCCTAAAAATTGTCCAGAAACCTCATATTATTTTCTATTAACCTTGTTTCTTGTCACACCTATTTTCGGAACTAGTTATCTTTTATGATGTACACAATGCAGAAGGTTTGTTCCAAATCAGTTCTAAACTAACTGAAATTAAAAGATTGTAAGTTTTTTTTGCAAAATTAGCCATTTGAAAAACATACTTACTTGTTGTGGAAACAATTTTAAAACTAAGAATACAAAAAACTGCATGTTTTGACAACATCTTAAGTAACAGAATTCACACATTTCACAAACTGTATTGGTAACAAACAGAAATAGCGTAAAATACTAGAATACAATTCTTTTTAATGGGTAAATTTGAAGACATAACTCAACTTGTGAATGTAACAGTTTTACTAAAAAAGTTTAATCACTCCACTAGGAACTACAACAGGCAGTAATTTAAAATACAGGCAATTTTGTAATAATGCTGAAATAAAAAAAAGGCTGAACAAAAACTGTAACATCTTTGCAAAATGTATATGAACGAAGCTTTATAACGTAAAGAGACGAAATCTAGTTACTTTGACGAAGTATGTGCTAAGATTAAAAATATTTCACAGTTTAATCGAGTCAGAGTGGTTTTTAAGAAAACCTTTAATGGTTTTCAATAAAAAAGAGCAAACTATAATACAATTAATTTACACCCCCGTGATAAACGTCAATATCCACCCATTCATTTGCTTACGGTCAACACTTATATTCTCAAAGGTATGGAAGGACACTTTATGACATAAAGAGATGAAATCTAGTTACTTGTATCTCTCATGTAACTTATAGTATACTACAAACAATTATATTTTTATTTTTAGTAGTTTTTCTTTTGGCCTTGTTAGAGTACTCAAAATTCTGATTCAACCTCCTACCACTTGTCACAGAATATCCATTTTACCTGTCTCTATAAATGATCATAACGGTGATCATACACGTCTTTAAACTTGTAGAATATTATTCCAACCAACAGTCCGATTCACCACCATAATGAAATTTAAGTGTGTAATTTTATTTAAATTTTCCGTTTACAAAATCTCAAAATCTAAAGGCTAAGTAAGTATAAAAAGATACAACATATTTAATATTTCTATCATAAGAGGCAATAACGAGACTGGTAAAAGTATGTCGACAAATAGGTATTGATATAAAATAAAACCACTCAAGAAATGAATTTGATTTCCTAAAATAAAATTTATAAATAAAAGTCCAAATAAACTTACCGATATTACAAATTAGTAGTCGAACCTTGCATCAAGGGAAAATACGAAGATCACTGCCAATCACACGCACGCACTCGCAACGACCCTGTGAACATTTAGACAATGTATTCGTAATTGCATTTACTGTAATGATATGTTACATAGATATTGTTTATTTGCGTATAAACTACAGGTTCACAACATTAATAATCATATTTTATTGTTTTTACAGTTTTACACTGTCAGATAATCGGTATATCTGAAGTTTGTTGACTAAAGAGATGTAACAATATATTATGTACAAGAGTATTTCTCAGTGGTAAACACTACTAGTTAATTTCACTAAAAACTAACCATCAATGACTATTTTAAAAGCGTAACTAACCTTAAAAGTATAAAAACGAATCTAGAAAGGTATAATTAATACGAGTTATAAAACGTGTCTAGAGTTGAACGATGCAAACTACTTTACTTGCAGCTGCACACAGCATTGGACGTCGAACTGCTGGTTTATACTGTTAGATGTGGACTTCCTGAGTCTCCTGTATTTTAATAATATTTCAGACCTGGACCCAGTGATACTTGGACTTTATGAAACTGTGTTATATTTTAAATTAATATCAGATACCTGGATGTAGTGAAACCTTGACTTTATGAGACAGGCACTTTATTTGATGTAGTTTTTTTTTTTAAATCAGGTCTGGACTTAATGAAACCTGCACTCAACGTAACCCTCCCGATACAAATTCAATGCATATCGTAAATAAATGTTTACAAGATCAAGGAATAGAGAGATTGTATCAAAGTTTAGGTGAAACATTTATTGCACTTCCAACAGCAGGAGCAATTTTTTTTAAAGAGAAAATTAGGAATGGGAATATTAGAAAATGTGAATTTTAGCTTAATAATTATAATTGATCTGTGAACATAAATTTCAGCAAAAATCAAAAAAGGTAAGGTAAAATCTGCTTTAAGGAAGAAAACTCATTTCAATTCAATGTAGATCAAGTACACAATGGTAAACATAATTTATTAAATTTTCCTTGATTCTGAGTAGGCCTAAATTTTTCATAGATATTTCATTAATTTTTAGACAAGAGATTTTCTGTTTGGTTCATTAGACCGGATTTTGCATTGATTTACTAGTGCCCCTAAAAATTGTCCAGAAACCTCATATTATTTTCTATTAACCTTGTTTCTTGTCACACCTATTTTCGGAACTAGTTATCTTTTATGATGTACACAATGCAGAAGGTTTGTTCCAAATCAGTTCTAAACTAACTGAAATTAAAAGATTGTAAGTTTTTTTTGCAAAATTAGCCATTTGAAAAACATACTTACTTGTTGTGGAAACAATTTTAAAACTAAGAATACAAAAAACTGCATGTTTTGACAACATCTTAAGTAACAGAATTCACACATTTCACAAACTGTATTGGTAACAAACAGAAATAGCGTAAAATACTAGAATACAATTCTTTTTAATGGGTAAATTTGAAGACATAACTCAACTTGTGAATGTAACAGTTTTACTAAAAAAGTTTAATCACTCCACTAGGAACTACAACAGGCAGTAATTTAAAATACAGGCAATTTTGTAATAATGCTGAAAATAAAAAAAAGGCTGAACAAAAACTGTAACATCTTTGCAAAATGTATATGAACGAAGCTTTATAACGTAAAGAGACGAAATCTAGTTACTTTGACGAAGTATGTGCTAAGATTAAAAATATTTCACAGTTTAATCGAGTCAGAGTGGTTTTTAAGAAAACCTTTAATGGTTTTGAATAAAAAAAGAGCAAACTATAATACAATTAATTTACACCCCCGTGATAAACGTCAATATCCACCCATTCATTTGCTTACGGTCAACACTTATATTCTCAAAGGTATGGAAGGACACTTTATGACATAAAGAGATGAAATTAGTTACTTGTATCTCTCATGTAACTTATAGTATACTACAAACAATTATATTTTTATTTTTAGTAGTTTTTCTTTTGGCCTTGTTAGAGTACTCAAAATTCTGATTCAACCTCCTACCACTTGTCACAGAATATCCATTTTACCTGTCTATAAATGATCATAACGGTGATCATACACGTCTTTAAACTTGTAGAATATTATTCCAACCAACAGTCCGATTCACCACCATAATGAAATTTAAGTGTGTAATTTTATTTAAATTTTCCGTTTACAAAATCTCAAAATCTAAAGGCTAAGTAAGTATAAAAAGATACAACATATTTAATATTTCTATCATAAGAGGCAATAACGAGACTGGTAAAAGTATGTCGACAAATAGGTATTGATATAAAATAAAACCACTCAAGAAATGAATTTGATTTCCTAAAATAAAATTTATAAATAAAAGTCCAAATAAACTTACCGATATTACAAATTAGTAGTCGAACCTTGCATCAAGGGAAAATACGAAGATCACTGCCAATCACACGCACTCGCAACGACCCTGTGAACATTTAGACAATGTATTCGTAATTGCATTTACTGTAATGATATGTTACATAGATATTGTTTATTTGCGTATAAACTACAGGTTCACAACATTAATAATCATATTTTATTGTTTTTACAGTTTTACACTGTCAGATAATCGGTATATCTGAAGTTTGTTGACTAAAGAGATGTAACAATATATTATGTACAAGAGTATTTCTCAGTGGTAAACACTACTAGTTAATTTCACTAAAAACTAACCATCAATGACTATTTTAAAAGCGTAACTAACCTTAAAAGTATAAAAACGAATCTAGAAAGGTATAATTAATACGAGTTATAAAACGTGTCTAGAGTTGAACGATACAAACTACTTTACTTGCAGCTGCACACAGCATTGGACGTCGAACTGCTGGTTTATACTGTTAGATGTGGACTTCCTGAGTCTCCTGTATTTTAATAATATTTCAGACCTGGACCCAGTGATACTTGGACTTTATGAAACTGTGTTATATTTTAAATTAATATCAGATACCTGGATGTAGTGAAACCTTGACTTTATGAGACAGGCACTTTATTTGATGTAGTTTTTTTTTTTTAAATCAGGTCTGGACTTAATGAAACCTGCACTCAACGTAACCCTCCCGATACAAATTCAATGCATATCGTAAATAAATGTTTACAAGATCAAGGAATAGAGAGATTGTATCAACGGATGCTAGTTTAGGTGAAACATTTATTGCACTTCCAACAGCAGGAGCAATTTTTTTTAAAGAGAAAATTAGGAATGGGAATATTAGAAAATGTGAATTTTAGCTTAATAATTATAATTGATCTGTGAACATAAATTTCAGCAAAAATCAAAAAAGGTAAGGTAAAATCTGCTTTAAGGAAGAAAACTCATTTCAATTCAATGTAGATCAAGTACACAATGGTAAACATAATTTATTAAATTTTCCTTGATTCTGAGTAGGCCTAAATTTTTCATAGATATTTCATTAATTTTTAGACAAGAGATTTTCTGTTTGGTTCATTAGACCGGATTTTGCATTGATTTACTAGTGCCCCTAAAAATTGTCCAGAAACCTCATATTATTTTCTATTAACCTTGTTTCTTGTCACACCTATTTTCGGAACTAGTTATCTTTTATGATGTACACAATGCAGAAGGTTTGTTCCAAATCAGTTCTAAACTAACTGAAATTAAAAGATTGTAAGTTTTTTTTGCAAAATTAGCCATTTGAAAAACATACTTACTTGTTGTGGAAACAATTTTAAAACTAAGAATACAAAAAACTGCATGTTTTGACAACATCTTAAGTAACAGAATTCACACATTTCACAAACTGTATTGGTAACAAACAGAAATAGCGTAAAATACTAGAATACAATTCTTTTTAATGGGTAAATTTGAAGACATAACTCAACTTGTGAATGTAACAGTTTTACTAAAAAAGTTTAATCACTCCACTAGGAACTACAACAGGCAGTAATTTAAAATACAGGCAATTTTGTAATAATGCTGAAATAAAAAAAAGGCTGAACAAAAACTGTAACATCTTTGCAAAATGTATATGAACGAAGCTTTATAACGTAAAGAGACGAAATCTAGTTACTTTGACGAAGTATGTGCTAAGATTAAAAATATTTCACAGTTTAATCGAGTCAGAGTGGTTTTTAAGAAAACCTTTAATGGTTTTCAATAAAAAAGAGCAAACTATAATACAATTAATTTACACCCCCGTGATAAACGTCAATATCCACCCATTCATTTGCTTACGGTCAACACTTATATTCTCAAAGGTATGGAAGGACACTTTATGACATAAAGAGATGAAATCTAGTTACTTGTATCTCTCATGTAACTTATAGTATACTACAAACAATTATATTTTTATTTTTAGTAGTTTTTCTTTTGGCCTTGTTAGAGTACTCAAAATTCTGATTCAACCTCCTACCACTTGTCACAGAATATCCATTTTACCTGTCTCTATAAATGATCATAACGGTGATCATACACGTCTTTAAACTTGTAGAATATTATTCCAACCAACAGTCCGATTCACCACCATAATGAAATTTAAGTGTGTAATTTTATTTAAATTTTCCGTTTACAAAATCTCAAAATCTAAAGGCTAAGTAAGTATAAAAAGATACAACATATTTAATATTTCTATCATAAGAGGCAATAACGAGACTGGTAAAAGTATGTCGACAAATAGGTATTGATATAAAATAAAACCACTCAAGAAATGAATTTGATTTCCTAAAATAAAATTTATAAATAAAAGTCCAAATAAACTTACCGATATTACAAATTAGTAGTCGAACCTTGCATCAAGGGAAAATACGAAGATCACTGCCAATCACACGCACTCGCAACGACCCTGTGAACATTTAGACAATGTATTCGTAATTGCATTTACTGTAATGATATGTTACATAGATATTGTTTATTTGCGTATAAACTACAGGTTCACAACATTAATAATCATATTTTATTGTTTTTACAGTTTTACACTGTCAGATAATCGGTATATCTGAAGTTTGTTGACTAAAGAGATGTAACAATATATTATGTACAAGAGTATTTCTCAGTGGTAAACACTACTAGTTAATTTCACTAAAAACTAACCATCAATGACTATTTTAAAAGCGTAACTAACCTTAAAAGTATAAAAACGAATCTAGAAAGGTATAATTAATACGAGTTATAAAACGTGTCTAGAGTTGAACGATGCAAACTACTTTACTTGCAGACGGGGTGGTTGTTCCAAGGAGTCCTCAGGGAGCAATCCCCCCCCCAAACCCCCTCGATACACAACTGGCCAACTATTATCTTTTAGCAGCTGCTCCTAGAGGCAGTGCAGTCGTATAAACTATAAAAATTATATTAAATCAAATAAATTTGGATCAGATTTGTTGACAGCATGGAAAATTTAATTTTTATATGGCGCGATATAATTTTAATACGATACACAAATCGATATCATGTAATTATTCCCCCATAGTAAAATTCAGTTATTGGACGCCTTATTGTTTCTCTTTCTTAAAAATAGGATAGGCAAAGCCTGTCCTCATTCAGCCCATCCTCATGGCCCACCAGGTCCGACTATAAAAACTGTAACAAAATGTATTATTGGTATTTCCCCTTAGAATTGTATAAATAATTTCTTAATTTATTTTATTATTTTTGTAAGGTTGACTATCACGCAGAGTGCAACGCGTTATGCTGTTGGCAAAAAACTGGTTCTAATTTCAAGTGCAAACGATTAAGAGTCAAGATATAAAATCTTAACTAGGTATGAGTCATTTTTTTATATTTACTTAAATTTACTTGCTGTTTGCAATGCAGAGAGATGGAGCTTTTTACCATGAGAGGAGGGGTGGGTTCCAACCCCCTTCCCAAAATTTTTTACTCGCTACTGCCATGCCACAATTTATACATATTATTTTTCATCTATTTATCGTATATACATATATACAAATATAGTGCCAACAGATTACTAAAGAAAGTTTCCACATGGGCAGAAGCCTGTGTGTGAGAACCGAGTCCATTATCACCCGAGTTTGTGATCACAATATTACCAATATACAATGTACGATTTAGTACAACATTAAAATTGTATGATTGAAAATAAACTAAAAATAACTAATAGTAACATGCTGTTTGGATGCATATTAACTAAATCCAAGGAGTGAAAAGTACGGTAACCACATTTTGCAAATATAATCTACGTGTGGCAATGATAATTAACTTAAACACTTATGGTAATGAAAGTAGATGACAAAGATGCAACAAATTGTATTATATGAAATTATAATAGCTGTAAGATTTAAGACAACATACAGGAAGAGTACGCAAGAAACATATTTTATAAAACTATGGAAAACAAATATAAATGAAAACAGAGAAAGAAACAAATTTTTGTTGATTTCTGAAACCTACACTATATAGAAATTAATACATTGATTCACAGACCAAAACACACATGTGCACACATGCAGGCTCCCTGTAAAAACTCCCCATATCCTCATAAAAACTCTATGAATCATAAAATGTATAACATACATAACAATCTCATTATGTACAATGTTTATAGTAGATAGATTATATTTAAATAAAAACATAGCATGTTATCTACGTGTAACAATCTGAGGTTGTAATAGAACAATCTTAATGATGATAAAATTGAAAGAATTTTTAGTAATAATTTTTTTAGTTTAACTATGCCACATTTGAGAAAAGTTGATACATTATAACTAAAACTGAATAAAAAACCCCCAAACTTTAACTTTGTTATGAAAATTCAAAATTATTTCATATTTTACAAGAAAATATGTTAATTATATATTGTGACACCTACAAGTCCTAAGAGCATCCTAGTCATGTGTGGAACAGGAACATGTGGAGAACTCGGCCACACATTTGATCATAAAGTGGGAGATATACCATTTTATAGTTAAAATAACAAATAAGCAATCGCATTCCCAGTTTTACTGGAAAACTGTAACCTTTTTCTAACATTTCAATGATGGAGTAATGACAAACTTTAAATTTTCTACATAACCAATAAATATAAAAAAGAGCTAAAGACCTTTTAGAATTTAGGTTCATATTTAACTTTAAAAAGAGACATCTACATTATTCTATGATAAAAAATGAAGCCTTTAGTGTTCAAAGTCTAACGTGGTTGAAAACGAACAAGATGGCCGCCATCAAGGCAGAAGCTTTTTGAATTAAATTAAATATTCATATATTGTCAGGAAAAAAATTAAGTCTGTAAAGAAAATACAAAATAATAATATATAATTTAAATACAAATTTGATTCGTAAAATATTATATGTATTTTGTTATTACTCACCGAAACTCCTAAACGTTCGATGGCACAGGAGATTCAAACACGTAACAATAGCGAACAAGACTAATCCGCACTAAAAATGAAACTGAAGCTAACAGGTGGAAAACCAATATGGCGTGCGCGTCATCTTCCTCCCCTCCACAAGCATCTCATCTTGAGTCCCATTGGCTGCTCACCCCTTGCCGCCAAAACTACGACCAATCACGAGTCGCCTTACACGTAATACCATACAGTTTAAATTTAACGGTTTCATAATTCAAACGAAACCAACCACGTTGTGCAAAAGAGTCCCATTGGCTGCTCACCCCTTGCCGCCAAAACTACGACCAATCACGAGTCGCCTTACACGCAATACTACACAGTTTAAATTTAACGGTTTCATAATTCAAATGAAACCACGTTGTGCAAAAGAAATATAAATTATGATTTTGAAGTGTTAATTAATTGTTCCAAAATAAACTCTCCTACTTGGAACAATTTTGTAATAAATAAAGATCATTTTAGACAAATTTATTTATGTCAAACAGAGATAAGTTGATGACCAAGACCTCTACTGCATATTCATTTCAGATATGGACAAAAACACAAGTCCTTCCCCACCACTCAAAATACTTGACCTTTTCAAGGACATTTACTTACTATTAAATTTATTATAAACTGTTCAACTCTCTCCGAAGATAAAATCCATAAAACATGAAGATTTTAGGAACCACGGTAATTATAATAAGAACAGGCCTAACGTAATTCGAATTTCTAATTTTACTGAAATTAGTTACACAGTGATTTTAAAAACGCAATTTTTGTAGGCTCCGAATAATTTATAAATACAAAATAATACTTATAAAAGACGGCTGCGTGATATCCATCAAAGAGTCCAACGCCAAAATCCTTGGTAAAATTAATTTAAAATAAGAAAATTTAATTTATAGGTTGTAGTCTACTTCCATCTTTAGCGTTGTAAGTTAGACCAGAACCGATAATCGATAACGAAACTCCAGTATTGGCGGGAATGGTGATGACATTGAGCTGACCTTGAAACGGAGTAAACAACTCGGCAAAGAAAATGGCGGCAGACAGACTGGATGCAGTGGCTGGCGTCGGCGACAGCGGCCTCAGAGAGGGGCGACTCAAGTCTACTCCCCCCCCTCCATTACCACCAAATTCTATTTTTAACTCCCTGGGAATCGACGTTACTTGTTGTTTTCACGGCTAACCTATCATAATAACTTGTTTGTTTTTTACCACACCCTGTGTGCTACATTTTTAAAAATCTATTTGCTGACCCTTCCATGCCTGTACACTTTTTAAACCCCATATCAATCCTCATTAGCAAAAAATTATTTACATCAAAACTAAAAACACAGGGTTCTTGAAAACGACCATAATTTTCTAAATTCCTTTGACATGCCTTATGTTTACTTGCAGACAATTTTTTTAAATTTATAAACATAACAACCTACCTTATCAACTTCTATTAACAGGAAACCCCTACTTATTTGTCAAAAATTAAAAAATGTATTATACCTACATGAAAAACAATTCTAGGTGGTCCTCAGAAAACCTGTAAATTAAAATTTAAAGAAACTTAAGATCGTTTAATAATCTACTTTGAAACATTTAATTCACATTGATATTGTTTGTGAATCGTAATTCAATGGTTTTTCTGGAATGTTTTAATATGGCATCTTTCATTTTCAAAGTGCTCAAATAATTCACAATTTCACACAACTGTCAAGATTATTTAACTGTCCACCAATCCCATATGGATCCCTCGTATTGATGTATTCAATATGTTGATCTATTGTCTAAATGAATTGTTTTTACCTAATAAACGTCAACAACTCACTTAGCGTTGAAATACTTTGTATTACAGTTTATATTCAAATTTCAAACCTCCTGACTTTTGACGATTTGATCCTAGAACAAGCCGGATTTTAAAAATCCATATATAAATTTCCCTTAAGAAAGAGTATCCAAAAGGGTTTAAAAAATTAGAGATAATGTTTTTCTCACATTATATTTTTCCCTAGCTTGAAGATACATTTAAACCAACCCGTCACACAAATATAGTAGAAGGATGACTATCAGACAACTGGGTAAAGATTTAGTCACCACTCAGATTAGTATGTAGGCCTTATATGGTTAGCTGATGTCAATTTAAAATATATTTACATGCCTGGCGGTTAGCTTTAAGTGTGACAAGCTAATAAAAGTATAATTTGAAGACAATTTTTTAATTTTCATATTTGGTAATCCTTTGGATGAGTTTGATGAGTATAAGGTTACAAGTACAACAACTCTACTATCAATCATCAGGGGAAGCTTATACAGGGGCAATTAAAATCTTCTGTAACAAATACAAGTTTACAGTATGTTCAATTAAACAATACTGTAGTATGTTTAGCTAAAACAAAATTTAATCATAACACGTTACGAAAATATTGAGAAAAAAATATTTAAGTTTAAATCGTAAATCAAGACGAAAGGTAAATCTTGATGTCTACTATCGAATCAAAAAGTCTAGATATCCTAGTTTGAAGGTTGACCAAAAATTAACTAACAGAGCTGCAATAAGGTTTGGATTAAAATTTAGCTTGTTTATTTGTGCGCTTCTACATATAAAACTCTTTACTACCAAGAACTCGCCAAGTTTTTACAGCAATAACAATAAAAAATACCAGTTTTTGGCGATTTTCAACCAAATTCCAACTTTGAACATTCATAACTTGGAAACTTATGATCCGATTAAGAAAAAATGTTTATACAAGATACATACAAGTTTAACCCTAGAGCTGGCAATGGTGTCACTAGTCACTGTACTGGCGGCTCTATTTTAACAGCCTCGCAGACGTTTCTTATAATGTATCACATTTGATAACTGTCAGTCCAAATATAAACTATTATATGTCAATGTATTCACAACTTCTTATTGTTTCCATGGAAACACATTTTTATTGTTTTTACAAAATGTAAGAAAAATGTTTTTTGGAAATTTTTTTTGTAAATATTCCGTTGTGTAACTGCTTAGCAATAAGCTTTACATCAAAACCGTAAATGTATAACTTATTCAAAAGTTTATCCTGATTTCAAAATATATAATTATTGTAACTTTTACCTCAAAACGTATGTGTTACAGGGCTTACAAATAAAATTATTTATTGGAAGGGCGCTAACACACAGTGTGGTTCAAGAAATATAATAATACTGTCCAACAATAGTACTTGGGGAATTTTCTGACAGTAAATTGTTGAATTTTAAGACCTCATAAATGTGTTCTAGTTTGAAAGAAACAACAGGGTGCAATTTTATTTTCGTCTTTTAAAATTTCTAGGGGGGGAGCTTGGGCCCCCCCCCCCGAGCTCCTTCTTGTACGTATATACCCTTGTTTAAAGGACCTCTATTTACGGGTTGTAAACCGGTACATACATACATGAAAGAAAGAAATACTATGGAATTCATCACAAACTGTGACCCCTCCCCTCTCACTATAGCAGCAATATGGTAAAGTTCTAACATCTAGTTTTACAGTGCTCGACATTCGAATGCTTTTGTATTGAAGATCACACTAGAATGATTTATGTATGTTTGACATTGAGACAACCCCCCCCCCCCCCCAACCGCACAGCAAATAATATTTGTCAGACACCAGAAATTACAACAAATGACATTTAATTCATATTTTGTTTAGAGCTACACACTATTATTTATGGTATTCATGAAAACAGTACTAAATGGTCACCAAGTAGTTACGGGTTTACAAAACATAAGTTTTAGTTGCTTGTCTGCATCATAAAATAACACTCTAAATCTTAACAATTTCACAACTGTAACACGCAGGAAATTGAAACCCTATCATTAAACAATAAGACACAAGTTGGCAAATTGTAATTCGAACCAGACCCTTACGTTGCCGATAAAACATGTTGGACTTGCCAAACCGAGTAAGTGCATTAGCTACTTGTGGATTTATATTAAATTTTTCAATTCAATTCAATTCAAAACCTTATTTATTTCCAAATAAAGAAATTACAGTTCCATAATAGAGTAATATATACTATAGTAATTTTCAAGTATGATTAAAACATTAACATTACTTAAAATATAGGAAAAAAGTACCCACATAGGCAAGCCTGTGCGTGGGCACGAGTCGTTGAAAAGATAGGTCGACCCACATTGCCGATAAGTTTTAATCATATATAACTCAGATATGTAGCACACTTAACACACTCACGTACATACATAAATACATGAACCTAGCTCCCATTACAATAGAGCTAAAAAAAGTAAGTAAGGTAACGGGGCATAGGCTAGTAACAGACATGAGCTTGAAGTAAAAGAAAAGAAAATCCTATCTGTAATTGGATGCAATAACGTTCTCCGTTGCCTCCCCTCCCAAATCCGTGAGCCAATTAACCAGTAGCTTCTTAAATATTCCAATTTTTATATTATAAAAATCAGTTAATGGTCTCGGTAAATTTCTAATCAAAATTTGCATTATATAATGAGAATTAGTTAATGTAAAGCTTTTAGTTAATCTATCTGTTAAAATATTTACTGAAACCGAAATCCTAGTTCCGTACCTATGGTTAGTTCGTTTAAAAATTGTGTTATTGTTTTTATACATATACAAAACCAATGTTTTTACATATAGCTGCCTGACCCCCAAAACTCCCATATCATTAAAAAGTGCAGATGATGCATAACGGTTACCTTTACACAGGGCAGTCTTAAGAATGGCTCTTTAGACAACATTTATAGGTTCTAATACTGATTTATAGGCACCACCCCAAGCTATAATACCAACCAATAACATTGATTGACAATAAGCAAAATAAGCAAGTTTCAATTCATTAAAATTTAAAATTTCACGTAGCTGCCTAAATACAAAAATAAATTTTCTTAATTTGTTTTTCATGTAATCTATGTGCTCTGCCCAACGCATCCGTTTGTCAAACATAATTCCTAGATATTTATATGAATCGACACTGCTTATAGTGTCACAACCGCATGTTTCACTCGTGAAATTGCCACAGGAATGAAGTTTTAGACTATTTTCATTAACCCTCCAACTGGCAGTCATTTTTTCCTGTAGTGGCGGCATGTTTTCGAGCCTCGTGCAAGGGTTTTTTAAAAAATTTATTAAAAATATAAATTAAAAGTAATATATATAGAAGTATATATTTTTGTGTTCAGAATTAAACATATAATAATATTAGTATTTAAATTTGGCCTTAAAAAATGTTTACTAAAATTTTTTTTCCATGAAATTCAAAATTTACATTTTTTTTTTTTTATTTGGGGGGGGACCATACCTAGCAAACCAAGTTATAGTAAGAAAACTATAAAAGTGAGAGTACCATTGTGTGTCAAATTTATTCTAGTTTCAGAAACACATAAGCATTATACAAATTTATGAAACTATAATAACACTATATAACAAAAAGCAGCGATGCGCATAAATTGTGAAAATAGGGTGTATATGTAAGAGTTTGCTAATAAAAGTTTTACTAATACAGTTTTACTTCTATACATGTTATATTGCATATTTTATTACTCAGAATGAAGTAAACTATACAGCAGTAGTAAAATAAATTCCATAACTCTTTTTTTTAAGAGTCGAAAAAAGTTTCATTTTGTCATTACTCAAAAAGTTTGCGAAAAATTTTCGAGAAATTTATTTATTCTAAAATATATTTATTTGCACTACTGCAATATTTAGCAATTCACCACACACTAAACACAACACTAAAACACAAATAAACCTACTAAAAACTTACTAATAAACACGACTCGTCACATCAACAACTCAGACGGCATCGACAACATGGCGGTCACATCTTTTACGTTCCAAACTACAAACTTGGTACGTTGCAACTACAATATAAAGAGGAATAAAACTATAGTATTCCTTAGGCATTTTTTCCCCGAATCCAATGGTGCATGAATCGAATCGATACGTTGCCGGAATATACTGTTATGAGTGATTATGCAAGGGAACGTTTGTTTATCAAAATTTTGACGAACAACAATCAGCTTAGGGTTATGTTTATCAAAATTTTGATAAACAACAGTTGGAGGGTTAAAATCATTATTAGTTCGTAATGAAATTGGCAAGAATTTCGTTTTGGAAACATTTAAAGATAATAAGTTTTGATCAAACCATTTTTTTACTATGGATAAGCCACGTAATGTCTTAGTTTTGACTTCTCCCCAATTCTTTCCTTCGTATAGTATTGCGGAATCATCTGCAAAGAGAAACAACTCACCCTCCACATACAGATTGGCAAGATTGTTAATATAGATCAGGAAAAGAATGGGACCAAGTGTACTTCCCTGGATGACTCCGTAGTCTACTTGCTGTTCACTACTCTTTGCTCCACAGATCGATACATATTGCTTCCTGTCCGACAGGTAGCTCTCAAACCATAAGTATGTGCTACCTCGGCAGCCTATACAATGTAACTTTTGTAAGAGCTTACTCCGTGAAATGGAGTCAAATGCTTTAGCCAAATCTAAAAATACAATGAGGCAACGCCTATTCGAACTAATAGCATCGTTAATTCCTTTAGTCAGCATGTACAACGCATCTGTTATGTTTTTATCTCTTCTAAATCCATACTGACATGAGGTTAAAATATTATTGTTATTTAAATACTTAACTAATTGATTTTTAATTATTTTCTCGAGTACTTTAGAAAAAACGCTTAATAATGATATTTTGGACGGTAATTACTTTTGATACGGAAATCATTATTTTTGTAGAGCGGAATAACTTTTGCCAATTTAAAAACAGATGGAAATTTGCCTGAAATAATGCTCAAATTAAAGATATGCAATAATGGTTTCAAAAAAAATTCAATGTTATTTTTGAGAAGGGAGGCTGATACACCATCACACCCAGGCGCGGACAGTCCACGTAAGTTGTTAACCTGTTCAATAATGTCAGTCTCAGTTACAGTGCTTAAAGTAAAAGTGGAGTCGGTAGAGTAATCCCTGTCACATAACACTGGTGGGCCGCTTGAGTCGATTGCAGTTGCCAAGTTACATCCTACTGTTGAAAAATAGTTATTGAAGTCGTCGGCTATGTCCACATAGTCACAGTGAGTAATGTTACTGTCCGTCCCCTGCATATATTTCCCTATTGGGAAAGAATCTTTATTTTTATTTCTTCCTGACAGTTCATTAACTGTCTTCCAAAATAAACGTTGATTATTCCCACACTGATTTATTTTTTCTCTATAGTAAATCAACCTAGTCTCTTTTAAGCAGTTATTTAAAAATGAAAATAAGTTTATAGGAAAATACCATAGGATAAAAAAAATTCATGCTTTCAAGTCAGTAAATGTTTATCATGGTTGACCCATAGGGGAAGGAAGGTACAACCCTCCCCCCCCCAAATTTGGGAAAGACCTTTTTGAGAAAACAAAATTCTATATATTCAATTATATCTATATTAATATCATCAATATACTTAACAAAATTCATATATAGAATAAAATAGTATTTGAATACAACCCGGGTATTCACATATTTGAATATCTCTAATTGAATAAGACTTTAGAAAGAAATAAAATTTCACTGGAAGACTGAATAAAAACCAGCAGTATTTGTTGTTGCGGACTAATAATGTTCACATAAAATATATTCAAGATTATATAATCTTGATATTAATAAAATCAAGTCAGTTCAATTCAAGGGGTTTAAATGAAAATACATCTAGACTCTAGAGCAGAACTTTCATTTTGACTCTTTGGAGACTAAAGACTTACCAGTTACCTGTGAAACACAGTAAAAGAAGAGAGGTTCTTGCCGTTGAGTTTCTAAGTTGGTGGAGAGTAATAAAATGGGCGAGTTAGACAAAATTTTACGTTTACATACTGAATACCCGGGGTTATTTCTTGTGGCGAATAAGTAGTTCAATGTTATAATTCCTTATGTCTTCACACCATCGCCAAAGCTTTCTGCAATCTGTAAGCCGTGTCGTAGGTTTGATCACTGTAATCTGTGATCCACACACACCTAAAGAGATCCTGTAAGATGAAAATATGGAGTACTAGTGAAAGAGCAGTCTTGTCTCTCTTTTCACAGATTTTGATACCAAGCAAGGTCAGTGACTTAAGGAATGGAAAAGATGGTTCCAAAGTAATTATACTGTATAGGCAACAGCACAATACCCTCTGTCAACACTCAACATACTCCCGTCTATGGAATAGGGACACATTCTCCCAATAAAATTTATTTATATACGGCATACACCATTTTACAACAAATGTTAAATCCGATTCAACAAGAGATAAATTATCTTATAATACAGTACAACAAGCAATAATATATTTAAAGATAACAAGCAACAAATAAATAACACCAACTATATGAACAATTAAAAAATTATGACAATAATCACAACAACGATTTATGTGTGGGGGAGGGTGCGTGCGAAGGGGACGTGAGGTGTGTGTGTGCGTATAATATATGTATGCGTGTATAATTAAATCTAACCTGCAGTAGAATATGAAGTTTCGATAAGTAATAAAGTATCTTATAATATATAATAACAAGCAATAAATACAAAATGTTTCTAAACTCTTTCAGCGAGAAAAATTATAGCAACAATCAACACAGAGAGGTACCGTGAACATTGCAGAACCTACGAAGAACAATACAAAACAAGCGTAGGGGAAAATTGAGCTCAAAAATTTTGTTTTTCCACGACAATGCACATCCCCATACAGCCAATCGTACATGACGTATTGGATGATTTTGAGTGGGAAATGTTTGATCATCCGCCTTATAGCCCAGATCTGGCACCAAGCGACTACCACCTCTTTCCAGCGATGAAGACCTGGCTTGCAACACAGCACTTCAATAGTGATGCCTGAACTTCACGCTGGAGTTAATCAGTGGTTGAGATCTCAGGTGGCAGATTTCTACAAAGCTGGAATCGAAAAACATGTGGCACGTTATGATAAATGTCTCAATTTGAATGGGGTGATTACGTTGAAAAATATGAACGTCCCAGAAGGGATATGTTTATTGCTCGTTCTTCTTTTGAAAAGATTCATTCAAGACAATTCATTGCTACCTGTACTCAGCGATGGGGTTGCTACCATAAGCAGAGCCTTCGGTCAATGGAATTGTCTTCATTATAAATTAAAAACCAAACTGTCTGAACTGAGTTGTTGCATCGTTTCGACATCTTACAAGATCTCTTTAAGGTTATGTGGATCACAGATTACAGATGGTGTGAAAGCACGAGAAATTATAACCTTGAATGCTGCAGATCCTATCCACGTTAAAATCCCGTATGGTACAAATTACAACTTTTTTATTCTACAATACAGCTATGCTTAAAAAGAGAGTAGTAAACATTTTAATAAGATAGACCAATAACATACAATAAATGTTGGATACACGATCACACTATGAAAGTCGCAGGGAACTAATATGTTTACACAAATCACAAAATTCATTATCAAATTTACTTGCAACTTGAAAAGAAAGTGAAAGTAATACCATAGGCCATAAGATACCATTACTTTACATTTATTATGAAATTTGCATGAACCATAAATTAAAAACATGACTGTATCAGTATAAAAACATGGTATTTCATTTCATGTATGAAAGAATTAACATATTAAGGTTTATTTAAAATTTGTGTAATATATAAAATAATATTTGTTTATTAAGCAAAGGATACTAAGATAAGGTATAACCACTATTGAGTCTAAAGCACGTAATAAAACACATCTAGCAAATTTTGATTTTACAATAGGGTCAACTAAAGAAGAAAATTCTCCGTCACCTTCACTTTTTGAATATTAAGATTATGAATTACTCCCTAAGGTAGTAGAATAAACCCTATGTATGAAAATGCCTACAGATATGATTAAAAACATTACCTACTTACAAGAATTCGTTTTATACCCAAAGTAAATTACAATATTATAATTAGAGTAGCTGGATGTAATAAGATAGGTCAGTGCTAAACATTGTAATATGCTACCAATTATTCAAAATGGCCTCCTTGTTACCTCGTGTAATAGATGAAATTAAAGCATTTCCTGCTAGTCTCTTCTAGTTTCCGAAATTTCATTTATTAATTTATATTATTTACATATAATCAAATATAGTGCAAACAGATTACGTGGGAAGATTCCCACATGTGCAAAACCCTTGTGTGTGACAACGAGGCCATCTTCACATTTTTTCAGAAACGTTACTAATACAAATTATATGATTTAGAACAAATTTAAAAATAATTCTCCACACAAAAAAGCTTAACTGAAATTTTAACAAAGCAGAAAGAAAAATGCTGACTTACTTTTTCTCGGTAGACGTCTTCTTTAATGCACGAAAACCTCCGGAAAAAAACTATAATTTTTTTACGCACTAACAGGTACTGTATGTCTTTACTGCACGAAGTCCAAGATGCAAGAAGGATCCACTTGTTCGGTTGTTGGCGTCCCTTCCTAGTTCCACATGCGCGTGAAGGCTGCGCGTCGAACTCACTCCCCATTGGTGGAGCCCTTGTCATTGATGGCATCAGCCAATGGAAGTCCGCCTCTCAAGTGGAGATAGTGATGGGCGGGAAAGCTTCTTGACTCATCTACGAGGCCCCTACACATTTCTTCTCCCTCAAACCACACTAGGATATGTCATGACAAAAATAATTATTCTAACTAAAACAGAAGTAATGGCTACCAAAACGTTTACTTTAATCAGATTTCGTAATTCAGAAATCTATTAATCTCAGGGATGATAATATGTAGCCGTCTCCATTAAATAAACATGTAAGGGCCTACACTGGTATGCTTAAACAGCCAATGGAAGCCCGCCTCTCAAGCGGAGATAGCGATGGGCGGGAAAGCTTCTTGATTCATCACGAGGCCCCTACACATCTCTTCTCCCTCAAGCCACACTAGGATCTGTCATGACAAAAATAATTATTGTAACTAAAACAGAAGTAATGGCTACCAAAACGTTTACTTTAATCAGATTTCGTAATTCAGAAATCTACTAATCTCAGGGATGATAATATGTAGCCGTCTCCATTAAATAAACATGTGAGGGCCTACACTGGTATACTTCTCAACTTTCTTTTGAAACGAAAGAAACACCAATTATTTTGACATTTACTAAAGGCAATCTTTGAATTGGTACTTTGGTCTTATTCAGAGATTCTGTCTCTATCTACTAGTTGTTTTTCATGTGTACTTATGAGTAGGTTAACACTGCCTACGTACGTATAAATATGAAATGTTAGGGTGACCTTTACGAACGCTCAAGTGACCTGCTTGAATCTGTGTGTTTTTTTTTGTTTTTTTTTATTTTATTCCCTCATAAAATATTCGATAAAAACTAAATTTATTCTTCCACTAATAAAAGTACGACAGTAAAACCGACATAATGCGGAGTAACGTGAAAACGAAATCAAAATATAATATTTTAACGGACAATTTTGTACATTATCACTTATGATTAACGTATTTTGTCACGTTTATTACATACAGTTTCTTTTTCCCAATAATTGTTCGTTTACTGTATAATCATAAAAATAAATTAGCCTACTGTTTTACAGAATTCGACAGCGTATTTAATTTTGTCTACCCTTTGGTTTTGTTACTTAATTCAAATTTGAAAAGGGGGATGGGTCAATGCAGCAGTCGTGTCGGAAGCAGAGTGACCAGAATGCCTCAGCACAGGACTGCAGTGTTTGATAAGTCATTCCATGTAATGGCTTGTAGGTTGTGGAATGCCCTTCCCCAAACAATTACTTCCATAGATAGCAGTTCCCGGTTTGTGGCGAAACTGAAAGATATATCTTGAGCGGTTAGCCGGGGCAGTTCCGGTCTGAGATGCTGTGGGCGTGACACTGGCAGAGGGATGAATGTGAGATTGTGTGTGATAAAAGTTAATTTAGCAATAAATACTTTAATTTATTTGTATATTAAAAATATAAATTTATATTATATGTTTTAAGAATAGTAGAGATGGTTAATTTATTAATGTGTTAAATTTTAATTATAACACGTTAAAATATTACATTAATTTCACCACTGTGTAAATGTAATTATTTCTTGATTTTATTATCTTTATTATTTTTTGTTTTATTCTTAGATAATATTTATTTAATGTTTTACATTTTAAATTGCAACAGGTTAAGTGTAAGAAAGGGCCATGCGGCCCTAACTTTGCCTGTAAAAATAAATAATTTTTCATTTTCATTTTTTCATTTTCAGACGCAAACTCCTAAAAGGAGGACTTTGGGGGTGAAAAAGGAGGACATTAAAGCATAAAGGAGGACAGTATTAACTATTCTTACAAACCTGCTAAACATATTTGTACATTATTAAAAACATGAACATAAATTACAGCAGTAGTGTATTCCCTGTAATGCAAATAAAAACAAAACTCAAATTGAATTTCTTTCGACATAGGCTATAAATAGAAAAATAAAAGGAATTTATTGATCAATAAAGTTTATATTGATGGATGAACGTATTATTTGAGGCTATTATTTTGTATGTGGCATAAGATTGAATTAAGTAGTGTTAAAAATTTTCTCTTTAAAAAATTATAACTGATTTGAATACAGATATTTAGAATTATAATAACAGATTTTGTGATATTACTGGAATTAATTTATCACATTGATTAATCACATTATTAGTGAGCTATACTAACACACATATATAAAAAATTATCACTATAACATAAGAATATATATAACGTATTGCAACACAATTGACCTATCATTCATAATACATAATTAAGAATCAAGGGGGGAAAGCAACAGTGAGTCAGTGACACTATAGACAACACTCAACATACAACTGAATCTAACAGCAGTTCACATGCCATGGCATTACGTGTGCGCTGCAATAACTTTTCCATTACCTACTCTGGACTTCGAAAATCGGATGAATTTTTTATATGGTGCTACTATTCTCTAACATTTAAGCGTTCGCTAAAAAGCCGGACATTTTACATAAATTTCAGAAGCCAGGAGGACAAACGTTAAAAATGAGGACATGTCCTCCTAGCCGGACGTCTGGTCACCCTGGTCGGAAGAGAGCAGAGCGGCGACCGCAACACCACAAGCGCCATTACAAGCCAAGTGCCGTGGCACCCTCTTTAACTTAAGTGACTAGAGACTAGCACTGTTGCTGGCGCTGTGCTTCTGTTTCCAATCTAAAGATTTATCGATTATTTTAGAGAAATCTTTGGTGGTATCAATACAAAATAACTTTGTACTGACCGAGTTAACCGAGAAATCGTCAGACTTAGATACATAATCTTTTGAATTTTTGGTCTGATTGTTATAAACGTAGCTTTTTATTCTTCCGTGACCCCCCTGGGAGTCGCGACCCCCCCCCCCCAGGTTGAGAACCCCTGGTTTAAAGTACACGTGTATATTACTAGAGTTTACTTAGCATACCTACTCATGATGCCAGGTCGTCTATACTTGAGTTGATTAACATAAGCTGCATCCACATCTTCACTGATCTTCTGCATCACCCTTTTTCGCTCCTCTCTGTACTTGCCTCGACCATCTAATGAGCCTTCCTCGGGGTCGCTTCCTTCGTGACTTCCTAGTCTTCATCCCCATCACTCCTTCCAAAACTAGAGCCTACGTGAAGGTAAAATAATGATAAAATTATGGTAATATCACCATAAGAGGAGCCTGTAAAATACATTTAAACGAAAACAGGATTTTTCCGAAAATTTAACACAACGTTTCGAGATCTACAATCTGACCTCTTCTTCAGGGGAATAACTAAAGTAACACGTTATTAAAAAATAAAACGTTCACGACCACGTTGTATTTAAATGTCCGGTATTTTATTTGAAAAAGGTAATAATTTTTTTTTTAATGATACTCGCTTATGGTACGGAGTATTGTTTTATTTTAATTTCTTTAAGTACCGGTAATGATTATTTTGTATCAATAAGTTTTATATATTCATATATATTGTTTCCTTCTGTTTGCCATAAAAATTATGTACTCTTAAAAAATTTTGTTTGTGTGTAAGAGAAAATAAATATTCTTATTCTTATTATTACAAACTAGGTTAAAATAAACAAATCAAACCAAAGCGTCGTGACACGCGTAAGCGTCCAGAAAAATCCTGATATAAATAAAATAAACTAAAATAAAAATAGAACATTCCACGAAAAAAGCAGTGTGGGAATCAGACTTCCAAGTTTAAACTAGAAACAAACAATTCCTGGAAATCGTAGACCGGTGCCTTTGACTGCCCGGTCCCCGGCATCGCGGCGTCAGCTCGCTTCCGTTGCATGTCGCTTCGGTCTGTCGCTCCACTCGCTACACAACCAATAGGCGAGCTCCCCTGTCCTGCTGTGTTATTTATATGTGGGAATTGTCGTTATTTATCAATAACCTATTACCAAAATAACATGTTATCACGGTACCAGCCGACCCATGCTCCATAATAATATCATGCTGAACTGACGTTTTTAAGTTCACTCAAACTCAAGTTGTTTTTATTTAAAATAGTATACACTGTACAATAAGGTCAAGGTTAAATAAAAAGCTATACTATCCGTGTTTTAGTTTATAGCCACTTTTAATTTTAATAGTTAATTTTAATTCTTATAGCTAAATATTTATATGCTCATTGTCAACCTTTGTCGTTGTTCTGTCGTTTGGGAGTGCCGATAGCCGAGCGGTCCAAGACTTTGGACTTTGGGTCTGAGTTGAGATAGCGCAGGTTGAAATCGTGTCTGTGACCGTAGCATCTTTATCAGTACTTTGGACCTTGTACTGTATCGACTCTCCCTCTTGTTCTGTTTGATAAGATCCTCGCACAGGCCAGTGGCCCAGGTCGGACAGAATAAGGCTTATAAGGGGACCTGTCGGCCTCTCCTTTAGACAAAAGTAAGAAACTCCTGAATACTGTAAGGGTTTTTTAACAAGAGAAGTTCCGTAATCCCTTCTCGAAAGCAACCCCGCTCTCCTGCCTCAGCGCTCCGACAATCAATAATTGTAAAGTCTGACTCCATTGTAAACGAGTTGATTTTCGATAAGCGAGGTCCTATGTTTTGGAATTCTAAGATTTAATTCATTACGGACTTGGTGCTCACTACAGACGGCAGTGTTAAAAAGATTAATATTCTTCCGAATAAACAAAGCTTTATATAGAATGTATATACAGCAGGAAATGTTAAGAGATTGCTCTCACTAAATAGCTCTCTGCATGAAAACCGTCTGCTTTTATTGTATATGGTTCTTGAAGGCTTTTTTTGTAATTCAAAGCGGTATTTTGTTTTTCTATTTTCAAAGCCCCAAACAGTGACCCATATGAAAGATATGGGTAGATAATCCCAAATTAGGCAACAAGCAAAGCTTTCCTGTCGACCAGAAAGGACAGGAGCCTCAGAGCGAAAAGTAACTAAGTCAGTCTAACTAAAGGCCTACGTGTAGAGCTATTTACACATAGTATAAACACATTTAACTAAGTCAGTACAATTGAATATTTAAACTGGTAGATAGATATTTAAGAATAGGCTTTCTATTTTGATAAATATAATTATTTTATTTATTTCTTCTATCTGATATTTTATTCAGTGTCCCTCCCTCACCATCCAGCTCACTCCACTACGTTATTGGTTTCTCAGTAACCTAATACCAGGAAAGCGTTGCCAGAACTGGTCCCGTTCGTAACCTCTTTACTTGCACGATATCGCCTCGCCCCGCCCGTTACTCAGTAATCAGGATACCAGAAAGATGTTATGGGAACACAAATCGTTCAGCCCAGCTGTTAAACACGTTATTTCGTTATAGCCTACCGGGTGTCTGAAAAGTCCCTCCCCTCCCCCCCATATTAACTTTCCTATGAATAGAGATGGAATGATTTACTTTGGGCGTTGTTTATATGACCAACTGAAAAGGTTTTCGAAGTAAGAATATTTTTGACTACCCCCCCCCCCCAAATGGGGTATTTTGGGGGTAAGTCAAAATGTTGAAATAGGAACCCCCAGCAAGTGTCTTCAGTCCAGTAGTATCAAAGTGATCTGAATGTGTCTCTCATACTAACTGGTAACCAATAAGAGATGACATGGCAAAACCAGATAGTCGTATTCCCAGGACTTACTAATGGGCCTCGGTCAGACAGAACAAAGCCTAATAAATGCTATGTTAATCATGATTGTGGATGGTTTTAATCCTTGTAATGACTTATTTTACGATTATGTGTCTTAAGTTCTCACAATAATTACTCACTGAATGTGTTATCTGCCTTACAATAACTTTGAATGTAATTTAAACTGTGGGAATTTATGATCAAATCTAACTTTAATTGGCCACCAAATTTGATAGAGTAACATTAGAGACCTGTAGTTTGAGCATTTATTCTTCTTTTTATAATACCTTTAAAATTAGGTGTCACTTGCCAGAGGGGTTCCTATTTAAAACTTTTGACTAACCCCCAAAACAACCCATTTTGAGGGGGGAGTCAAACATTTTCTTACATCGAAAATCTCTGCAGTAGGTCATATAAATCCCCCAAAGTATATCATTCCATCTATATTCATAAGAAACTTAATGGGGGAGGAGTGGCAATTTTTAGATCATATTTGACACAAGGTAAAAATTGTAATAAGAACACGCCGGTTTGGTCGTTTATTTCACTGACAGGAATTTAATATATTTGTATTTTGCATATCAGAAAAGGAGAAATAGAATAAAAATGCTATAATAAAATGCTAATTTTCATTACAGCAGCCCCTAGTAAACTCTTCAACAGAGTAAAATGCCTTAGACAACAAAAAGTGTCTTACTCGATTTTTGAATTGTTTGGGTTCATTGATTCGTTCGAACTCCAGGGAGCTTGTTGATTATCTTGGCACCCACTTGAGACGGTAAGTGTTCGAACATAGTCGTTACATGCTGTTCAGTTCTAAAGTTGTTCCTGCCTCTGGTCTCGTACTAGTGAACGTCCCTGCCCTGAACCAGTTCACATTTGAATCGGCAGTACAGTGTGACATCGAGAATATAGAGGCTGGGTAAGGTCAATAATCCAAGCTCCTCAAGGGCAATTTTACACGACTCTCTGGGTTTTAATTTCGAAATTACAAAATTACGAAATGACAAGTTTCTTTGGTGTTTTATATACTTTATCAAATTTGCATTTAGAACAGCTGCCCCATAGTCTCAAACCGTAGGCCAGATGTAGATGTACTATGCCGAAGTTGGTTGGTTTTTAGTACATCCAGCGAGCAGAAATTTGCTAAATTGCTCAAGACATGAACGCCTGAGGCAACCTTTGAGCTAACTGTGTCAATGTTAATATTGAATTTAACTCCAGTTCCCCTTCCTCTTAGTGCAGCATCTAGACCCTGACGCTGTTGTCGACTTGACTCCTAAAATCTGGAGTCAAGTTCGTCCGAAGATATCCAAAGATAGTCGGCGACGAAGAACGAAGACACTCAAAACGAACCCTCCCTTCGTTTCGATCAGAGACACCCAGACTACAAAAAGTAGTGCAATCTAAGTAAAGAGGTATTCTCATTGTATCATCAGGTGCACAACTGAACACACTACGATGTTGACTAGCACGATCTCAAAGCAAGGTGGAGCAACCAAGTCTTCTACACATAAAGCAGCTATGGTTGGAAGGGCTGATTCGGTGTGAATGTTGAATTTAGGTCCAGTTCAACTAATCAAAGTCTGCAACAGCATCAGGTTTCAGATGCTGCACGTAAGACGAAGGTGAACTGGACATTCACATCGAATCAGCCCTTCCAACCATAGCTGCTTTCTATCAGTGTTATCCCTTCACGCGTCCCTGGGACGCGGACATTGAAACAGAAGGGTGTTGGAAGGGCTGTCTTCAAGGTCACCCCCCAGAGAAGAGGCGTTGCTCTGTTCTGTTGCTTGTTTCCTGCTCATAACGCTGCAGCGTTCACATGGTTGTTAAGTAGCCCTCCCAACCCAGGTTCTTCTGGCTGGTTTATACCTTCCAGTTGAACCTACCACTGGGCACAGCAAAAACCGATGTGTCACTTAAATCTGGGTAACCTTATGGATGTCCAGGAACGGCACATCACTAACCGCAAATTTCGAGAATATGGGGCGCAAGGGTAATTCGATAGGTCTAGTCTACTGCGGGAGACGACTGTTGAGTTGGTGGGGTTTGTTAAATATCAGAGGTTCTTGCTAGCCTCAACAAGGGTGTGCCACCCCCTGCCTGCTTTGACTGGAGAGGCTGGTTCAGAACTGGCCTCCCCTTCTTCCGGGGGAACATGACTTTGAGATTAGTGCCCTAATTTTTCCTCGTGGATCTCGATAGTAGGCGGCCCCTACCCCCTAACCTTAGCCATCCTGAATATCCTGTCACTCCGGAAGCAGCGCTAAGGTTCTTATAGGATTACGTGCAATTTATAAGCTTCTTGTGCTAAGAGAACAAAAAACTGTTTTTAATAACTTAGGCTGTATATTGAAATGCAAATTTCAAATCCACGTCTATACGCAACGCTATATGCTGTACAATTGATTTTACTCGCCTTAAAG
The DNA here is from genome assembly GCF_021130785.1 of Homalodisca vitripennis. Taxonomy (NCBI): domain Eukaryota; kingdom Metazoa; phylum Arthropoda; class Insecta; order Hemiptera; family Cicadellidae; genus Homalodisca; species Homalodisca vitripennis. The sequence continues at coordinate 148,440,032 of NC_060215.1, forward strand.
TGAGTCTACTAAAAATGGCTGGAATAACGAAGACCTATTTTGAAAAAAACATACTCGATTTATGGAATACACACTTCGTAAGTGATTCCTTAAGGAAAATACAGTGGAGTCCCGCTAAGCCGAACACGTGTAATCCGAACGTCGGTTAATCCGAACAGGTCCAGGAGGAATTATTTATAACGATAATGAACAGTTATAGGAACTAATTACTTAAAAAATGAAAATGGGTGCATCATTTCATACATAAACAAAGAAAACTTTAATTAAATAGACATACAGTATTTTATTAAGACAAGTTGTGTACGGTACAGTGCATAAATAATGAAGTTAAATACAGTACCAAATTGAAACTTATAGGTTAAGTATGAGTTATATTACTGTATTAAGAAGTGAAATCAAACAAAAATTGGATGTACAGTACTGATATTATTATTGAGTATAATATTAATTGTTAAAAGACATAAATTCAGTTATTGTCTTTTGTCGCATTGAAGAGAGTTTATTGGATGACTCACATTGCTTAACAATAGAACTCTCACACTAAATACGGTAAATGTGCTTAGTATTCGCAAACATGTTTATTTGTCAAGAAATACAATGCAACAGTCATAAAACATGTTTTAATAAACAATGTTGATAATTCTATAACAAAATAGACCCATCTCAAGTTTAAAACCGTATTTTTCTGTAATTCTGGCTAATCCGAACAATCACATAATCCGAATAGGGCTCGGTCCCAATTAGGTCGGATTAACGGGACTCTACTGTATTGATAAATTTACAGGAAACCAAACCACGATAAATCTCTAATTTTTATATAAACAAGCTTTTCCAATGTCTACACAAACTCTTAGTGCTGCAATAAGCCTTTCCGGTGCACGGAAAATATTTTCCCAATAACCGTGCGCGAGTACCGTGCGTCCATGACTTGCCGCCTTGTGATGCCCAGTATACACACATTTGGCACCGACAGCACCGCCCGTCGCCCTTTCCTTCCGGCTAGGACGGGGCCTTAGTGCTCTTTCACACGATCCGGCGCACGCCGTGCGGCGCCCGCCGCGCGGCGCTCGCCTGGGAAGCTGAAGGTTTTCACACGAGGTTGGTTTCGTCCGGTGCGTGCCGTGCGGCGCTCCCATGTTTTGACTGTTCAGTACATGCTCAACTATTTAAATGTTAACACCGCGGAAGAATAAAGTGCTAGCCATGTACTTACTGTGGAGACGGCGAAGAAGAAGAAATAGGCGGTATTGGATTCACCCATTGCTTCAAAATCTACATACTTCTGGGTCCTTCAAAGTTTTATTCAATTCATTACTTTCGTATGTCAATCAAATCGTATGATGAACTTTATGACTTTTTCCATGTCAATATCTTCATCAGTCGACTGCCACTACCTCTTATGTTTCACTCATTTTTACTTAAAAAAAAAAAAAAAAACAAAAAAACAAAACACTTGAACAAAAACAATACCGAAGTATACGTACGTCTTCACTCTCCAGTGGCAAACCCAAGACTAGAGGTTGGGCCGTGCGGCGCGATTTTATATATTTAAATAAAATGCAAGGCTTTCCACTTCTGGTTTGTTTAAGTTTAAATTAAATGTTTTCGTTGGACATATTACGTTGTTTAGAGGTTGTCACAAATGAATTAAATAAATTAAAGAAAGATAAATAATACAAGAAGTATAATACACGGATTCAACAATGGATTAAAATCATTTAGAGCAATTTTAAATTCAACCGGTGTTGGACAGCTGTTGTAGTACACAGAGAGGCTCAGTCAGAATGACCTCTGGACGACCTTCGTGTCGTTATCAGTTGCTGACAAGTCCAACAGGTGGTAGAGGCCGCCACTCCATGACGCCCCGTTGTGGATTGAGAATAGCTTGAGCACCGCGTTTGTTATAGTGACAAGCTGTTTTTACTAATCAAAAATTCGCTCATGAGACCAACAATGGTTGATTGGAAGCCATTGGGTCACATCCCTTTAGTCGAAAGTGGAAAAGAATTATTTTAAAAGTAAGCATAATTTTAATAACAGTCCGAACTGATAATCTTAACATTCACATTCAAGCAGTTAGCAAAGTAGGGTTTGTACTCAAGCCATTAAATTGAAACAATTGTTTTCCTTCATTGCTAAATAGTGATAAAAAATGTGTTGCATTATGTGAATATCCTTTATAAAGGCACTTGTGTTTCTATATCAGAATACACAATGAACCCTCAGGCGCAAGCGCTGGGGTGGGGTGGGGTTTCACCCAGCCACCCCTTCGTTATCTGATAGAACGCGAAATTAAACGCCGTCTAATTTAAAACTCTGTATACCTCCTCTCATTGAGCATCTCCCCTACTCACTGTCTCGGATAAATTTACCCCGGTCTCGGCTATGGAAGCACTTTGGGGGGGGGGGGGGCTTCTGAATCCCCTTTGGCGAGAGTTTTGTGCTTCCAAAAAGGTCGCTTAGGATTATCTGAGGCCTCAGAGAAAGCTCAAGATGGTATTTTGATCGAGAGGAAATCTTAACTCTGACCTCCATTGTTTCCAATCAATTTATACTTTTTGCTTTCAATTATAAAAACCTATTTCCTCAATATTCCTACCAGTATAATACAACACACAAGATCAGTTGCATAATTCCTAAACATTAATAAATTAATAAATTTATTTACAATCAATATAAACAAAATTATAAACATTATCATTTTTTGAAATCGAATGGCCACTTTTACATGCAGTGTGGCCAGTTAGTAAATACAAACAAATAATAAATACACATCTATGAGGAGATTCTAGCATCTTAGATTACTTTAAACCGCCATTTGGGTATCTACTAAAAATATTTATGCAATAATACAATTCAGAAAATAAATTATATATAATAAACAAATACACAAAACGAATAAATTGTACACCACAATAACATACACAAATATAAATAACAATAAATACTAATAAATGTCAATAAATATCAGTAAAAAAGGTAAAAAGCAATATACAAGATGTACAAAGACCATGAAACTATCAAACTACCTTACACCTTATAACATCACAGTAATTAAATAGTCAATGTCTTGCTGCAAAGTAAGCCAAATAATTACTTGTTGACACATTTTTTTTATTTGGAATATTTTTAAGTGTTACCGTACTTAACAGTGTAATGGAATGTCATTAAACAACTTTGGTCCCAAATACTGAAAATAATGGCGAAAAACTGATTTTTCTATTTCTTTTTTCTATTTTCTATTTTTAGACTATCTTTGGTAGTCTTAAAATTATTTCCATTTACATATCTAGTACAATAATGTAGATTGTGTCATTGCCTACATTCCCAACTCTTAATAAAAAACAATCTCAGGACTTTGTACACAAAAAGGTGTTGAATATGTTTAATATTTATTTCTTTGTAGAGGGGAAGCGAACTTTCCCTTTTTAGATTTTTTAAGATAACACGTAAAAGATACATGTACGTAAGTTATATCTCGCCCCAACATATTATACCATCTTGAAATCTGAGTTTATTAAGCCAAAATTTAGGGAACGTAGAAAATCAATATTAGAGTACAAAAATTTCTTAAAAATTAAAACGGTCTAATGGAAGATTTTAATTTTTTATTCAAACTATTAATATGATGTTCAAAACTCATTTTTTCGTCCAAAATAATCCCCAGATACTTAAAATGGTTTAGTCTTTCCAAAGGTTGACAATCACATAGTGTTAGGTTAGATATATCAGAATGGTAAGTGAGAGGATTAAAGCATAGATTTAAAGCACATAGATTAAAGCTCTTCCAAAAATCATTATTATATTTGGGACCAGATATATTTATTTTCTTGCCTGACACCATTTAGAGTTGCCCTTAGATTCGTTCTTTTAAATCCATGCTGGGATCCTTTCTTATGAATGAGGAATTTTACTGCTTGTCTGATGTTAACTGTTCATAGAATTTATTAAACGTTATGCTCATGTTCGAAAAGCTGTAGGCCTAATATGTCTATGAACAATTAAGTATTCTATTTTAATAAATGGTCGGGGTCAACCATTGTTTACTCTCTTGTGTTGCTGCCAAGTAGTGTTTGTATATTGTCTGACGTGAGTTCTGCCGTGAGTTCTGCCCCACGCGTTCAATTATGACAACAGATACATTTTGTACGAATATTTCCGACACTGATTGTAGCTTCTGTTTACTCTATATTAATACCTGTGATGAAGTCTTAATGTGTATTATTCACTAAATAAAGTGATTGTTTGTAACTCAATTTTGACTCTTTTGAGCAAAATATTTGAAAAACTTTTTCTAACGAGAATGCTTTACTTCTTAAATATACACAGCCAGTTTTCTGAACACCAATTTGGATTTAAGAAAAAATAAATCGACGATAGACGCAATGGTGAGTCTGTTTGATACGGTTATACAGTGGCTAGAACGTCAGGATCACACATTAAGTGTGTTCCTTGACCTGTTCAAAGCATTCGACTGCGTTGACCATGAAATACTGCTTGACAGACTACATTCTCATGGCATCAGAGGCGTGCCGCTCTTATGGCTTAGTCATTTTTAAGTCAGAGAACTCAAGTGGTTCAGATCTCCCCGCCATTTTCTTATATCGAAAACCTCCTCAGTTGGTAATATAAACATCCCCCAAGAAAATCATATTCCATCTCTATTCATAAGAAAGTTAATGGGCGGGGGTGGACTTTAAGACCATATTTGACATAAGGTAAAAATTATAATAAGGAATGTTATTTTAGAAAAAAATCAGCACATTTAAAACAAATAAATTAAAATGACTAGGATTAGTTGTATTTATATACATGGCATTATTACATAGAATTAAGGTGTATTTAACATTTATATATACACCTTGCCCAGGCACGGCAGCTGAGGAAGGAACGGGGATACAAGTACATATGGCTGCGGAACGGCAACATCTTGCTGACGAAGGAAGAAAAAGCACCAGTAGTAGAGATAACAACCCAGGCTGACCTCAATGGGTTGTAGCTTAAATAGTAATGTAAGTAGAATGAACAAATATTTTGCTGTATTGTTCAATTTAAATACCAATCGATTTAATCTAATATAATGTCGATTTAATCTAATTTAATGTCAATTTAATCTTCTCACAAATCCAATATTTCTTTAAATATTGTACAGCAAAATATTCACAGTATGGGATCAAATTTTGATGCTTTTCTAGCCGAAATTATAACCTGGGAGAGGTACCCGGATATTATAATTTTTACTGAAATATGTATTAACTCTTATGAGACAAATTATTATAACATTCCTTATTATGATTTGATAATAAATGCCAACAATAATCATCATTCTGGTGGAGTGGCTATTTACGTAAAAAGTGATATTAATGTAGTAGAACAGGGAATACCAAAATTATTATCAGCTGACATGATCAAAATTAGATTTATTTATTTAGGTAGGGAATTTCATATTTTGGAAATCTATATAATGCTGCAATTTACAGCACATTATTTTTTTGATGAGTTACGTATGTATTTAATGAAAAATAAATTTGACAAACAATTTAAGAATTTAATATTTTTGGGAGATATTAATATTTGGATTTGCTTTCTTCAGAGAGTAACGATATAGACAATAATAAAATACTAATGGTCAGTTTTGGCTTTAAATCATTGATAAATGAGCCGACCCGGGTAACCAATATGTCACGGACATGTATTGATCATGTGTTTATTAGATTAGTAAGCAAACGTTGGATTGAGTTTGAAGCGCAAGTTTTGCAGACTCAGGTAACGGACCATTGCGTGAAGGTGCTGCGCGGCTGTGGTGTGCGGGTGTGGGGATTGAGGTATGAGGTACGACGGGCCGGTCTGACAGCTGACTGCCTCGGCCCCCCCGCCCGCGCCCCGCGTCATCCGCTGATGAGTATACTTTGTCAATCGTTACGTCGCAGACTGAGCATCTTACGCATATGATCTGTTTGAAAAACAGCTTATCACTTGCATATCTGCTTGAACGTTAGAATCTGAATGTAAATACAGCATTAATAAAAGACTTAAACCATGGATCTCAACTAGTATATGCAGAAGGATGAAGAAAATAAATTATTTATATAATAAAATAAAATATAGACCTTTAGAGGATAAATTTAGGAAACCTTTTTTAAATTATAGAAACAAGCTGAGGAAAGATGTGACTATATAGCTGAAGAGTTTAATAGGTATTTTCTTAGCGTTGTTCAAGAAACTGTGAGAAGCTATACAATAAGTGAAAATTTTGAAAATATGAGCTATTCCAGTAGTTTTCAGGCACATTATGAAGTGAACTCGTTTTTTATGGAGCCAGGTTTAAGTTCAGATGTAGAGAAGGTTATTAAAACCTTAAAACGGTAAATCACCAGGTTTAGATGGTGTCCATTCTAACATGCTAAACACAATATATCCAACAATTTTGGACATGTTAACTTTCATTGTGAATTTAAGTTTCGAAACAGGGGTATTCCCGCAAAAGTTTAAACACACAGTAGTCATACCTATTTATAAAGCGGGCCCGTCTGATGTTTGCTGTAATTTTAGACCCATATCTTTAGTATCAACCTTTTTTAAGGTTTTCGAAAAGATTATAAAAGAAAAATGTTGATTTTCTAAAATAAAAATTTATTTTTATTTTTTCAAAGAATCAGTATGGGTTTATGGCAGGAATAAATACAGAGTTAGCGTTGTGCATTTTTATGGAGAAGATTAATGTGGGGGTAAACGATAGGAATTTGTAACTGGACTGTTTATTGATATTAAGAAGGTATTTGAGACTGTAGATCATGAGATTTGATTTTGCTAGAAAAAGTAGGCCACTGTGGATTTAGAGGTACAGTTCAAAAGTGGTTCAGTAGTTATTTAAGCAAAAGACAGCAATGGGTCAAAATGGAGAATAGTTTTAAGGTGAAAGGTGGGAAGTTATTTGTGGAGTGCCGCAAGATTCTGTACTGGGTGCAATCTTTATAATTTGTATTAATGATTTGTGTAATGGAAAATTCAAGGGGGAATTAACAGCTTTTTGTCTTGAGTACTGAACAAACTACGTAGGCTATATTAATTTTTCTTTGAGACAAAATCGTCATGTGCAAAATGAAAGTAAAGTAAAGAATGTCTTATTTTACCAGGCGAAGTTAGGGCTAAGAAGCCCTCTCTAACACTTAACCTGGGGACCAACGGCTTATAGGTGACTTCCGAACCACCACCAATGGCCGGGCAGGCGGGCCGCTTGCAAGGACAGGATCGCTCAGCGGTCACCTATCCAAGCAGCAGCCACGCTCGACGTTGCTTGATCTGGTTATCTTGCGATAACCGCCGTACCCACTACACTGTGCCATTGGCTCAGTTGGCCAGATTCCGTTATATGCCCCCAACGCTTAAACCTTTTTCAATGAACTTAGAACGTTATAAAACAATGTAGTTAAGTAACAGAACTAATAATCCATCAATCATCTTATCTTTCTCGAGAATCCCGATTACAGCAGGCCGCGCGGCATCACATGATTATTTAAGTTTTTTACACGGTACATAATTGCCTTTCAATTACAATTCAATTTATATTTCTGATCAGCTCCTCTAGAATTTGATATTTTACTGATAGGTAGTATCTCGAGGGATGTTTTTCTTTCGTTAACATCAGCACTGAAGGTGCTGCCGAAGCCCGCGCTGATGGCCGGAGGCACTCGCATTTTGGGTGGCGAAGTGTGATCAAGAATAAAAATAAGTTTTGTGTGTGTTTTTTTCAATAAATAGTTTATTTTTTGTTTGGTAATGTTTGTTTTTGTTGAATTTTTGTGTTTGGAGAAATGTAGGGGTGTGGTTGATATAATACGTAGGCTAAGTACCCTTTTTTCTTAGCTAGTAACCAATTGTAATTCATTATAATCATCCGTAAATGAAAAATTAGCGTTGGGGGCATAATGTTAGTTCTATTACTCAACTACACCGTTTTATAACGTTCTAAGTTCATTGAAAAAAGATTAAGCGTTGGGGGCATATAACGGAATCTGACCGACTTAGTTTATAAATGTCAAGTCTGTTTAGAAAGTGGAATTGTATGCGATAACTGTGCTAAAGTTCAAAATAGTACCAGTACAAAATATTTAAAAGTTTTATTGGACCAAGATTTAAATTGGAAATTACATCTTACAAAATTGAAAAAGAAATTTCTAACAAGTATATGTCTCTTCTACTTTCTCTGCGACATGTGTCCTCAAAGTATTCTAAGAATTCTTTACTTTCCTCTAGTTAATAGTAGATTACAGTATCGTATTATATGTTCGGGAGAAACCTACATTACAAATTTGAAACTACGTGTTACTTTGAAGAAAGTGTTTGTAAGAATAATTCTGATGAAAAGCGGACTTGATTCGTCTTTTCCATGTTTTATCCAGCTAAGAATATTACCATTGAGATCTCTTTTCATATTTAAAACCTTCAAATTTGTATTTAATAATAAAAAACATAAAGTAATGGAATTTTCCATAAAATTAATATAAGAGGCGCTTTTAATATTTTTGTTCCGAAGCCTAAAACATTTAACTTCTTACCACCATGGCTATTTAATAAACTGAGTGATGATATTATGTATGTATGTATGTATGTATGTATTTTATGTATGTATGTATTTTATGTATGTATGTATGAATGTATGTATGTATGTATGAATGTATGTATGTATGCATGTATGCATGTATGTATGTATGTATGTATGTATGTATGTATGTATGTATGTATGTATGTATGCATCTATCCATGTAACCATGTATGCGTGCGCGCGCGCGCGCGCGTTTGTGTGTGTGTGTGTGTGTGTGTGTGTGTGTGTGTGTGTGTGTGTGTGTGTGCGCGCGCGCGCGCGTGTGTGCATGCATGCATGCATGCGTCAGTGCGTGTAAAATTTGATTGATTTACACATTTTGTTTTGAACAGAGAGTATTTTGTTTTTGTATGTTACACTTGATTATTGTAAATAGCATTTTTAGTAAATACAAAAAGATCTAGTGTTTTGTTTTGTTTTTGAGCTATTTAATTTGTTCATTTTATAGATTAGTACATTGACATGTATAAGGTTTGGCATAAAAGCACATCTTTTGTTTATATTTATTTGTTATATCACTGTAGAGTTGTTAATTATAAACTAACGCTCCAGAACCCATTTGATTTGTTATAGTTATACTTTTTATGTTGAAACCCCTAGATGGGCTAATTAGTAGCCTTAGGGGCCCTATTTTCCTTTTGGGGTTAGCCTGGATCTTAGAATAGGTTTAATTTTACTATTCCATTGTTTTAAGAATAAAAAATGTTAAATATGAATCATGTTTGTTTTTTAAAGTAGGCTACGACTTCATGAGGAGAATAACGATATTTATTTATTTATTATTATTATTATTTATTATATGACATAATTTAGGTATTTTGTGAGCAAAATGAAACGGCTTTAATCCACCTCGGGCATGTGTCTGAGGGTCCGACATGAGGGTGATTCAAGGCAAATTCCTAAAAGGAGGACTTTCGGGGGTGGCAAGGAGGACATTTAAACAAAAAGGAGGATAATATTAAATATTATTTTAAACTTTGCGAAAACATTTATAGATTATTAAAAAAAACCATAATATGTATGTATATATTATAAATATTATTATAAATTGGTACTATATTTGAGTATATTATAATGAATATAAAAAACTGAAATTTGATTTGTTTTGTCATTTAAATAAAAAAAATGAAATATTATTAAAGGATATATTGATGGATCAAAGAATTATTTGAGGCTATAATCTTCTATGTGGTAACAGATTAAATTACTTTTTGTTAGAATCTATCTCTTTTATATTTAGAGTTATATCAACAAACAGTGTTGTGAAATAATTGGAATTAATTCATTGCATTGATTAATCATATTTTTACTAAGCTATATTAACATACATATATAAGTAATCATCAGTATAAAAGACAAACGTGTAAATTATTATAACCAAACTAACTCATGATACATAAATAGGAAGGGGTAGTAGCGCCAGTGCAGCTGAGCGGATATAAACAACAGTGAATCAGTGCCACCAAAAACTAACTATGCCAAAACTAACGTAATAAAATTTTGTTTCCATCAACAAGAAGGCGAATACAGACTAATTGTGATGGCAGATGAAGCTATCTTAGATGAAGCCAAATCCACCAAGTTTCTGGGGATGTACCTGGACAGGGGACTGACCTGGAGCGATCACATTGACAGAGTTTGCTCAAAGGTTGCCTCAGGCACTTATGTCTTACGCAATCTAGCAAAATTCTGCTCGTTTGATGTACTGAAAACTGCCTACTTTGGCATAGTACATCCACATTTGACCTACGGTTTGAGACTATGGGGCAGCTGTTCTAAATACAAATTTGACAGAGTATTTAGAACACAAAAGAAAGCTGTTCGAATAATTTCGAAATTAAAACCCAGAGAGTCGTGTAAAATTGCCTTCAGGGAGCTTGGATTTCTAACCTTACCCAGCCTCTATATTCTCGACGTTACCCTGTACTGCCGATTCAAATGTGAACTGGTTCAGGGCAGGGACGTCCATCAGTACGAGACCAGAGGCAGGAACAATTTCAGGACAGAACAGCATAGAACGGCTATGTTCGAACACTTGCCATCTCAAATGGGTGTCAAGTTAATCAATAAGCCCCCTGGAGATCTCAAACGAATTAATGAACCCAAACAATTCAAATCTCGATTAAGACACTTTTTGTTGTCAAAGGCATTTTACTCCGTTGATGAGTTTACGATGGGCCACTGGGATGAAAATTTGCATTTTTTTTATTATTATTATTCTATTTATCCTTTTCTTATATCCAAAACATGCAAAATACAATATATTGTTAGGTTCACACGTGAGTATGTGGAATTAACTGTGCCTATGATAAGATAGGTTTTAGTTTATAGATTTTTTAAATCAATATGTTGAAATGACGCTTGCAATGCAATTTTATTAATTGTTTTACTGCAATAAAGAATTAATATTATTATTATTATAGACAACACTCAACATACAACTGAATCTAACAGCAGTTCTCATGTCATGGCATTTCGTGTGCGCTGCAATAACTTTTCATGGCCTATCCACGGGTATCGGAAGCAATTTTTTATGTGATGTTACTATTTTAGAAGATTTAATCGTTCGCTAAAAAGCCGGATATTTTACATAATTTTCAAAAGCCGGGAGGACAGGAGGACAAGCATGACACAGGAGGACATGTCCACCTAAAGCCGGACGTCTGGTCACCCTCTCTGGCATGTAACTGTGAGTGCTCTTAAGTGAGTTAAGTTATTCAGGGCTGTGGCAAAAGTCTCGGGGAAGGTAGATCGTGTAGGGAGAACCTTCCCAACCCCCCGCCATTGTCACGCTCCCAGCCGTTCTTGTGATGTCGAATGCATTCAGTAATAAAATGGACACCTCTTCGACGGCCGGACCTGTCTAGCCCGGTCTGCGGTACCCGCCTCTGTCAGCTGTCAGAGAGACTATACCGGGGGCCGGCCAGGTAGCAGTGGGCGTCCATTCATTACCTGGATTTCGACATCCAAAAAAACCCTGACCGGGCTGGGCTGGGCTGTAGTGGGCTCCCTACTGAACATTCAACGACCACCATCTTGAAGCCCAACAGTTATCGAAAAATGACTAAGAACGTGAGTTGCTTGACAATTTTAACCCTTTCAGTGCCAACGTCCGGTTTACCGGTTTTTTATAAAAATATATTGGCTAAGAATATGAGTCGCGCGCCTTGTCTGTGAGTTAAACTTCCGAGTCTCTGAGTTTTGATTTAAGTTAAGTTCGTATGCGAAATCCCCATAGAACATTGGAACCATAAGGACCACACCCATGATATAATTTAGTTCGTTATCACTCTATTTGGCAGCAACGTGGCAATACATTATTTTATTTTGAACATCTAGAATGTGTGCTTCTATGCTTATTTGCCATAATTAAACATTAAACAAAGTTTAAAGTCTGCATTATTTTTTATGATTGCTATGTATTGTTATTAATTATTGCATAATGTCTTCCTTGTGTTATATGTTATCATTACTAGTTTTGTTATGTTATTGGATTGTTGTTACCACAGTTATTATTCATTGTATGCCATCTTGATTAGTTTATCCTTAGTTAAGTCAACTCATGTATAAATGGTGGAACCGTTGGAAATAAATAAAGTAAACTTTGTAAATCGAGCATTCATCACTAGAACCTCAGCGGTATACAACCCCGTCCATGTGTTTCGTCCATTCGGTACAGCCTAAACAGATGAATCCAGTTAAGAGAATCAGTTTAAAGTCCAAATGTGACACATCTACGCTAAAAACTCTCCCACTGAGTAAAAGCACTCCGCCATCCAGTGGGACATTAATATGCAAACCTGCCAAAGCCCACTGGTGTGGTTCTGTGTGAGTTTCACGTGATCGAGAGGTTGGTAGGCCTGGTCCTACCCCGTATACACGTTCAGGCTAAGCTCCGATGCATTATCTAATTTTAACTAGTTTCTAAACAAATGATAAAAAGTACCCACACTGCTGAAGGTACTTCGGAGTGAAGTACTGTATGAACTATTAAATATACCGTACTCTTATCAGCGTTCATACCGCCATCAGTTGCGTAACTGATTGACAGCGCAAGGGTCCTCAGTTCGAATCTACCTGGCTGCAGATTTCATTTGTCACTTATTTTATTAAATAAATATTTTTAACAGCATTCAATAACATCAGTTTTATCACAATTTATCAAAACTTTATATTTTATCACAGTCGTAACTGTCTTTTATTTGTCTATGTTATTGTGATATTTACTAACAATTTATTGTTGTTTTTATATTTATTACTTTTGTTATTTACTTATCTACTGAGTTAAGAATTTTACGTAAACCAGCATGAACAAACAGAAAATGGCAAACCACATATTTTGCACAATAACAATAAATATAGAGAAAGCAATACTAAAAAAACTAAGATATTACCTGGGGATGCCTGGGGCAAATTTGTAAGGCGCGATGACAACGTCCTGGCAGCAACGTCACCAGCTGTTCACCTGCCACCTCATCTCCTGTGAATTATTCTAAACAAATTGATTCTGTTTTTTGAGGTCCCACGTACTGACGATGGGCAAATTTGACTGACGTTACCCAAAAAATAGAAACGAATTCAAAATTTCTCAACCAGGTTCAAATCTGACTGCTTCACCAAAATGCACAATCTGCCACTAACAAGTTTGACAAAATTCAATTGATGTGTGAAGAAATGAAAACAGATGTACTCGATGTAACTGAAAACGGTTTTAAAGACAAGATCATCGCCCTAAACAAAATTCCAAATTTCATATTGGCCATTACATATTGCCAAAACTTTCCAAAAGAAGGGGAGTCACCATTTTTGTCAGAAAAAATTTAACTTTTTCTCCCTTTTCACTCGTCAAAACTATCGAAAAAGACTTTCAAGCAGTTGGGATAAAATTCAATTCAAAAATATATAACATTTACCGTCATCGGAATCTATAGGCCTAGGTCTCCCAATGGCAATGAGGAACATGTCTTTACAAATTCTGAAGCCCTTCTAATAGACTCGACTGGCCATCAACACGATTATGTCCTAATGGGTGATTTCAACAATGATGCGATGGACACTATAATCATCTTTCCACCAAACGATTTGTCGACTTGTTAACGTCATTCGACCTAGAGTTGTTAGTCAAACCGCCAACGCGTGTGACACAGTCTACACAATCGACAATATCATCTCCAATCTCCCAAGAGTTGCAATGCCCGTGGTCAATACAGCTATCTTGGACCCGTACGACTATAAGAGGCTATAATTAGTACACAGTTTTTTAGAACTATACTTGTTTTTTTTTTTTTTGTTATTTAACTTTAAAATTTGTTATCATACACCATTTTGTTAATAGTAAATCGAATAACACGATTATTTCCCCCCGCTTATTAATTTAAACCTATGTGCCAAATTTGGTGTCTTTAGCAGAACTATTTTTGGAGATAATACTTTTTTTGTTAAAAATACAAATTGACGGTTTGCGGTTACACAAGATTTTTCTCGACACATTTTTTTATAACGTTTTTTGTTTGAAATGACGAGTAGTGTAAGTCACAGACATTTGTGACACCCTGTATGACCAAGTAAGGAATTTGTGATGCCTGAACATTTTGACAACCCCTCCAAAAATGGGGTTTTCAAAAATGTAGTCTGGGTACATTACAAATTATGAAAGTCATCGTGTTCACAATTATTACGGCAGAAAAGATATAATTAAAACGTATAAAATATGTGTTCACGTGACTCCCTAGAAAACTTAAACTGTCCCAAAAAATAAAGACCGTACACTATATTAGTTGTTTTGTTCATATGGGCGCGAATCTAGATATTAGTGATGCGCAGTTCATGAGCGAACCGGGTCACTGATCCGGGTTACGAAATGATCTGAGATCAGTCAGATCATTTGATGAAATGAACCGGGTCATTAGGTGAACCGACTCCTGATTGAACGAACCATCGCGTCGCGACCCGTGAGCTGAGAGTCGCCAGCCAGTTTAACATTCTTCGTATTTCGTAGTTCTTTATAATAATAATAATAATAAACCTTTTATTCTACAGAATATTTTTACCAAGAAATGTATCAGAATCGTCAAATTTAAAAAGCTAAAATTCTCCATTCACTCTACCACAAAAGCGTCTTTCATACATAGTACATTGTTTGCAGCCACACTCTCACTCATTCGAATTGTTCAGACCTAGTCAGTCTGCCAATCGAGGGTCTCCCAATTGAATGCCATAAACTCGTCCGTGTTGTAAAATGCGTTTGCGACTAAGTTGATTTCAGACGAGCTTTAAATGCCTTCAGCATTGGGGCATCTGTTAGCGAATTTGGTGATCTGTTGAGAAAGAGAACTCCTGTCTGGGAAGGCAAGCGTTCAAACAGTACCGTCCTGTGTGCCCCAGTTCTGTAGTTGTTCCTGCCTCTAGTTACATAAGAGTGTATGTCACTACCTCTTATGGCTTTATATTTAGATTTAAAAAAAGACAGGTCTCTAAAATATAGAGGCAGGGTAATGTCAACAGTTTTAGGTCTTTGAAAGTATGCCTACCCGACTCTTTACTGCACAATTTGGCAATTATTCGCTTTTTTAGAATGAAGATTCTTAAGAAATTTGAGTTTACAATGAAGATGCTTGAGACATCTGATTTTATGCAACCTCCCCACAAAGTTAATCCGTGGGATAGGTGTGGATAGATTACTCCTAGTATGCCGTCATCAGTATCTGGGTCGGGCAATACTCGGATAGTTTTCTCCAAACATATATTCCTGAGGATAGTTGTGAGCAAACGTGGACTACGTGACAGTCCCAAGTCAACCCTTGATCAAGGTGTATTCCAAGGAATTTTGTTGTGTAGACCTCTTCAATCTCCGTATCGTCCAATAGTACTGTAGGACTTTTGTCTCAGTTTTTGTTTCGCAAACAGAATGGTATGAGATTTGACTTTGTTGAATCGGTTTTGAGATTGAGCTCATTAAAGTGTTGAACTGTGTTGTTGAGCTCAATAACTTTTTGGAGTTCTTCGATTTAATTTGCGTTGAGACAGAGAGTCGTGTCATCTGCATACTGGACGATTCGTCCTTGTTGAACAGATGAGCTGGCATCGTTAACGTAGATAAGAAAGAGTAGAGGACTAAGAATAGAGCCCTGCGGAACTCCATCAAGCAGACGGAGTGAGTGACGTCAGAATGATCTGAATGACCGTCTCATGAGCCGGATCATTTCAGTGATCTGATCCGAATGAGCAGGATCATTCCAAAGACCCGCTCTTCCCGTCACTACTGAATGACCGAATGATCAACTCTGCGACTGTTTAGTTTATGTGAGTAATGGACCGGACAAAGGCAGGTGCCAGGCTGGTCCCAATCCCCCCTCCCCCAACCCTCAGGGCTTGTGAGTGTGAGGACGCACGCGTGCCAAGCGACTACCTGGCCCTTCAACCGCAGACCAATTAGCATTACAATACATCACTTATCCATGTTGGGGGCCTATGGGGAATTGTATCACTTAGAGGCAACACGAGTTAATCATCACATCTATTACATCAGCACAAAGACTCTCCCCAAGATTCTATTTATAACTCCAAGTAGGGGAGTAAACCGGATCCGGGGGTTTCTTTATCAGCAGAACAACGTTACAGGTTCACTTCACATCCTGTCTTCGATTCAAGTCTTGCCCCAATCGGAATGTTACCAAAATAGGAACTAACTAATCTAATCTTTTATATCTATAAGAGGAAATTCGCTGAATACCTCGTCGCGATATCTCGAAAACGCAATTACGTACACTTTGGTATACGTGGTTGTCTTACTTCTTAGATGCTCACTAAGAAAACGTTTTAAAATACCATTACGAAAACTGTCACATATTTAGTGCCAATGTTTAGATATGTTAAAACATAACAATTTCTTTTCTTTAATAAACTAATGGTGAAATTCACGAAACATCTAAATACAGTTAATGTAAATTGTAATTAAATGAAATCTCTGAAAGTACTGGATCTATAAATAAATAAATAAATAAATAAATAAAAATGCCTTTATTGCAAGCGTTTTCTCAGTATAAACAACTGCTTTACAGAACAACTCTTGTCATATCTTACACTATTTACAATACTGGGAAATAAAATTAAAAACTAAAACCTATAGACTAAATATAACACCCAAACAAGACAAATAAATTACTGTACAATCATTTTTCTTAGTTTACTTTTAAAAACAGTAACAGAAGTCTGTTTAAGGCTCTGGGGGAGGTCATTGTACAACTTTGGGCCAAAGTAAGAAAAATCTCCTCCTCCCAAACTCATGCTTTGACTCTGGGAAAGTGAAGCAAGTCACCATGGCGGACACTGCGTTGAGAGACCTCCTCCCGAAATTTGAGCTTCTCGACCAGGTACCGCGGCTCACCCAGCGCAAGCACCTTGTGGATCATGCCACATGTCAGGATCCTGCATACATTTTCCATGGGGGACAAACTGACAGCATCTCGGAAGGGAGACACATGATCAAAGCGCCTCAAATTGAAAATGAATCGAACTGCAGAGTTTTGCAGTCTTTGAATCCGATCTATGTCTCTCCCTAGAGATACTGTTGCCGTATGCAGGATAGCATAATAAAAATACAGACAGAACAAGAGAACTCATAAGCCGGAGCTTAAGCGGATTCTGGCAGCAGACTTCTAAAATCTGTACAGACCCCTCAGCCTACCAAGGGCACGCTGGATATAGCATGAGTGACATGATCAGAAAAGGTGACTTACTGTCAAGCACAACTCCGAGAGTCTTGACTGACTCAGAGACAGACAGGCTCTCCCCCACTGAGCCTTACCTCTCACTCCTCTCTGACCAAGGGCCTGCACCAGATTGTGTGGGGCAAGATGAAGGACAATGCACTTACCTATATTGAGTTTAAGGCCATTGTTAACCGACCAAGTGTTGATGTTCACTAGGTCGGAATTTATTTTCTCAATAGCCTCATCAATGGAGCCAGGCTCGTATGACAAGCGCAACTGACAATCATCTGCGTACAGGTAAGCTGCACAGCTTTGAACACAAACTTGGGAAGTCAGACGTATATAAGTTGAACAATATAGGTCCAAGACAACTTCCTTGAGGAACACCTCGCCTTTTGACAAGTGAAGTTGACGTCCTCACTTCCCATCTTTGTAACCTGACTTCTGTCTCCTAGGTATGATTTTACCCACTCGATTGAATTTTTTGCCAAAGCCATAAAAATGCATCTTAGCGTACAAAAGTTCATGGTTAAGGGAATCAAATGCTTGTGAGTAGTCCAGTATCACTAGTGAACTACACATCCCTTTATCTTTCGCATCAATTAAGTCACTGAACAGACTTACCAGGGCAGTGCATGTGCTATGATTTTTTTCTAAATCCAGATTGTGTTTTTTGGCAATATGTTTACTTCGTTCATATACTGTGCTATTTGACGTGTTTTACTATTTTTTCCATAATCTTCGATATTGCTGGTAAAATCGAGATGGGTCTCAGTTGTTGGACACTTTTATGGGACGTTACTTTTGGCAATGGATGAACAACACTCATTTTCCATCTCTGCGGGAACACACCGCTCATCAATGATTTGTTAATAAGATGAGTAATTGCACCCAAAGCCATACGGAACTCACGGCCTTAATCATTTGGATGGATATTTCATCACTACCAACAGCTCTAGATTTTATTTCATTTTAGTGCTTTTTTTACATCATCTTCAGTGACAGCAGAAAAGCTAAAATCATTCATCGATTCAATTCTCTTACTAGTTCTGAAGACATCGATTTCTTCAACTCTGGCTTTCATTTTTCCATTCCCCATATTGACAAAATACTGATTGATGTCATCAAGCTATCAGTTGGTGTGGAATGTTTTCATTTCTGTTTTTCATAACTATATACACTGTTTCAAACAAGTCCAAAAATCTTTGGATCCTTGTTAGTGGATAATTTCTCAGTGAAAAAATCTCTCTTTGCTCTCCACACCATCCCATTCAATTCATTGCGTGTTCTTTTATACATCTCCCAATCTTTACTGTCCCTGGTTTTCCAATATATCTTACGGAGTTTTGTTTTTTAGTTTAGTCTGCTTGTTTATGACATCGTTCCTCCACGGGGCTTTCTTTTTTGTCACTTTCTTGCATACAATTGGAGCATGTGAATCAAATACACTTTTAACATGGGTAGTGATGAAGTGCTCAATATTGTCAACCCCGTCAATGTGCATTGCTCTCTCCCAGTCAATCTCCGCGACTGCTTTGACAGCACTTTCTGGGTTGAATTTTGAAAAATCTCTGTAGGTTATCATTTTTGGCCCTTTTTTCTCTTTCTTAACTTTTACGCAACAATATATCAACTTGTGGTCCGTTATCTTCACCCCTCTATGGTCCCTAATGCCTGCTGCATCGATGACGCCGGTCCTCTCGACCTCGACCGACCTGTCCACTATTATGTGGTCTAAACAAGGTGGAAGAGGTTGCTGTCACTCTTGTTGGTTCATTTACTAATTGTATTGCATTGTATTCCTTTCAAGAGTCGGCGTAAGTACTTGGCTTCATTACAACTATTTGACAATAAATCTATGTTGTTTGTCGCCCAAGTACATAATGGAGTTCGATCCGATAGCCAAGTTAACAAAGATAGAGTGAAACAAAGCTGACAGTGAGGTTTACCTTACATGTGGTGGCCTGTATACCACACATAAACCAAGCCTTAACCTCCCCTTATCCTCAGGACAACACAAAGAGACTCGATACCAGGGCCCACATCCTCAGTAAGTGTGTGCTGCTCGAAGAGATTCCCTCCTTAATATTACAAGGCAACGCCACCACCTGTCACCGCGTCTGCAATGCCGTGTAAGTCAGCACGCCGATCACATCGCAGAAGTGTGTACCCAGTCATCTGATAATTGTCTGATGGGGTGCCGGGGTGAAGCCATGTCTCAGATATCCCAATTGCATCAAAGTCAAAGTCACGCACAAATGAACACATTTCCTCAAACCCTGTATTGAGGGATCTAATGTTGAGGTGCGCGACTTTGAGACGCCCCGTGCCCCCCATCCCAGTTAGTTTCCCGGGAACCAGAGAAACATCCATCGCAGCTCCCAGAGGGGTCATGGTCCCCGCTGATGGTATTCCCAGGCCCGGGACTCAAATCGAGACTAGACATGTCCTCACCCAGGTCATCGGCTGGTGCTGCATCCAGATATACCGCAAACCCGCAGTAATAGCGTTTCACAAATAGAGATCCCAAGCGAGTAACACCTCTCCTGGAGAAGTGCACACCATCCCGGGTGAGGTCCCGCCTGCTAACACAAGTGTTAGCTTCGACGAATTCAACGTCGAAGTTATTGCACATGAGCTCCAACTGAAGGTTGAAGTCATGTAGAGCTTTATAGCCAATGTCACGTCGAATTAGTACACTGTCCAAGAAAATTTTAGAATTTTGAAAATTGGTTTTGACAGTGAACAGCAGATCCGCCATGCTGGTGGAGGGCCTCCCGCTTACCATGCCCTCCGTTGTACCCAGGACCCCCCCGATACCCTTTCCTCAAGTTGTTGGCACCAACATGAATATAAATTACAGATAAACTTAAACCTACATAATTTAACAATCTATTCTTAATATCTACTATTTTCCCCCCAGACAGCACTCAAGATAGGCCCCTTTGAAAACGCACTTACTACTACAGCGTGTCTCAAATGTGAGTCACCTATCAAACAAAACATTCTTAAAACTGCAGTCCCGACGGTCTGCTGAGGGTGTGGGAGTGACAGCATGAGGCACCGGCATATTACAAGGCATATTACAAACTTCGCAATCTAGACTAGTACATTTGTGATAATTTTAATGAGAGATATTAAGAACGCCAGAAGGGATTTAAATGGAAAGTTCACATTACTTCTCAAGTGGTAGCAAAATAAATAAGGACTACGCAAATAAAGCTAGTCATATATGTAATTTGCGCGCTATTTCTCCGTTGCGAAGAACGGGTACTTCCAACTAGTATTAATATTGATACATTGCATGCAATTAATGCAATAATATTTGGCATTTTATAAAGCCAAGTGTCTAAGGGATGGGCTAGTAAAAGTAAACCCTCATCAAATATAAGTATCGTTATAATTATTATAAGTTTATCAGGGAAAATTAATTCTGAAATGTGCAAGGTTTTTGATACATCTTAAGTGTATCCATGGATGATAAAAAGCTTTACACTACAAAGGTGTGCTCAAGTTCCAGACTGATGCTTCACGCCTGGATTAAAAAGCTCGACTTCGTGTATTTGGGCTAGGATCCAGACGTTTGGTGCTTTTAGGAATACGTGCTTCGGTAACTCGGTCATACCAATTTAAACATGCGTTAAAAGAGTGATTCAGTAAAGGAATAAAGTTACTGAATGCCCAATACTATCTGATAGTAAAACTGCTTTAAAGGACCTAGATATTTATATGATTTGTGTACTTGTGAAAAAGAACAAAGTAGTTCTTCGTTGGATACTGGGCCACGAAGGCATTCTGGGAAATTAGATAGCAGTCGCCATGGCCAATAAATTATCTTAAGCTTATCGGTAGGACCAGAGTCAGGCAGTGGAATTACCTTCTCCTATAACAGATCTCTAATGACTGACTGTTTTGGAAAATAAGAATCCTTGAGGGCCTCAGGACTAAAAATGTTTCCCTTTGCAAAACGATAGGCAGGCTCATAGACCTGAACAAGGAAGATACACTTCTAACTGGTTTTTGGTCTGTTATAGTACAGGACATACCATTGCAAACCTGGATGTTTGGCTGTATTATTTATTAATAGTATAAACATATCAATTAATAATGTTAATACTAGTTTTGTCTCAAGAAACTAATATTCTATACTCGTGCGAAGTTGAATTAATATATCTTAGGCCTAAGTGTATTAAACATCAATAAATTTGCCACAACCCAGACTTGCAGTGGTGTCTCCTACTGTGGCAAGCTCTCTTCGGAAACATCAGTTGATAAAGGTGGGATTAAACCAGACTGATTAATACAGACTCTGTAGAGAAGCAGAAGAAACGGCAGAGCACATAATATGCTGGACTGTACTGTTATTTGTAAAACAAGGATAGGATGCCCATAATAGAGGAAAGCGTTTTTATGAGAAAACTTTCTGAGCCCGAAAAAGTCCATAAACGAAAACATCTAAATGCTTTTGTAGAAATTTTAGATTAGAGTGCTAAACAAGGAAAGCGAAAAGACAATTCTTGGGCTAAATGCAGGGTCGTAGACTCGTCACTAAGAGAAAAATTTCACCGAAATTACTATATCAGTGTGTAGAGTAGGACAAAATAAACGTAACGTGTAAATACTCAGCATATCTTTCCGTGTGCAATGATATATAGATTATCGCAGAAGTGAATGAAAACGATATCGAGAACACTTGTTCAAAAGACAAGACTCGCCTGAGATTTTGCCCTCTTGGGATCACAAAGAATTCACCACAAGTCTATTTTCAAAATTTAAAAATAACAACTAAAAACCGATGTCGTAATGGTTTACAAAAAAATTAATTACGTCTTTAATTATTAACTACCACTCTCAATTTTCGGTATGTCGGTCTTCAAGAATCACACACTAAATGCTGAATATGACATTTTTTTACAGTCATTAATTTTTGAATAACGATGAGTTAAAGTGAAGAAAGCTAAAATTTTAAACAGAAACCCGTGTTTTTCTCCATATTGTTGGTTGTCATAATCCACGATCACACTCAAAATATTTTTCTTTTACTTGAACATATGGGTGAATACTACCCAATCAGTTAAAAATTATTTCCGACGTAATATAGGTGTATATTGTAATGCGGTAGACGTTTAAAGTGCGATGTTTAGCCTTTGAGAGAGGTCGCCAGGACCCGGCTCAGTCAGGGATCCTCGTAAGGAAAACAAACATTAGGGTGTTGACCCCTCGCCCACAATATTGTGGCGTGAGTGCGACACTTGTCAATCCCTCATCAAAACAAACCCGAGTCGGTCTGCGGGTCCCAGCTCCCCCCCCCTCCCACCGCCCGACCACCACAACAATAATGGACTAATTATGTCAGGATAGCTTCACAAAGTGGATCTGCACCTGGAGTAAGAATCCCTTCCCTAACACGACAAAAACTGCACCGGAGGCAAATTCCCGAAGTAGTCATTCCAGAATCAGTAACACCACGTTTCGAGATTTGCAATCTGATCTCTTCATCAAGTTAGTTATTTACCTGAAGAAGATATCAGATTGCAGATCTCGAAACGTATTGTAACTGATATTTTTGTATCACTGAACGATGGCAAATGTCCCGAAAAAATCTTGTTTCCTTCACAATCCTTCCACCGTCAAAAACAAACTTCAAACAAAGGAACAATTGTTATTTCGAGTACTGGTTGTTGCGGCACTCAGTGTAAAATCAGTTCCCATACACCAACACGACAGTAACATCTCGTTAATGTTGCTAATTGAAACGTTAATACCTGTCGTAGCTCTCCAGTTCTCGTCAGTCGGTCACATAAATTTGCGCAACTTCTTGGCAGAGTAAACGCACGCAACGTGACGAGATAAGATATGATCAGATGTTGCATAGGCTCCTGCCAGATCTACCGAGAATCAGCTGATAAGATGTTGCGTAGGCTTCTGCCAGTTCTACCGAGAATCAGCTGATAAGATGTTGCAGACCCGCGGCCACGTGGTCGGTTGGGCACGAATACAGAGACAAACTTACAATGCGGTGTCTCTTACTTAGAATTAACATTGTCCTTACTAGGTTCACATTAAAACTTTGTCCATTAACAATTGTAATTGTATGCATTATATTGTAGAAGACAATAGGCGTTTCTTTAAAGATATTCAGTATGCTTGCGTTTCTCTGACTATAAGGTGCAACTTGACCTACTTACTCACCTTAAGTTCAATAGGTAAACACAGCTACTGACAGTTACAAACAAACCTCCTTGTATTTATTTATCAAAGGTTTCTTTGCATGGGACTAGATTGGTCTTTAACATTTCCTTTTGTAGTAAAGTACCAATCCTTGAAACAAAGACAGAGAAGGTTTGTTATATCTACAGGGCCAAAAGTCAGTGGCCACCCCTGTCATTTCTAGACAGTTTGACCAATTGAACTAAAAATTTAGGAATCTTTGTAGGTTAATGTGACCTACTTTATGGTATGAACAATGTTGGGGTGGGGCACATACTTTTTATGCAAAATGGAAGTATTTGTTGATAAATAACTGAAACTGAGATTTTTGATTATTTACAAACGGATTTAAACGAAATTTGGTTTGTGGGAGCTTTTTTGATCAAGAAACTAATAACTGGTATTATTTATACAAATTACCTACTCATTTCATAGATAGTGGCATCAAACAAGGGGGGAAAGGGGACTATCCTTCGTGTTCCGGTAATTCTTGAGCGGATTTGAATGAAAACGAGTTTCAAATTTCATTTCAAATTCGTGCTCCACGACCTAAAAATCCCGTTTTGTGCAAAACCGGGACACAACAATGTGTCACATGTGGGGGATTGCCATTTGAAAATTATCAGATAGTGTGCACCGCCCAAAATTTGTATACCAAAAAATAGGTCTCATTATCTGACAAAGATCCCCAAATGTTTACTTCAACTGGTGAAACCATCTAGGACATGGGTAGCCACTGACTTTTGGATCACTCTGTATAAATAACAGGAATCAAAACTTCTCACTTTGGAAATAGATAGCACTTACTCTTTACAAATAACATTTACTCTTTACAGATTTTAACTGTATAGGACAATATATCATTGACTAAAATAATCTAATTATTAAAGAGACAAATCACCAATCTCACCCATAGATTACTAGAAATAAAATTAACATAATAACAACTCCTCACAATTTGAAAATGTATGAAAAAACCAAGCTTCATGGGATTGAAATTTTTGAAATAGTTACCTCAAAACAATAAAGATAAAGCAAATTTTAACATATTTAAAAAGAGACTGAAACATAAGTTCTAAACATAAAAATGAACAAAAGAGTTTATATGAAGGGATGTCCTAAAACCTTCAGTTTTCTGTCTATCTGTCTGTGTATGTTTTTTTATTAAAAAACTATATCTTTTAAACAGTTAAGATAACGTTATGAAACTTGTAAATTGTATTAACCTTTTGTAGACCTGTTTGAAAATAAAATACTAACAAAATCGTTTTACCCATTTCAAAATGGTGTCTGTTTAAAAATTTTAGTCAAATAAAAAAGACGTATAGTTATAAAAATTAATAGGATACCAACTATTTTATTTATTAATTTTTATACCAATTCCAACGGTTGTTCATGATACTTCAATCTTCATTACAGTATTAGAACAAGGATTCATAATTACATTATTCCATATCTGAGTAACAAGTCGACAGGTGAAACCGCATGGAATCCAGTAAACACGTTTTGTTCGTTAATTGGAACTGGCTCAAAATAAACACTCGGCATCCATGTTTGTTACGAAATACAAAACGGGCAAATCACAAACGCTTGTACAATTTCAAAGTTTCACTGTATACAAGCAATGTCACAGAAATGTATCATAAATACTGTCCAACGCCAATACTTGTAATGGCTGCCCTATTTTACAAAGTCAAAACACAATCACGCGTACAGATAAGAGACACAATAGTAAGAGTAGTTTAAGTAAGAGTGGAAGAAATTATAAACTTACCGAAGATAGTGTCAGCACCTCTCTGCTTTACGTAGGACAAAATATACAGTAATTTAGTCCAACGCGCACAGGTAAAATAAACACCAGTCCGAACCGCACAGGTAAAAAAGACTGCGAGCCAGAGAGATTGAGGACTGAGGATAAGGGTGCGCAGTTAGTTCGGCCACGACGTCACCGCGCATCTCCCAGCTCCCCCGGTGGCGCAGGTACAAACTAGAGAGGGCACTATATATATAGTGTACTCGCCTTCGCCTCGTCCCAGGCCCCATGGTGGTCGCTTGCAAATTCGGGGATAAGGGGGATTTGGTAATATGTTAAATGTCGATGAGGTTCATTTATTCAATAAAAGTTTCACATCGTGTTTACATTCTTTAGCAGAGCTAAAATAAACGTGTGAATTGTCACAGTCAAAACAACAAATAAAATGAATGAGAAATCAAAAGTACAAATTACACTTTTCCTAAAAAAACTTACCTAAGGCAAATAAGAAATATAAATAGGTAAATTAAGTATTCTCCAACAGAGTAATATGCCCGGTTTATGAGGTAGCATTTAAAGGAATTTTTAAATGTTTGAATTGAATATTCATTTTTTAAAGATTCTGGCAATTTATTGTAAAGTTTTAATGCAGAATAATACATGTCCTGCTTATAGATTTTTAACCGATGAACAGAATAGTGTAGCATCTGATACCTTGTTTTGTAAGGGTGAAATTCTTGATTTTTATAGAACTGTTCACTATTAGATTTGTAAAACCTTAAAACTTCAAAAATGTATAGAGATGGGAGGGTCAAAATGTTCTTATTTATGAAAAATGGTTTAAATGACTGTCGGGTTCGGAGCTTAAACATAATTCTTATAATTCGTTTTTGCAATTTGAACACATTTTTGGACACACTTTTCCCAAAATGCCACCCCATATCTCAGGTGCAAGAAAACATATGGTGTTTTACGTCCTCTGTCTCTATGTATTATGGCAATTGAGTTGCTAGGTCTCATTGCCTGTATTTACTAATATTGTGCAACGCAAATTTGGGCCAATGGGAATAGTAAACCGTCACTGTCGTACCTTCTAAATGTTTGGTACTCTAAAATCTACTAATACTGGTTTGAAGCATTTCCGGATTAAACGTTGAATATACGGGAAACATACACTGGACTTTAATTGTAATTCACCCCATCCGTCAGTAATCTTTATCAGATTATTAAGTTATCAGGGGGTTCCATTTACTCAGGAGTAATTCCCGGGAAGGGAGTTATCAGATTATGTGGTTCTTTCCTGGGGGAAATTTATCAACCATATGTTATATGGACACAGCAAATCGTATAAGAGTCACTAGATTACGTAGTAATACAAGCTTAACTCTAGAAGTAGAAGTGGCAGGCGCCGGATATCGCCTGAGTAGCAGCGCCGGAATTCCGGCCCGACTGTAAATAATTTGTGATAAAATGAGTGAAATCTTTAGAGATAGATCAAGTGACTTGAGAGAACTGCTATTCTGAACTCCTTGAGGAGCTGAATTCTACATTTGTATATATTGTAAATATAGGTAAGTAATATCAATGCGTTTTATATTTATTTTTTAGTTGATTTAGTTAGCATCAAAAATGTATGACAAGAAAAATATTTATTTTTCTGTAGAACATGTTTTTCATATTTTTTTGTATTCTTTTATAAAAAAATGATGTATAATATGTTAAGTTTGGAGCGTTAGTTGAGGTAGTAATATACAGGGTGAGCCAGAAATATGGTAAAATATTTAAGACATGATTCTAGAGCTAAAAATAAGAAAAAATGTTAT
This sequence comes from Homalodisca vitripennis, assembly GCF_021130785.1. Classification (NCBI taxonomy): domain Eukaryota; kingdom Metazoa; phylum Arthropoda; class Insecta; order Hemiptera; family Cicadellidae; genus Homalodisca; species Homalodisca vitripennis. The sequence continues at coordinate 148,467,134 of NC_060215.1, forward strand.
ATAAAGGTAGGTCCGGAAACGCTCCCTTACTGAGTAATGGCTGGCGAAAGATTTTGCTTTGTTTTCAGTTCACCTGGTGAAATTAAGTGATTCTGATAGGTTTTTGTTCTTACTTTTTAACTCAAAATAAGATGGATTCATAAAGAAAATCACCTGAAAAACAAATTAAAACCACTCTAGAGTTTGTAGTGTGAACAGTTTTTGAGAAAAAATATGAAATTTGCCAAAAATCTCCAACAAAAATACCGTCTTAAATGTTTGATATCGAATAACATTGTTAGATGACCAATAAACAAATTGGTTTTCCTAATACAGATTGTAGAGAATGTAATTCTGAAAACAACCATAATAAGCAAAGTTAACTAAATGTGTAAAAAAGTTATGAAATTGACTCCTCACGTATCACACACTACACAGCAAACGTTTGCTGTTTTATAATAAGGAATGATTATCTGATTGGTTACAAGCTGGTGAAAAAGAAACATATTTTTAGTTCCAAATTTCTTTTTTAAAAACAATTAACATCTACAATCGCTTTAAGTCTCACCGGAAGATTAAAAATGATGCTCTAAATGACCTCCATTGTTCAAAATGCACGCGTTCAGGCGTCTTCTCATCAAGTTTTAGACCCATTCAAAAACTCCAGGTGTCTGCTTAATGGTTTCTATTCCATTAGTAATGTTTAATCAGAGTTCTTCAATGGTATCTATTGGGGAAGATTAAACTAAAGTTTTAGGAAATGTCCCCAAAGGTAAAAGTCCAAAGGATTAAAGTCCGGTGATCTTGCTGGCCATGAAACTGGTCCACCTCGGCCTATCGATTGATTTGTGAAACTCTCATTTAGGTGTCCACGAACAGCCAGAGAGTAGTGCACAGGTGCCCCCGTCATGCATAAACCCGCATGTTTTGGCGCAAATGCAGAGGTACCTAACCTGCTTGAAAAGCATCATCTCTTAAAAAAGTTCAAGTACACCACGCCATTAAGCCTGGGAGGAAGCACGAATGCGACTAAATGATCTGCTAACATTCCCGCCCAAACATTTACTGAAAACTGATGTTGTGGGCGATTAGGTTTGATAGCATGAGGACTTATGTCTGCCCAAATGTGGTTGCTATGGAAGTTAATGATGTCCTGTTCTTGTAAAGTGAAGCCTCATTGGTAAACAAAATTGTATTTAAAAAAGTTTGGATCAGCACATTTTAACAGAAGCCATCGACAAAAACATACAACATGGGGAGCGTAGTTCTTATGGCAAAAAAAAGTCTGGACATGCTGGAAGTGGTATGGGTGTAACTGGTACTGCGTGTAGTATTCTCCGAACACTAGATTGGCTGACATTAAACTGTAGTGACTATTCTCTAGTGTTCTTTTCAGGATAATTAGAAATTTCATTAAGAACTAACCTTTCTAATTCAACAGTCCTACATGATCGGGCGATGCCTGCATTACTATGCTCTGAAGACTTCAAGGAACCTGTTTCAGATAGGCGTTGATGAATAGTGGCAAAAATCTTGTGCTTGGACACTTGCGGTTACGACAGTTCTCTTGATACAGACGTCTTGCTGAAGTACTATTGCAGCATCCCCAAACCATACATTAAAATGCATGTCTTCTATAAATCAGAGTTTGAATACACATGAATATTACCATCCATTTTTAATAAATGAAACACACGCAACACAAAATCACTAATAAACTGATGGAAATAACTGGTTAAAATACTTAACACAAGCACATAGTAACGGCAATCTTTACAGTATGTTGTTTTGTTCAACAATGAGGCGACATATGTCATCTAATAATAAATGACCAACTGATTATTTTATTATTTAAAGATGTTTAAAACAGTTATTGTTTAAAATGATTAATTGTTACCATCTGTCACCAATCAGATACTCATTCCTTATTATAAAACAGCAAAAGATTGCTGTGTAGTTGTAATACGTGAGGAGTCAATTTCATAACTTTTTTACACATTTAGTTAACTTTGCTTATTATGGTTGTTTTCAGAATTAAATTCTCTACAATCTGTATTAGGAAAACCAATTTGTTTATTGGTCATCTAACAATGTTATTCGACATCAAACCATTTAAGACGGTATTTTTGTTGTTATATTTTTGGCAAATTTCATACTTTTTTCACAAAAACTGTTCACATTACAACCTCTAGAGTGGTTTTATTTGATTTTTTCAGGTGATTTTCCTTATGAATCCATCTTATTTTGAGTTAAAAAGTAAGAACAAAAACCTTTCAGAATTACTTAATTTAACCAGGTGAACTGAAAACAAAGCAAAATCTTTCGCCAGCCATTACTCAGTAAGGGAGCGTTTCCCCGGACCTACCTTTATATAACATTTTTTTCTTATTTTTTGCTCTAGAATCACGTCTTAAAATATTTTACCATATTTCTGACTCACCCTGTATATTAGAAAAATACACGAACAGTTGGCCTAAAACACCGTGCCACTACAGAGAATTTACAATGCCACCTGTAGGGTTAATCTGGAACCGGATAGAATTACACAAATTTTAGTCGCATATAAATTAAAAATTTCAATAATTGCTAATTAAAACAAATATTTTGCCATTGAGGCTGACTTTCGAGCTAACGGCAGGATATACGACAAAACTTCACTAAACCATTTTTTTTAGATCATATAATTGTCCAGTCAATGAAAGTTACATTGTTGGTTATGATCAACGGTTCGGCCGTTATCAACCTAGAAACAAGATTTTCACATAAAAATCGCAAATTTATTACATGAAGAATAAAATTAAATCCAGGAATTTTGATCAGATTATTAAGTTGATCAGAGGGTTTAGTTTACTCAGGAGTTTATCTGGCCATACCAGGAAATTCCCAGGAGGGATAAAAATCGCTAATTTATTATATGAAGAATAAAATTCAATCCAGGAATTTTGATCAGATTATTAAGTTGATCAGGGGGTTTAATTTACTGAGGAGTTTATCTGGTCATACCAGGAAAGCAACTTCGAACTCCCTGTACACAACGAAGCTATGTTGGGAAGGGTTTATTCAATGCGAATGGTAATTTCAGCTCCATATCAAATTCCTTGAATCCGACGCTATCACATTCTCGGCTCTTGAAATCTGGAGTCATGTTCGTCTAAAGAGATCAAAGTAAAAGGCGGTGGCGAAGAAATAAATTTTGCACCTGACGAGACAATGAGCATGCCTCTTTAAAGAGATGTAAAGAGTTCGTTCTGAGCCTCTTTGTCGCTGACTTTTATTTGATCTCTTCAGACGAACTTGTCTCCAGATTGCAGGAGTCAAGTCTGTGATAGCTTCGGATTCCAGACGTTGCACTAATAGGAAATCTAACTGGAGCTAAACTTAACATTAACATTGAATCAAAACTGCCCACCATAGTTGAGTTATGTGTATCCATTACTATTGTTCTGATGAAATGGCTCGAATTCAACCGGTTGTTGTAAATATAAAAAGCACACTAATTCTACGAAATGTAACTAAATAATTCTAAGCTTAGGGAACATGAGGATAAAGACCTCCATATTATATCAATATTATATCAATTACACTCAGGACTAATCGAGACTCAAACGGATTGGTCGGCGATTCTCCAAGCACTGTCAAACACACTTCCTGCTCTAGACGGGGAGCTCTACAAAAATGTGCTGAGTCAGGTTAGGCATTTATTACCTATAGTTATATGTTTTATATTGAAATCCCTTGGGGGTATAGTTCCACTGCTGTAAACATACACGGCCTGAACAACGCGCCCCCGTAGGTTGTGGTGCCAGATCTGGTCATGCCTCCATGGTCTGGACTACATCCTTTGGGGGTATAGTTCCACTGCTGTAAACATACACGGCCTGAATAACGGGCCCCGTAGGTTGTGGTGCCAGATCTGGTCATGTCTCCATGGTCTGGACTACATCCTTTGGGGGTATAGTTCCACTGCTGTAAACATACACGGCCTGAATAACGCGCCCCCGTAGGTTGTGGTGCCAGATCTGGTCATGTCTCCATGGTCTGGACTACATCCTTTGGGGGTATAGTTACACTGCTGTAAACATACACGGCCTGAATAACGGGCCCCGTAGGTTGTGGTGCCATATCTGGTCATGTCTCCATGGTCTGGACTACATCCTTTGAGGGTATAGTTCCACTGCTGTAAACATACACGGCCTGAATAACGGGCCCCGTAGGTTGTGGTGCCAGATCTGGTCATGTCTCCATGGTCTGGACTACATCCTTTGGGGGTATAGTTCCACTGCTGTAAACATACACGGCCTGAATAACGGGCCCCGTAGGTTGTGGTGCCAGATCTGGTCATGTCTCCATGGTCTGGACTACATCCTTTGGGGGTATAGTTCCACTGCTGTAAACATACACGGCCTGAATAACGCGCCCCCGTAGGTTGTGGTGCCAGATCTGGTCATGTCTCCATGGTCTGGACTACATCCTTTGGGGGTATAGTTCCACTGTTGTAAACATACACGGCCTGAATAACGCGCCCCCGTAGGTTGTTGTGGTGCCAGATCTGGTCATGTCTCCATGGTCTGGACTACATCCCTTGGGGGTATAGTTCCACTGCTGTAAACATATACGGCCTGAATAACGCGCCCCCGTAGGTTGTGGTGCCAGATCAATGTAATAAAACATTTTTACTTTCTAAGAAAAATGTGTAACAATAATCTACTGAAAATTCTATACTATACTGCAGTATGGCATTGTATGTGTGGGGGGGGGTACTTATATTTCGAGTTTAAAACCTTTAATTGCGATTCCAAAACACTTTATAATTATATCGAAAAGTAATATTAGAGATCCATCAAGTCTTTTATTTAATCAATTAAAAATACTCCCATTGAGATATTTATATGTATGCAAAGTGCTAAATATATTTTATGATAGAAGTGGGGAATAAAGATTCAGATATGCTGATACTTTTTCAGAAACCTGAAAAATTTATTTTACCAAAACTTATTCATTTTGGCACCTAGGCTATATAACTACGTGCCTTATGCTATAAGGAACTCGAGTAAAAAATCAGAATTTCTTTTTAAATTACGGTATTTGATTTAAAATGTTTGTGTTGTAATATATGCATGTGTTAGTATTCCTTTTTTATCCTGAAAATGTACAGTGCCCTTAAGTTTAAGTATAAGAATGCAGATGTAGGTATGCGTGTCGTCCCAGAGTATGTATATGATTTTTATGTATATACAGTATGTATGTTATAACCTATGTATCTTTATTTTATTTTTTATTACTGTAGGAAACCTTTGACCATTATATTTCGTTTTTTTTTGTAAAGTTTATATAAATATTTCTATTTAGAATTTAAGAATAGGGAGTTCATCATGAAAATACAGTAATAAACCGATCTAAAATATCATTTTAAATTCAAGGATGGGACCTTATTACAAGCTTTGATCTGGAGACCCTGCATCTTTCTTAAACGAAGTTAAAGTTTATGTTATTAGTATAAATGCTATTATTGTTTATATTTGTTACAACATTATGGGGTATATTTTAAATGTTATTATGTGTTTTGTCTTAAGGTCAGACTGAGCACGAGAAATGCTTTGTTATATTCTATTTTGTTTTTAACATCTTTGTTTTTGTATTTTGTTTAAATTTAAAAAAATATTTTCAAGACGATTATTTTTGGTTTGACTGTCAAACAAGAAAAAAGCAGATGTATATTATTGCCTTTAAGAAATAAATTTCTTTCTTTCTTCTTTTCTATAAATCTATTCATAGTTCCGATAAAAACTTTCAAGTGATTACCTTCTGTGTTTCTGTTGATTTCGGGGAAAAATTTAAGTTTTTCTCTCGGAATCAGTATAGCTTTATGGTAATCCATTTATTCTTCATGTTTTTATGGCAAAATTCGTCAGTTTTTGTAAGGCAGCAGAAATAAAAATGAAAATTAAGTCAACTGTCGAAAATTTTGAACTGCTGCTCCATAGATTGAGAAGAATTTAAAAAGTCCCACTTTTCTTTTGCAAGTGAAGCATTGAGGATGGCGATATTTTCTCTTTCTTTGTGTATCTTACTGTTTTAACAATTTTCTGCTCGCGTTTGAATTTCTTCCCACTGATTATAGCTTTTTGTCCATAGTGGTCTGAAATCGCTGTACCACAGACACTGCGACATTGGGAAGGTTGGAGATGATATTATCGATAGCCGATTGTGACGTTGCTGTTATTCTTGTGGGGGTTTTGATTAATAATTCAAGATCAAAAGACCTTAGTAAGTCGGCTAGACGTTTGGTGGGTTGGTGGTTGTTGGCCAAAGCGTTAATATTGAAACCGCCCATCAGGACGAAGTCAAGGCCATGGTGAGTCAGGTTTATCAATAAGGATTCTAATTTTGATAAAAGCATGTCTTCGTTTCTTCTGGGAGACCTACAGATGCCGATGACGACCAATTTTGAATTTGGATTTGAAGTTTAATCCCGGCTGCTTTAAAATGATTTTCGTCCGTTTCTCTTATTATATAGGTTACTGAAGTGAAACTTTTCAAAAACTTGCAACAACATTACCTTTAGAATAATGATAGCAAAATAAGTTGGCCAATTTAAAAGTTTCAATTTTGCTTAACTCAATGTTTTAATTGTTAAAACTGTTTCCGGTTACAACAAATAGATCCTCTTTAGATCCTCACATATGAGCTGGATTTCTTCCAATTTATTCTTTACGAATTGTGCGTTTTGGTCGAGCAGCCTTAATACAAGTTGATTTTGAAATTTTTAGTTTGCGTTACGAATTTGGTTTGAGTATGAAAACTTTGAAGTGGGGTCTCTAAAAAGCATGAGGAACTTCCGTCATCAGAGAGTTGGTCTGTCGTTGAAGTGATGGTGTTTGGAGGTTGGAAACCTCCGATGGAGGAGTCGGTAGGTTAGCTGGTCTCGCGCTCAGCATGTCCAGTTCAGCATAGCTGAGACATGACACTGCCCACCACCCCACAACGACAAACTATTTCTGTTTCCTTCCACTGAACTTTACGGATACTTCTATAGCGCATGAAACTTAGTACTACAATGCTGTAAAAAAACGTCAGTACAGATGGTAAAATTCAACTGTACTGTACAAAAACTACTTAAGGATATGAAGAAAATAGACGTAACGCGCAAAAAACCACGCGATAAAGAAACTCAAAACATTGTCGAGGCAATAAGATTTATGGAGGAGGAAAAGAGGTTTTCATTTTAAATGGAAACTCTACCTCCGTCATTTCACCTAACGATGCTTTATATCTAGTGTGCCAATTTTAAATAGCTATGACGTGTTTGCTGGCGAGAGGAACTACTAAATTAAAGTGGAAAATTTAAAATAATTGAAAAACAAAAGAAAAAGGTAACAAATTGTTCTTAACTTTATTAGAGAAGTTTTAAAAATAACTGTTCTAGAGTTGGTATTAATTTCTAGAAATGTCAAAGTGGTTTGAGATATCCATTGTAAATGGTTCGCGGCCACTTTCATGCGGGAGAATAATACTCATAGGAACATCACTAGGGTTTGTAAACCTAGCGCGGGGTTTTTATATATTGCTTCATCGCTCCCTCCAGCACTAACTACGGGGTTTCTCGCTGGACCAACGTCCTGGCTGCGGGGAGACCGGGCTTAATTTTCCGGAATATGTGGGGAATAATAGAAAAGAGCAAGAGCTCATCATATACGCTGATATCTCCTCTGCCTCCATGCAGCCTATCGTGCTGATGAATAACTTCAAGGGGTTGTCCCACGCCATAAATGGGTGAAGAAGATTGACCTGAGCGAACTACCTCAAAGCTCACGGCTTTCACCTGACAAATGTAACGGCCAAAACTCCTGGCCAGCGCGACAGTGAAAGATCTTCCTCCCCCCACCCTCTCGTAACCACCGAGTTATCATCGAGATGCGAGCCCATGTACCACGAGAGCTACCCAAAGGCTGAGTTTTGCTGACTAAATTTTCTTTGTAAAAATACTGCTCTTAGGAAACAGTAAAAGTTGGCCACAAATAAACGAAAAATAGACAGAGTTCTTTTTTTTTTTAAAAAAAAAGGAGAGGCCGTTCCCCTTTCAAGCCTAATTCTGTCTGTCCTCATGGGCCACTGGCCAGTGCGAGGATCTTATCAAACAGAATAAGGGAGAGAGTCGATTCAGTACAAGGTCGATGGTACTGATAAAAAGTAGCCTACTTCGGTCACAGACAGGATTTCAACCTGCGTTATCTCTAACTCAGACCCAAAGTCAAACGACTTAGACCGCTCGGCCATCGGCACTCCCAAAACAGTATAAGGTAACAATACAGTAACAATAATAAAAAAGAGTTAAGACCAATCGAAGTTAAAAGTGGTGGCGTACTTGGAGAAAAAACTGTCAAGGTTGCTGGTGAGGTCACAAAAGGAGTTTTGATTTCGAAGGATAAACAATAGATTTACTCCGAAATTACCAAAACAACTACAAATTCAAAATGTCTTACCGACATGAAGACAAAACTTAATATACGTGAGATTATAGCTGCAAGGGCTTGCCTCGAAGTCAGTGTTATCCTTTCAGGAAACAATATATTGTTGTATCAGTAACAATAATAATAAAAAGTAAAAACCAATTGAAGTTAAAAGTGGTGATATACTTATCGATATAACTTCGAGGTTGTAGGTGAGTTATAATAGATTCTGTGCACCTGTAGCTTGTACCCCCCCCCCCTCCTCGGCTGTGTACACGTCGTTCTCAATTTGAGTTCACGTGAAGACCTATCTCAATAGCTCTCATGGCTCTGGAACTGGTGTTTGAGGAAAAGTTCGAATAAATCATTCAACAGCTATCAGCCAAAACATTGAACGACCTCAATTTGATGTCAGTATGGTTTATAAAAATGCATAGATTTTGTCCTTAACCATATTTTAAAAAAATTACTTAACCTGTCTTTTCGTACAGAATTTTTTCCTGCACTCCTAAGTTATTCAAAAGAAACATCAATTTTTTTAATGTCAATTTTTGTATCAAATTTTAGCAAGATACTTTTTTAATTTTTTGATTTGGTTATAAAAACAATCAGCCCTCGAGTGAACAATTTGGATTTAGAAATGACAAATCTACCGTGGACATAGTGGTGAGTCTGGTAGATACTTTTGTAGAAGGATTAGAATGTCGGAATACTACGTGTGTTTCTTGAACTTTCGAAACACTCAACTGTATTTACCACAGTATACTGCTACACAAATTGAAATTCCAGGAAGTTCAAATTGCAATAAACTGATTCTGAGGTATGGAGTCCCTCAGGAATGTATCCTCAGTCCAGTCCTCTTCTTGATATATGTCAATGACATAGGGTCATCAATACAGAACGGGCGGATGGTGCAGTATGCTGATGATACGACTATGCATTTCAGCACGAAGACAGTGAAATTTGGAACCCCAAACCTTTATCGCTCTGAACAGATGTGTCCAAAATTTCAACAATATCAAACTCCCAGATACAGCGAACTTTTCCTTTTGTCCCTCAGACTCACCGATTGCCCCGTCCCCTCCTTTGCTGGAAGACGTCTATTCAACAAAATTCCTTGGGATACGCCTTGATAAGGGGTTGATATGGAATGATCATATTGATATTGCCTGTGTCACCCTCAGGCATTTTTGTCTTGAGGTTTTGCAAATACTGCCCGATTTAGCTCCTGAGATGGTATATTTTGAGTTAATTTCCCCAAATCTCTCCTACGGATTAGTGCCTTTGGGAAGCATGTGGAAACACGGGCTTCATGAGGACAATCAGGCTGTAAGGAGGGTTTTAAAACACTGCAGCTGCGACGCTACCTACTCTACACGTAGGGAAACAACGCTGTTCTGTTTGGCGAGACATAAACAGATATGAGACTACGGGCTCAAGCGTCACTCAAAACGACAAAGCGTGTCATTCAATCCCCAATCAGATCTGACGCTGGCATACCAAGTGTCTTATCACTGGCTTATCACACGTACGTTGTTCACACAACACTGGATAAAACAGACAGAGCAGCACGGCTTAATAGACTATTTAACACTAATGGATTACTTGCTAAATTAGTTAATTACTTGATTATAAAAACTGATGAATAATAATACTTCTTAGTTACAATGTTTAACCAGAGTTCATGTTCTGCTCACAAATGTATCTCAGTACGGTTGTCTGTACTTTGTAGTACTTTTTAATACTACTTAATGAAAACTAAAAAAATAAAGTAAAGAAACTGAAATAATAAGTAGTATTTTGAAATTCTCAAACAAAACAAAGAAATGCAGGGATTTATGGAGTCGAAGTAAGTAATAGAATACCTCATAGGTTCACTTCTGTCTGGTTTATACCTTGAAGTGGGTACAGCAAAAACCGATGTGTCACTTCAATTTGGGCAACCTTATGGATGTCCAGGAGCGGCACATCACTAACCGCAAATGTCGAGATTCTGGGGTGCAAGGGTAATTCAATAGGTGTGGTCTACTGTGGGAGATGACTATTGGTCGATATACTTTAATACAATTAATGTATCATTTTCATCATACATATGCCTATAATCGATGGGGAAAATAAACTTAAAAATAGTTTCTTTCACATACCCCAACGCTTAGACATGGTTTACATTTAATTAAATTAAAATTTCTACAAAACAATTTGTATTTTACAAAGACATTGATTGTGCAATACGATTACCTGGAAATAAACACATTATTACCATTTTTACTCGTTAAAATTATTCTGAAGTTATAAGCTTTGTTTTAAATATACTGTCAGACATAATAATAATATCAAAGTTACACAAAGCAATCGTACTTTGTATTTATGCAACGGTTAAAGTGACACATCAGTTACAATGATTGGACAAAAAATATTTTTGGAATAATTTTGATTATTTTGTAACAATGTTCTTACAGAAGTGAATGGAACCTGGTTGACAGCCTCTGCATACTCTAGAAAAGAGAGGATGTTAGGATCTGCATGCGCCACTCCCCGTTATCACTCAGACATCCGCTTCGCTGATAAGAACCGCGCTTGCTGAGGTGTTCTGCGAAATAGTCAGCTTCTGGCAGCCTTATCGCATAGGCAGTACTGTGTTTGCACATTCCTTACTCAAATTTAGCATTTTTCCACTTCGTCGTGAATACACGCTAACAAGACATCTGCTCACTTGCTTATATCACCACAAAATATGACACTGCTCTACTGTTTTCCTATGGCCGTCTTACGACGTGTCACCTCCCTCCCTTCTACGATGGTATTTTATTTATTTATTTTTGTTCTCTTAGGACAAGAAGCTTATAAATTGCACTTAGTCCTATAAGAGCCTTAGCGCTGCTTCTTAGACTTTAGAAGTGCTTCTTAGGACTTAGAAATTAATAGTCATATAGTTTTGACACAGCTGTACCAATTTTTAAATAATTTAAATTTGCATTTGAACTTCAAAAAGACAGTTTTTTTTTAATTTTCAAAACGTATGAAAGATAATTCACCTTTTATTCTAATTAATAATTCAGTAGTACAACAAAGAAGGTGTGTCAAATATTTGGGGATACAAATAGATGATGACCTCAGCTGGCGAACTCATATCAACTGTGTATGCCAGTCGCTGTCTTCGACTGTATTCCTAATGTCCGAACTTGCCAAATACCGTAACAAGTTTCTTCTTAAACTTGTATACTGCTCTCTCGTTGAGTCTCGCTTGAGATATGGCCTGCTGGTCTGGGGCTCAGCTACACTAGCACAAATTAATAGAGTGTTTGTGTTGCAAAAGCGTGCTGTTCGTGTACTCGCTGGACTGAAAAAACGAGAATCATGCAAAATTGCTTTTAAAGAATTGAACCTCTTAACGCTACCGTCATTGTATATATTTGAAACAATAATGTTTGCAAGATTTAACAGTGTAGCAGTTACTGATGGATCCGCAGTACACGAGCACAACACGCGGGCTCGAGTAAACCTCCGCCAAACTCCACACCAGACCGTTTGGGCAGCGAGTTTACCGCACAATGTCGGTGCTTTTGGAGACTTCCTGAACCGCTGAAGTGCATCCAAAATAAGGAAGAATTTAAAAGAAAACTAAAGGAGCATTTAGTGGCGGGTTGTTTTTACACGGTGGGAGAGTTTCTAGTATAATAATGTTTTTGTTTTATTGTTTTGTTTTTCTTGCATTATTAGTTGGAATTGTAAGCTTCTTTTTAATCGGGCATAAACTAACAATTGTAAAGTTGTGACTCGTTTTACATTTTTAGTTGTTTTTACAATAATTATAATTATGTAGACTAATAAAAAAAATTTAGTATAATATTTACTGTTGTATAACCATTGTATTTTTATTGTTTTACTTTATAAGCTATGTATATACAGCATGTACTTGACTCTGTCATACAACAAAAGTTGTCTTACGACATTAAAGCAATTTGAATTTGAATTTGAATTCTGAAGTGACAGGATATTCAGGATGGGTAAGGTTAGGGGGTAGGAGCCGCCTCCTATCGAGATCCACGAGGAAGAATTAGGGCACTAATCTCAGTCATGTCTCCCCGGAAGAAGGGGAGGCTAGCTCTGAACCAGCCTCTCCAGGCAAAGCAGGCAGGGGCGGCACACCCTTGTTGACTAGCAAGAACCTCTGATAGGGAACGAACCCCACCAACTGCAACAGTCATCTCCCGCAGTAGACTAGACCTATCGAATTACCCTTGCACCCCAGAATCTCGACATTTGCAGTTAGTGATGTGCCGCTCCTGGACATCCTTAAGGTTACCCAGTTTTCAGTGATACGTCGGTTTTTATACGCAGTGGTGGGTTCAACTGGAATATATACACCAGCCAGAAGTGATCACTGCTGGGTTTCTCCGATGGTTTCTAATACCTCTAAAATATTAGCTTTAAACCAACGTTAATAATACCTTCTTAAACAGAATACTTTTACTCAACAACAAATAACATACCTTATTTAGTTTGTCTAGTGGGGTTTGATATAAGTATCATTTGATTATAAAGTATTATTGGCGTCATTTATGTATGGCCGTGATTTTACAGTTGTTTATTTAGTATTTTAGTTTCGAGATACGACAATTATTTTTGTACAAAATTGTTTATTATGACCAATACTATAATTATTATAGTACTACGTGTGCACATCGACAGGAAATAGTCGACCCCGTGCACTGGCCTCAGTTGAGCGTGTGGCACTAACTTCGTGTAGCCTACATATAGTGTACTAAGATTGTTTGTAAGATCCAGAAATAAATCTGATCTTGATTTGATTTAAAACTACGTATGTGTAGTTAACGTTTGTACATGTAAATGATACCAAATCAAATCAAATCAAATCAAATCTTTTTTATTGCGAAGACAATATTTACATTGTATGGCAAACGTCATGGGGTTTTTTAAAATGTCTAACATTCATACAACAATACACACTCACACATTTGGTCACCAATTTGGTAGTTCTTGTCTTATCCATATTTTCTGACATGAAATTCAGGCGGTGTGCGGGGTACAAGATTGTTTGTTGTTGTGGTGAGGTGGGCAGTGTCATGTCCTCAGCTATGCGCGGATCTGCAAGTGACCTTGTCGGGCGTGGAGCACATAGCAGTGACGTGCACTGGAGGCAGGGGCAGGCGGTGTGCGGGGTACAGATTGTTTGTTGTTGTGTGGACAGTGTCATGACCTCAGCTATGCGCGGATCTGCAAGTGACCTTGTCGGGCGTGGAGCACATAGCAGTGACGTGCACTGGAGGCAGGGGCAGGCGGTGTGCGGGGTACAGATTGTTTGTTGTTGTGTGGACAGTGTCATGACCTCAGCTATGCGCGGATCTGCAAGTGACCTTGTCGGGCGTGGAGCACATAGCAGTGACGTGCACTGGAGGCAGGGGCAGGCGGTGTGCGGGGTACAGATTGTTTGTTGTTGTGTGGGCAGTGTCATGACCTCAGCTATGCGCGGATCTGCAGGTGACCTTGTCGGGCGTGGAGCACATAGCAGTGACGTGCACTGGAGGCAGGGGCAGGCGGTGTGCGGGGTACAGATTGTTTGTTGTTGTGTGGGACAGTGTCATGACCTCAGCTATGCGCGGATCTGCAGGTGACCTTGACGGGCGTGGAGCACATAGCAGTGACGTGCACTGGAGGCAGGGGCAGGCGGTGTGCGGGGTACAGATTGTTTGTTGTTGTGTGGGCAGTGTCATGACCTCAGCTATGCGCGGATCTGCAGGTGACCTTGACGGGCGTGGAGCACATAGCAGTGACGTGCACTGGAGGCAGGGGCAGGCGGTGTGCGGGGTACAGATTGTTTGTTGTTGTGTGTGGGCAGTGTCATGACCTCAGCTATGCGCGGATCTGCAGGTGACCTTGTCGGGCGTGGAGCACATAGCAGTGACGTGCACTGGAGGCAGGGGCAGGCGGTGTGCGGGGTACAGATTGTTTGTTGTTGTGTGGGCAGTGTCATGTCCTCAGCTATGCGCGGATCTGCAAGTGACCTTGTCGGGCGTGGAGCACATAGCAGTGACGTGCACTGGAGGCAGGGGCAGGCGGTGTGCGGGGTACAGATTGTTTGTTGTTGTGTGGGCAGTGTCATGACCTCAGCTATGCGCGGATCTGCAAGTGACCTTGTCGGGCGTGGAGCACATAGCAGTGACGTGCACTGGAGGCAGGGGCAGGCGGTGTGCGGGGTACAGATTGTTTGTTGTTGTGGTGAGGTGGGCAGTGTCATGACCTCAGCTATGCGCGGATCTGCAAGTGACCTTGTCGGGCGTGGAGCACATAGCAGTGACGTGCACTGGAGGCAGGGGCAGGCGGTGTGCGGGGTACAGATTGTTTGTTGTTGTGTGTGGGCAGTGTCATGACCTCAGCTATGCGCGGATCTGCAAGTGACCTTGTCGGGCGTGGAGCACATAGCAGTGACGTGCACTGGAGGCAGGGGCAGGCGGTGTGCGGGGTACAGATTGTTTGTTGTTGTGTGGGCAGTGTCATGACCTCAGCTATGCGCGGATCTGCAAGTGACCTTGTCGGGCGTGGAGCACATAGCAGTGACGTGCACTGGAGGCAGGGGCAGGCGGTGTGCGGGGTACAGATTGTTTGTTGTTGTGTGGGCAGTGTCATGACCTCAGCTATGCGCGGATCTGCAAGTGACCTTGTCGGGCGTGGAGCACATAGCAGTGACGTGCACTGGAGGCAGGGGCAGGCGGTGTGCGGGGTACAGATTGTTTGTTGTTGTGGTGAGGTGGGCAGTGTCATGACCTCAGCTATGCGCGGATCTGCAAGTGACCTTGTCGGGCGTGGAGCACATAGCAGTGACGTGCACTGGAGGCAGGGGCAGGCGGTGTGCGGGGTACAGATTGTTTGTTGTTGTGGTGGTGGGCAGTGTCATGACCTCAGCTATGCGCGGATCTGCAAGTGACCTTGTCGGGCGTGGAGCACATAGCAGTGACGTGCACTGGAGGCAGGGCAGCAGGCGGTGTGCGGGGTACAGATTGTTTGTTGTTGTGTGGGCAGTGTCATGACCTCAGCTATGCGCGGATCTGCAGGTGACCTTGTCGGGCGTGGAGGACACAGCATTATCGGGCACTGCAGGCAGGGGCAGGCGGTGTGTGGTCAAAGTGACGCAGCGGTGATAACACCTCCGTTCTTTCATTGGGTCCGTGCAGCGCTGTGCTTTTTATTTGACACAGCTACTGTCGTCTTGCTCGCATTTTATGGATTCTTCCAATTCTTCTCTAGGGATTTCCAGTACACTTCCCGTAATTAATTAACCTTATGTTGCCTGAATATAAAATCATTAAACCGTGAAATTTGTGAAAGTTACATTTTTTCTTTCAACAAAATCACAACACGGCCTCCCTTAGAGACTTGTCTGCAGGATGCGTTTGCCAAATCTAATTTGGAATTTTACACAGACCAATGTTCTCGCTGTTAAATTCGTTCTCGGTTACAACGAAGACACCTGTTTTCAGATCTTCCCATTGTAAATTGTATTTCTTTTATTTTGTTACTTGTTGATAGGGAATTTTGATGAAGCAGTCGCAATGAATCATTATTTTATATTTTTGTGCTTTTCTGTGTTATGTGGGCTCAGAAATGTGGGATGTCTAAGGCAGTCGATTGCTCATTGATCTGTTCAGAGCAGCAGATCCGGACTTATCGCCACAGTCCAGAACAGAGGATCTCCTCACAACTTCAACGTACTAAATGTGCTGCAGTCTTCTGGAGTGTTGGTGTTGAAGGGTGACAGCGGCTGGCTATGACTAATGGTGGGAGAGGACATTGTTGTTGAAATCGACAGGTGTGATGCCTTGAGAGCTCTCATGATGCAACCCTCACAATCGTCCCAGCCAGCAGTCGCTTGCCCCTCATTGTGAGATGTTCACCTTGCCTCGTGAAGAACTTTCGGCCGATCCCCCCAAGTTTGGCACTCTGATATTGTATCGGGCAGCGAATTCCTCAATGTAAACATTCACGAAGACTCCGGCGTTGGCTTGCCGGGCTGTAATGAATCCATCTAGGTGGCAGTATATACTACTCTGCGTTCCGACACCGACTGCCAAATCATTTGTGTTGGCAATAGCTCCACACGGCGGGGCCCAGGTCCAGGGGATGGTTTTTGAGATTGGTGCATCCAAACCGCCAACCGAGGTCACGGACTCGGTCAACTCCCTCACAAGTCCACAATATGCCGGATGTGGCTATCGCCTCAGACGGTTATGCTTTTAAAGTGAGGAATAGATGCTTCAAAGGTTTGTATGTGCTTACTAGGGCTTCCCTACGAGAAGGGTCGGCGAAAATAGCATTTAAGTATAAAAAATATCTGGACGAAGGGTGATGATGGAAACATCCAAAAACGCTCTAGGTATAAGTGTTTGATTATTTGACAACGAAAGGTGTGGATTGGGATAGTGGTGTAATTTATACGAGACATGGGTTAACAAATACATTTCGCGCCCTGCAGTCTGGAGTGACGGTAGTGTTCAGAGCAGTTTGGGGTGCCTTTACATAGGGGAATCATAAGCGCTTCTCAAATGCTTTCTGTGGGCTTCATTCCAGGAATATTTTTACCGTAGATTTGGTTGGGTGTAGTATTCATTTTGTTTTGTAATAACTAAGATGATATCCATAGATGAGAAGACATTATATGCACTAGATTTCAGCTTCTATCGTGGTTTTAAAGCTATTTATATGCTTGGTGCTTTCAGGACACAGGAATACCGCAGTAGAAGAGGTTGTGGTGACGCAGTCCACTGTCGTGGAAGCGTGGATGATCCGGTTGACGAGAGGCGAGGTGTTGGGGGCGCTGCCTCAGCACCCCCTGGAATAAGCACCCCCCAGGGGGTGTTACAAAAATAAAACATTACGTTTCGAGGATGGCAGTATTCCCCAGTAATAAACTGTATGCAAAGACCAATGTATCGCACACATTTTAAATAAACAATAAAAAGAGGTGTCTGTGAACTTTGTATTCTACTTCTGTAATTAGATGTATTTAAATTATATGTATTGAATATATATTCAATATATTGATATTTTTTGTTAATATATATATTATATATTATTTAACTATTATTTAACTAATAATATATATATATATATATATATATATATATATATTATTAGTTAAATAATTTTTCATTTCTTAATCACATAAAACCCATCATACCTCTAAATTTTCTATTTTTATTCCACTTGTTTAACCATGATTAATTTATATTTTATTAGGGTATTAAAAATATTATTTATTATTTGTAAAAATAGTACAACTAATAAAATGAGTTATTTGCCACGGTAATGTTTAGCTGCATCTATGTTTTCAATATCGTAAAGCGTAAAAACATTTAAAAAATGGGTGGATAGTTATCTAATAAATAAATAAATGTTTTATTGCGTTAGACAATATAACACTGTATGGCAATCGTCATTATATTTGTTTAAACTAAAAAATTTTTCCACTCATTCTTACATTCTCAATCCCTTTTAGACATACATTGTCAACATTTAATTCATTCCCAATCATTCGAATTGTCCCACTCTTTCACCTAATCAGTCTTCCAATTCGGTGGTCTCCCAATGGTGTGCCATGAACTCGTCTGTGCTGTAGAATGCTTTTGCAATCAACGCAGTTTTCAGACGGGTTTTAAATGCTTTGAGCATTTGGGGCATTTTTGATTGAATTTGGCAATTTGTTGAAGACGAAATTGAACTCCCGCCTGTGACGGTAAAACGTTCATGAACTGCCGTTCTGTGTCTCCCAGTTCGGTAGTTCTCCCTGCCCCTTGTTCCGTAAGAGTGTATGTTACTACCTCTTATGGTTTTCGGCATTTTGACATGAAGAAAAGGCATGTCTGTAATACGTAGAGGCAGGGTAGTGTCAACAGTTTCAGATTTTTGAATGGCTGGCTTACACGACTCTCTCCTTTGCAGCTTGGCAATGATTCTGACTGCTCTTTTTTGCAGTATGAAGATTCTGGAAACATTTGTTTTTGAGCAACCCCCCCACAAAAACCAATCCGTAGGAGAGGTGTGGGTAGATTAGTCCATAGTACGCCGTCATCAGCACCTGAGTCGGGCAATACTCGGACAGTCTCCTCAAAACATAAATGCCTGAGGATACCTTGGAAACAAACGCTGTCTACATGAAAATCCCATGTCAACCCTTGATCGAGGTGTATTCCAAGGAATTTTGTTGAGTAGACTTCTTCGATCTCAGTCTCATTCAACATGACAGTGGGACTAGAGCCTGAGTTCGTTTGTCTCAGGCAAAATTGAATGAATGTTGATTTCGTTGGGTTTGTTCTGAGGTTTGAGTTCATTGAAATGCTGGATCGCATTGTTGAGTTCAATGAATGTAATCTCTTCGAGTTCTGTTTTTGAATTCGCTTTGAAAGCATAGAGTCGTGTCATCGGCATACTGGACGAGTTGTCCGCGGGCTTACCGATGAACCAACATCATTGACGTAGATCAAAAAGAGTAGAGGACTCAGGATGGAGCCCTGGGGAACTCCATAATAAAGCCCTCTCCCTTCAGATCGGACGTCTGAAATTCCAACAAATTGTTTTCTATCACTAAGGTACTTGAGTGGCACTCCTCGCACCCCGTAATGTCCCAATTTGAGAATGAGGGAATGGTGGTCAACACAGTCAAATGCTTTCGATAGGTCGAGAAATACACTCAACGTGTCTCCTCGATCTTCCATTCCTTCTACTATCATGTCGACCAGACGAACGACTGCGTCAGTTGTTGACTTTCCACTTCGGAACCCGAATTGGTTTGCTGATAGTAGGTTGTGTTTTTCAAAAAAATTCACACATCGAGTGAAGAAAGCTTTTTTCAAAAATTTTTTGCTGAAGACCGGCAGCATTGAAATTGGGCGATAATTTTGAGTTGAAAGGGGGTCGCCCTTCTTAAAAATTGGGGTAACTTTTCGCAATTTTGAGAGAGGGTGGAAACGTTTCCCGAGTGAAAAGAGAGATTAATCAAATGCTCCAGTGGCCTCAACAAATGCTTGGAGCACAGTTTTAGAAGCCACGTTGAGACATAGTTTGAATCATTCGATTTTTTCGAAGAGAGTTCTCTTATCACTCTGGCGATCTCCTCCTCTGTGACCGGGGTCAGAGCCATTGAGGCTGCTGGACTTGGTATCAATGATGGGGATTTTTGGTTCTGATGCGGACTAAGTCCTTGGTCAGTCCCAACCGAGGCAAAAAAATTTGTTGAACTCCTTAGCGATCCTCATTGGGTCACTAATATGTTCATTTTCAATTTGGAGATCTACAAGTTAAAAAGAACATGTAAAATTCCAACAATTTTGAGCAAGCCCGTAATGTGTCCTATTTCCTAAAATGTTCGATATTTCCTAAAAACCTTTCTAAGCATACTAATTAAATCTTTATTACTGTCAGCATTGCATGTATTTGATTGCAAAGGCCAATTAAACTTACATTTCAGCTCATGTGTTATTCCTAATTAAACGCATTAATGTAACAGGGATAACATGGAGATAAACATTAATGACTATTAATTTGGAGTCGTTTCTTTCAAGATGAAATTCACGAAATGTCTAAACTACGCTCCTATTTCACTGTCAATAAGTGCAGTACGAACTACTCTTGTATTAAAAACCGTTTCTACAAAAAGTAATAATGTACCATAACAGCCAATTCTACTACGTTACCTATAAACTGGTAAACTTGGATGAATCTCCAAATAATATAACTATTAGAATTCTAATGAATTCATAGAACTAATAAATTCCCAGAATTCGAAATGTACATTGTACGAAAATAAAAAAGTTTAAAAAGTGTTAAAAAGGTTTATTATTATATAAATACACGATATAACTAGTTACACTAGGGAAAAACTTCTGTAATCACTAATTCGAGTATCAGTTTTACTTATCTTTGCTATTTGATTAGGTCTAGTCTACTGCGGGAAATGACTATTGGAGTTGGTGGGGCTCCTTTAGTGTCAAAGGTTCTTGCTAGCTTAGACGTAAGGGCGTGTCACCCCCCAGGCTGCTTTGACTGGATACGCTGGTTCAGAGCTGGCTTCCCCTTTTTCCGAGGGGACATGATTGAGATTAATGCCCTAAATTCTTCCTGGTGGATCTCGGCATGTGGCTCTTTTTAAGATTTCCTTCTGACTCCTTGCGGGCCACCCCTCTGATATGACAAAAATATGGTAGTTACTTCAAAAAGTAGATTTATAGATGCAGTAATGATGTACCAAGTTTTATTGCTTTACCTGTAATCGTTCGGGAGTTAACAAGCCAGTGCGGGACTTTTTTACACCCTGTTTAGTGTAATCTATGTGAAGTTGCAGTCTCATTGTTTCATCAGATGCACAATAGAGTGCACTGCGATGTCTAAGACTCGATCTCTAAGCACGGCGGAGCAACGTAGCTATGATAGGAAGGGTTGGTCAATTTCAAAGTTGAATTTACTCCAGTTCACCTTCCTTTTATTTGCTCACTCAAATGTTGTTTTCCAAGGTCTGTCAAGGTCATCTACAATAAGTGTTGAATGCTTAGGTATTTCAAATCGGCTTAGGACAACGACTGGCCAGTTTGCCACCGAGGGTGCGGTACAAATTTCGCAACGCACCGGTTTATTCCGGTAATAATTTGGTCGCCCAAATTATGCGACCAGGAGCAAGCCCTGAGCAAGGCGTAGGCAGCAGCGAGAAAAAAAGTTTATTGTTTCCTCTCTGGTAGACAGTGTGTTAAGTGTGTCAGGCGAGAATGGTGCAGGGGGATTAATTACTGTAACGAGTTCGGGCGGACTATGACGAGTTCGAGCTTTGCGACACGGAGCGGTGGTGAGAGAAGGAGCTCTCTAATTGTTTTTTTTATTGCCCTTCGTCCGAGCTGTCCCGGCTCTTGGGCTTTGCACGATGTGGCAACGCCGCACCTTTTAGGACCCGGACGGCACCGTTCGTTTCCACTACATGTACGAGTCACTCATTGGGCCTTTAATTACACACGATAATATCGTTTTTTATTACTACCTTCATGTATGTGGTCTACTACGTCGTAGTATGCATTTTAAAAATTGTACGTTTTTTATAAAGTCCATCTAAACATTATTTTGATCCGATGAGTAAACACTTGCTCTTTGGTTGTCCTACAATAGCAAGGGAGCGGTATGCCATCTTTGGTAGTTTGGACAAGGGTGGTGAATTTCCCCAGGAGGACCTGATAGGTTGTTTTCGGCGGTTTGTGGAACTGCTGAAATCATAGACTGGTAGGCCTCATGGTGTGCTTCCGGGGTGCTCAAAAAGCCCTTGAGGCTTAAGTGCATGGCAATAGGCCGTCCCAATAAAAGAAGAAGAATTATACATAAAAATCAATGCAATAGTTCCTTCTTTTTTGTGTTATTACTATATCTAATAATATAGATACATATATTTTATATGTTTAATGATATTAAATCCTTTAATATCTTTAAAATTATGTAACATTTACGTTTTGACGGCACCAAAATAAAAATTAGAAGAGTTATTTAGATTGTTTCAGTCAGTTTCTGTTCGTCTTTCAGTCACTTTGGATGTGTAGTGTTACGGTTATTATTACTAGCGGTCATTGTAAGGACCAAAATGTTTAACAGGCAATCTCTGCAAATTGTCCTTAGTGTGAAGCATTATTTTGAACAGGAAAAAGTAAACAGAGGACTAATATATAGCGTATATCAAGTGTTGAAGCAAGTAGCAAAAGCGTGTAATATAAGTTAACGAACCGTAAAGAGGATTCGGAATGAATGATTGGTTCCAGAAAAACTGCAGGTGGAAATGCCATCTTGAGAATACACGGCAAGTAGAAAGCTCATTACATATATGGAAATCCATATGGAATATTCTCGGATAGAAGTCCCGTTAGTCCCAAAGCTGTCGAAACGTCTTAAGGAAGATGATCTGTTAAGGGACGCAAGATTTTCCCTCCGGGAAGGGTCGGCGAAAATAGGATTTACGTATAAAAAATATCCGGACGAAGTGTGATCATGGAAACATCCAAAGTCGCCCTAGATATAAGTTTTTGATTATTTTACAACGAAAGGTGTAGATTGGGATAGTGCTGTAATTTATACGATTCAAATATCTTTTGTGTATGTTCCTGGTCTTGCAGGTCAAGGTTTCTGTTCACTTATATCAGTTTATTTTAGTTAAAACAACAAATGTTTGAAAGAGCTTTTTTCATATCTCGTAGAATTATTCTTAGAATCCTCCTGAATACCAAGAAGATATATTTGGACTCAGTGACCCCTTATCTGACGGCCACTTCCGGATTATTGAATAGATTAACCGGAAGCGGCTTGAATCAAAGATGGGAACGAAACAGATATCTGCACGGTGAACAGTTTCCTGTAAGGCCGAATATAGAGCAACGAAATTAGACATTGAAAGAATATTTCCGGTCTAAGAGCTCACATTTTGATGTTCCTTGAGATGTTGTTTGAGGTCTAAACTATCTATGAAAAAAATAATAAATCTTTATCTCAGTACATTACTGTAGACCTATCATTGTACCTATGATTATAAGGAAACGGCTGAAATCCCTTAAACTCTTTTTTAATCCTTGTTTTGCTGCACCATTGTTTATGTGTAATACTGTTCTATTAAAATTAATAATTAACGTTAGTTTAATTTAACAAGTAATCTTGCATTGAGAGTAGTATAAAGTCGGATGAACGTTATCTGATAACGTACAGGTCTAATGGAAGATATCAGTGAAATACAGTGTATTTGTACCGTGAACTTCACGCTTCTTGTCATGCGGGTTGCATTAACTGTACTCGCGACTCGCTTGAAGGCGCTCCACTGGTGGCAATCTCGAATTAGTCCATTACAATAATGTAATACTTCATATACTTTTACGCCTTTCACTTTTTGTCGCAGAGTTATGAGGAATATCTCATTTTAAATATATATTAATTACTACGCATCAGGAACTTTTCAATATTTTGATATTGGTCACTAAAGGTATTTCAACCTCCTCCTAACTTATTATTCTAAAAATTCAATTATAATATGTTTATAGCTTGTTTCTCTAAAGCCTAACGTAGCCGGATCCCGGCGACCTCTCTCACACGCTAAACATCTCACTTCAAATTTGTAACACATTAAAATATAACACCTATATTGCAAATAATTTATTTACTGTTTAGGTAGTAATCCTAAACGTATTCGTCAAAAATAAATAAAATAAAAAATATGGAGAAAACGCGGTTTTCTGATTAAAATTTTAGCTTTTTCAACTTTAACTCATCATTATTCCATAAGTAATTACAGTGAAGAAATCTGTTGTATGCATCTTGAAGAACGGCAACCCAAAACGTGAGAGTTCCAAGCTAATAATTAAATGAGTAATTAATTTTTTTAACTCTTACAAAATCAGTTCTTAGTTATCATTTTGAGATTTTAAGACTATACGATACTCTACGTACTGGATGTGAATATTGGTCTGGATTTATACTCATTAGACTTGCATTTATTTAGGATTCAGGCAATATTTATTACTAAATGTATTTACTTGTAAGTGAGAGTGCAGATCAAGCGAGGTACAGTCACAACACTGAATTCTAAACCTGCTGTTGATTGCCCGACTGTGTGTTAAGAAATACACATACGTCACTGTAGATAGGTAAAATTAATTTTGAGTTTAAAAACTGTTTCAGTGATTATGGTAGTACAAAAACTTTGCCTTTTAACTATTTTTTTTTTTTAGATACCATCATAGGACATTTTACACATGAATCAAATCAGTTTGTTTTAATTCTTGACGGTTGTTCTTATAAAGTCATTCACTATCTGTTACAACTGACGGATAAGTCTACTGGTTGCTATATTTTATACAAACGGGGGAAACAGAACTCTAATTTTTACTACTTTGGTATAAATATCGATTTACAGTTTAAACATTAATCAATAATTTCATGTACAAATAGCAAAAACAAAATAGTAATACTAACTTATTGTCGATTTACTTCTTTAGAAATATAATATTATAACGCAGAATGGTAAACGTATACAAACTTTATCATCAGTATTCTCTAATACTTTATTACTCAGAGAGTTACATACTGCTGTTTGAAGTAATTATAATTATTTAGTATGCCATTGCATATCTGACAGCTCAAATTTTGGTTTGTGTGAAGCGCTTTTAACATTTCTGTAACCTTTACACTGTTTATCAGTACCATCGACCTTGTACTGTACCGACTCTCCCCCTTATTTTGTATAATAAGATCCTCGCACAGGCCAGTGGATCTTGACGACGGGTGGAATAAGGCTTAGAAAGGAGGCCGGGCCTTCCTTATATACAGTGTTCACAAAACTTCTGTGGTCGGTAGTACTCATTATTCCGAAAAAATGTCCTAGGTCTAGGAAAAATATACACAAATATTTATATATATATATATATATATATATATATATATATATATATATATATATATATATATATATATAAACATAGGTTCAGAAATGTTATAAAATATTAACAAATTATACTATTATGAAGATTTTTTCAATATCTAAATTTTCTCAATATCTCAATATCAAAATCCGTCAACGTATAAGTGAGCACGATCACTTTTGAGTAATGCCTGCAAAAACCAGGAGCAACAAAGATTGTATCAGTTGAAAGGTATCAGCTGCTTTGCATAAGTTCAATATATATATATATATATATATATATATATATATATATATATATAAATGCTAACTATTTTGGTACATTTATAAAAATTCCTACTGTACGTTTTGCAACGAAATCTGTCAACAAATAAGTGAGCACGACCACTCTAATCCATTTTGCACAAGCCGGGAGCGCCAAACATGTCAAAGTTGAGGAATCAGCTGATTCTATTCGATACATTTTAAATTCAAATAGGTGTACCGTTATTTTGTTGTATTTTACATAATACATATAGCAAACCTGTTACTCGTTACTGGTTAATATAAGTTACATCCCATGTTCTTGGAACTAAATTCTTAGCGGATTTATAACCTAATTGGTACGCGTATTAATATTTTCTCTCGTTAACGTTGTAGCTGCCATTCCTGGTATTGAGTAACATCTCGCGTGCCTTGTCCGCAAGTAAAAATTATATTTTCGTATTATAAATTAGCCCTTTCATGCGAGACATCTAATTTTGAGTGTGATATAAAGTAAAGTTGTAAATAGTAAAGTAAATTACCTTGGTTGATGTTTTATTTAGCAGATGAATATGGATAATAGTGTGGTGATGTCCTTCTGACGAGACCACGTTGTCATGAATCTTAAGTTGTCTCGATAAATAAATAGGCTAATACCGTCGTGATTTTGTTTTAGGCTAGTTTAACTTCGAGTCTCTTATTTCAACCGAGTCTCTGAATCTGATTTAAACTTCGCTTCTTAGACTTACAATGTCGAGCCAAAATGCTGACACCTGCGCTTATGAGTAGACATCAACGTGAAGGGAAGTCGATTGTAAAGTGTTTAATAATTATTAAGTTCGTATGCAAAATTCCCATAGAACATTGGAACCATTAGGCCCACCCCCATGATATTATTTATAGTTCATTATCACTCTATTTGGCAGTAACGTAGCAATACATTCTTTTATTTTTAACATCTAGAAGGGGTGCTTTTATGTTTATTTGCCAAAAATAAACATATAAGTAAACTTTGCAAATCGAGTAGTCATTACTACGACCTCAGCGGTATCAAACCTCATGTGTTTTGTCCATTCGGTACATAGACATCGACAAAAGTCAGGTGTGTTAACATAACAACATAACGCAAAACACCGGGAAATGAAACATACAGCTAATAAACAGGAGTAACCTAGGATATCACTGAAATGTAATTGCAAACACTTTCTTAATCTTAATCATACTAAAAGTTACAGCATAAAATTCAACCTGCTCAGCTATTCTGGATTCTTTTATATATAAAAGAGCTTTAACTCCTTGAAATCGGGTGAGGAATAGTGGTTGTAGGGGTCATTGCTCTCCAGATAATCTGGGGTCCAGTGTTTTATGAGTTAAATACCAGGTACTGTTGCCTTTTCATTTGCATTTCAACTGGTTATATTCAGAGCCTTCGTCCAAATTAAGTACAAATTATAAAAATAGTTTCTCTCAGTAAGGTTTGAGTCCACTGGAAGGAAACAGGTAAGTTACATAAAGCTAGAGAGATAGCGTCATTGCAGGAAGTGACTCAGCTCCACATCCCCTTCAGACCGGTTTTATCCGTCTTCATCTCGCAACCGGAAGTCTGAATTCTGCTGGGATTACGTAACAGCTTGATTTATTTATTACGCACATTTCTAATTTTGGCCTTTCATATCATTGTGGGGAAATCTCAGACACGAAACACTACTATATTATATTGTAATTAAAGTAACGTTTCATTTTTATTCATAGCGTTATGAATTATTATGTACATATCGACTCATTAGAGTTTCTAGTTGGCTGAAAAGAAACATATTCACAACAAAGATATTATTTTTATTTTATGTATATAATTTGTACAATAAATAATTAGACTAAACAAAACATTTACCGATTTCCTATTTTTATCAGGGATGTTGTCTTGAACTGGGATTAATA
Source organism: Homalodisca vitripennis (assembly GCF_021130785.1). Lineage (NCBI taxonomy): Eukaryota > Metazoa > Arthropoda > Insecta > Hemiptera > Cicadellidae > Homalodisca > Homalodisca vitripennis. Next base: position 148,494,185 of record NC_060215.1, read on the forward strand.
CATAATAATAGACTAGCTATAGCTCATACAACATAAATACTTGTCTATTAACTTTTTTAAACCTGAGCCGAGCTCACCCAGAAATTAAATTAATGATTCTCACTGAGTTTAATGGGCGATTCACTAATTCGATATTATTTATTTATTTAAGTGACTTCGAAATTACATACACAACGGATGAGACAAATTTTAGATTTTCAGGGGGAAGGTGTGAGATTTAAAAACCAAGATTAAATAACAACGACTCTTCGAACCACTGAAATTACTCAGCTCCCTGTTTACCCTTACATTCAAAGTCAAAGGAAGTCTTATTTATCAGGTAAAGTTAGCGCTAAGAAGCCCTCTGTAACACTTAACCTGAGGGCCAACGGCTTAAGGGTGACTTCCGATCCACCACCAACGGCCAGGCTTGCAAGGACAGGATCGCTCAGCGGTCACCCATCCTAGCAGCAGCCACGCTCGACGGTGCTTGATCTGGTTATCTTGCGATAACCGCCGTACCCACTACACTGCGCCATTGGGTCCAGTGGCGCATCGACAAAATTACATAATTAAATGCCTTCAACCAATTTTTTTCTTCATTGAAATCAGCAATCAAAGTTATTGTTCCTACTACCCTACCTTTCGTAACCATAGTTTATTTCATGAAGTTTAATCACCTTCTAACAAACTGGGCAATGTACATTTTAACTACGAAGATTTTTTTAGTTCTAATGGTATCATTGAAGGACACTTCAGTTATCGTAACCAGCCGAATAAAAATATTATTTTCAAGTTAAATTATATGTTTATTGCGTTCATATACATAATGTATTATTTTTTTCCCTGTTTACAAACATTCTGCTGCCATTAAATAATAAAAAGTGCATATGGTCAAATATGATGCACTCCAAACATAACTTAACATAAAATTAATTATTCCAATTTAACATTTTAAATTAATTATTTCACCTAGAAAGTTAATAATTAAAATTAAAAGAAACCTTAAAATATAGGCACTTATTCATTAATTCAATTAACAGTAAAACAAAATTAGGTTGAGACGTTACAGAACATTAATCGGTAAACCCCCTTATAAATCCACTGATATTGAATACCCCTCCCCCCCCAATCTTTCCATATTGAACAATATTGTGAAATCCCTCCTCAGGCTCCCCTGTGTTATTATTTATTTTCATTGAGTCCGAAGACACCCCGAAAGAAGACTTTGGTGTCGGTAATCCACCTTACGAATGGGAAAACCACCCTAAAGGTCTCTCTTTCAAGATAAAGAAAAATGTTAACTGTGAGTGAATAAATCCAGAACGTAAATTAGAATTTTGTTTCTTCCTAAAGGAATGTATCAATGGGGCTAACAAATAAGTACGCCTGATCTAACAGTCATCTAGTGGCCAAACAAACACAGAAGTACGAGTACATACTTCCGTAACCGATTGGAACAACCGAACAGCTGTGGGCAATCGTATAGCTCCAGCTTTATCAGTCTTTACCATCGTCTGATGTTATAGTTATTGGAAGCTAATCTATTTTATCATTAAATTTAGGGGGTTATGATGCTAAATCTAGCTAACTCTGACAGCGTCATCTTAGCGATTCTACCCAAGATTACAGGTCAATTTAGAAATATGTGGTTATAAGCCAATTCATCGAAACAGGACCCGGAAATTTGAATATACCTTTCTACCCTTTAGAGCTCGTCAACAGGCCACGGTGAACTTATATATGAAACCCAGAAACCAGAGGAAACGTTAGTTAGTTTTGTCGGTAACATTAGACCGTTTGCAAAATTACTCATGGCGGCTATTTCACCCCAGGAGATGCTTGAAATATCATCACAGAAATCAATCCTCAATATAAAGTCAATTAGCTGGAATTGTTGGATTTAGCCTCCCCCCCCCATTGCAAGTCATTCAAAATACAGAAAGCCGGATTCCACAAGATTTTAATGCACCCAGACATTGTCAAGAGAGTAGGTCAAAGATTCATGATCAACAACGTCGACTGAACCAGTCTCATAGACAAATAAGGAGATAATATACTATCCCTTACAATCATTTTCGCTGACACAACTCAAATGTTTTCTACATGAAGAATACTGTAAAAATTCCTATTTTTCTTTTTTTAACATCATACTTTTATACGGCCTACTCTTTTGGGGAAATGGAATTGGTATAGCTTTAATAATACAAAAGAAAACAATAAGAATTTCAATTTTAAATACTAGCTGCAGAACTTTATTTGTTCAAGAATCGATACTTACTTTAATACATCTTTATATATCTTTGGGAGTGCCGATGACCGAGCGGTCTAAGACGTCGGACTTTAAGTCTGAGTTTTAGAGATAGCGCAGGTTCGAATTCTGTCTGTGACCCTTGCACTTTTTATCAGTACCATTGACCTTGTACTGTATCGACTCTCCCCCTTATTCTGTTTGATAAGATCCTCGCACAGACCAGTGGCCCATGAGGACGGGCAGAGTAAGGCTTAAAAGGGGATCGGGATCGGGGATATACACTTGTTTAGTTTTTGCTAAAAAGAATTCAAACAATTATGTTCTCAAAAGTCATGTGCACTCATACAATACAAGGAACAGAAATGTAATAGACACAAGTTACTGTAGGCTAAGCAAAAAGAATTTTGAATATATGTCCATTACTTGATTTAATAAATTTGATCAGAAGGCATTTACAGTAGCCCTGCCCCTGAAACAATTTTAAACGTGTAATCTTCAACTGGCTTGAACAAAATCCCTTCTATTCGATCAGTGAGTACCTGTCTTGCACTAATCTAGAACATGAATTCTAAAACGAGCCAATTATCTATTTTATCTTGTTATTTGTTTTATAGATTTTATATACGCGTGATAGTATTTTTGTTTTGTTTTACTGTTAACACGACAACTGTCTTATTTAATGTTTTAAAATAAAATATATTGTTATTTATTTCATATTTTATTGTGACTTTATTTTACAATGTTTCATATATAAATGCTATCCGATTCTATGTTAATTGATCCTCAATTCTGTTAATGTCTTATATTCATCATTTGATTGTATTATTAATTGACAAGCCTTAAGGACAATAAAATATATTATATTTTATTAATTAACATATATTGTGGACATTTCTACTTATTAGTGTCGAATAAATATATGATAGAAATGAAACTTTACGTAAGCAGCGACTCCACCACCACTCTTGTGCAGGCAACAGTTCCCTAAACGGCTGTAACCAGTCAGTTCGACGGCTTTGTCGCTTGTAAAAGGCTTTAGGCAAGTTGCGGACGTCAGTATGAATGGAATCAACAATTGAACGAATTTCATTAATATACAGTACAGGCGGCGATTGTAGCTCAATTAAAACGATGTTAAACCCCATGCACTTTTATGACCGTATTTTTAGTCGTAGAACTGTGGGAGGTGTCTTTTAATAAAATATATAATTAATATTCATCCAAACGCTTTTACGTTTTTCGTGTACTTTTAAAGGTTATTGAAAAAGTCAACTTTTTCCCGACAGTTTAAATACTCAAATAAGTACACGCTTTATGAGAAAGACTAAACAGCGATAGGACGAAAATTAATTCTAAATATAAGGCATGGACTGTAGCATTGTTTTTGGAGGAATGTAAAGGTCGTTTCAATACGGTAATTTTATGGGGAGGAGGGAGATGTAGGCAAGAGCGGGCAGGGAGGGCGGAGAGGCGCGCGGGACCCGAGCGGAGAGTCGGTCGAGGCGGAGGGTTTGACACCCGGGTGGCAGGCAGCAAGCGAGACAATGGAAGGCAGTTAGCGAAGACGGGCGAGACACTCCTGCAGGCAACTAGCGAAGGCGACAGCTGCAGCAAGGCAGTAATGGCAGTGCGGTCAGAGCAAACACTCAGTACACGAAGCTATGAACAATAACGCTTTCATAACTACCAGAGATCAAGTAACTGTAAGGGTACCAATCGAATTACGGATAATTACTTAATTTTGTAAGGCCTATAAAAAGTTAGTTAATATTCCAAATTTGTTACTTATTGATTGGGACACCAACAGGCTTATCTTGAAAACTATCTTCTAGGGTCCACCGATTGAAAGGACACATAAACTTACACATAACTGCAATCTTCTCAACTAATGGGTAACAAAACCACCCTTTTGCAGTTTCCATAGATGTAATATAGTACTCAATACATTAAGAACAGTTATAATAAAAATAACAGTGGCAAATGTGAATTGGCAACACTGCTTCCCACATTGACTCTGCAACCCAAAGTGAACAGACAACTAGAATGTTCTGTACTGGTTCGATCATTTCTAAATATGTGTACTTGTATGTGTTCTTTCAATCAGTGGTCCCTAGAGGATAGTTTTCAAGAAAGTCTGATGTTCCTACCAACTAATAACATACCTGGTTTTAAGCTCTATTAACTCAAACCTAATATTTGAAATTGGTGTACAATAGGTACAAAAGGATGTTTAATATACATTGAAATTAAATATTATTTAAAGTATTTGAGTTATTATTTAAATAATATTTTTACATGGTTTCAATTCAATTCAATTCAGTGGTGAAGCATTCATCTCACCACTGACGCTACAGGGTGTGAATAGCAAAAATAGTTTGCTTACTCAAAAAACGTAATTATTTTGCTACACGATTAAAATGATTCTGTAATTCCTGTATATAAACAGTTCCAGTCAAACTTTGCATTGAAAACAATATTTTTAAAATAAAATACGAATTAACGAAGTGAACACCATTTTTGTTTAGGATTGTGAGTTTCATTATTGTTGTAATTGCACAAATATATCACTATAATACTACAAGCAGAACATGATAACATTGTAAATGACTATGAAACAGTTCAATGTGCTAATCGTAAGCTAATTGTAGAAAATAGCAGACTAAAAAAGTTGGTCGAAAAAATGAAAGCATTTGTAATGTTTTAAAAGATAAGCTGCTAGTAAACACTAATAAGATTGTTCAACTTGAATCTTCATTGAAGGTTTTAAACAATAAATGGTTATCAGATGAAATTATAACTGATCATATCAGGTTACTGAATTCTGAAGTCACTAGAATTCAAAATGATATTTTGTTTGTTGATCCAACTTTGACGCAACTTCTCAAACTGCATAGTAGAACTTATGTAGATCAGGCTTTAAGTGACATGTCGTTTTATAACAAATCCTGGGTTTTTTGTATTAAACAATTGTGACCAAGGTCTTGAGCAGAATGGTGGGTCACACTGGAGCCTACTGCTCCTTGATAACACAACACGAACAGCAGTACACTACGACTCGGTGCGCGGCCTGAACGAGCGGCATGCTGCAGCGTTGCTTGTCAACCTTGGATTAGATAGTGTTCCAATAAGTGAGGGGCAGACTTTTCAGCAGACAGAGTCTTTTGAATGTGGTGTTCACGTTCTTGTTAACGCTCGGCTGTTGCTCGGTCAGGTGTGCGACCGATTCGCATTGACTCACAACACACTGCATCACACTGACACCTCTGAGACACATGGTAGTACTAATGCCACTCTTGTACCAAGTTCTCAAAGTATTAATAATTCTAGGTCAAATTTGGCAAATGATAAAGTGTGGAAAGTTGTGAAAGGTAAAAAATGTGCCAGGCGAAACTTAAATCCGAATAAACATAATCAAGTACCTTGTAAAAATAGATTTGTAGTTTTAAGTAACCACACTTCTGTTACTGAGTCAGTTGTTAAGGTTGTTAAGAGCTCTTCAGGTGTATGGAGTGAAAATTCTGGTCATGTAAAATGCAAGGAAAAACGTAAAACAGACTCTTTGAAAAGCAAAGATAAAAGAAACCCCTCTAAAAATAAGAGTAAAATAAATGTTGAAAGTAGTAGTTGTACAGTAGGCCTAAATAATGCAATGGTTTTGAGTGGTTTGTGTGCCACTGATGACATGTTACCGGCTGTAGAATGTGCAGGCCAGACTACTTTGGAGGACAATCACTCTCTCAAACCCGTTGAGCAAAGTAATGCTGATTATTTGCTTATAGGTGATTCAATTCTCCGATATTCGGGGAAGCTTTGTAAGGAAAATGGTTGTACTGTTAGGGTACACCCTGGGGCGAATAATCAAAGATGTAAAAAATAAGTTGATGGGTTTCTTGCAGCACCAACCTAAAATAATTCATTTTCGTGTAGGAACCAATAACTTGCCTTTGAAATATAACGGTGGTGCTGGGTACAATGGGGGATGCGGCAAGCGCGAGGCATTGCACTGTATGGCGGACCTGTTATACACAACACGAATCCGTTTTCCAAACAGTGTTGTTTTAGTTGACAGCATTTTGCCAAGGTCTGACATAAGTGGAACTGCATTAGCACAATTTAATGAGCAGTTGGAGCTGATGTCTGGAAACTTTGGTGTCGTTTTCTTGAACTGGAATCAGCTGGTGCGAAGGTACCATCTTGCTCGGGATGGCAGACACCTTAACAAAAGGGGGTGTCTGTGTTTGGAGCAGCACTTTTGAATGTCTACGAGCAGCTTACATCCTGTGAAATGGCTTCGGATGGGGTTTTGTCTAGCGCTGAAAGCGCTGTGACGAGTGGTGTGCTTCCAGTTGATGTTGTCGGAGGTTGCTTGTTGAAACCTGTGGCTGACGGTGTAGACGCCGTAACGAGGGGTGAGCTTGAGGTGGATGATGTTGAGGTTGGGATGCTGGAAACTGTAGTTAACGGTGTTGAAGCCGTATTGAATGTTGAACTTCGGGTTGACAGTGACAAATCTGGCTTGCCGAGACTTGTGGATGATGGGAATGTGGTGCAGTCAAAAAACGGATATGTAAACTTGATAAATTTATCAGGATAGCACATCTAAATATGAACTCTCTTTCCACGGGCTTCGAAGAGATGCGTGCCGTGGTAGAGGATTTAAACCTGGATGTTTTTGGTGTTTCGGAAACTTGGCTGAATGAAAGTAAATCTTCTGATGAGTTTGCGATGAGTGGATATTCATTGTTTAGGAGCGACAGAAAGGGAAATGCAGTTGCCTCCAGAGGTGGTGGAGTGGCACTATATGTGAAGAACTGCCTACAATTTTCGCTGAAATCACTTCAATTTGAAGATTGTAATTTTCCAGAGCATATTTGTGGAATATTGAAGTGTAAAAGTGAATCTTTCTGTATTTGCATTATCTACAGACCGGGAGATATGCCTTAATGTGTGCCTACAGACCGGGAGGGTCCAAAATATGTGTGTAAGGTATGTATGTGGTTTAAGAAGGTTTGACCATGTTTCGGAGGCTCGACGATCGCTGGGTTTGTTGACTGTAGCTGATACTTGTACCCTGCGCTCCTCATGCCTGGTTTACAGAATCCTGACCACTGGCAGGCCGGGAAATCTGAGAGAAAAACTAAAAAGCAGGTCTCAAGTCCGATCTCGCAGTACTAGACAGGATCAAGTGTTGGAGATGCCTCGCGTTCGCCGTGAATTTGAAAGAAAACGATTTGCGTACTTTGCTCCCAAATTATATAATGAACTGTCCTCCAGCGTAACAGGCCAGGGTGTATCTGAAACGACATACAAAGAAAATATATACAAGTATTTAATGTACAATACAAGGTGATATAGCCATATATAACTGTATGTCTAATATTATGTTTTATTTATTAATAACTATAAAATAAGCTTTTAATTTTTTAAGAACTATAATAAGACATGAGTCGTTTTGTAAACCAGCAATTATTGTTGAAAACTGCTCCAAAATAAAGTCCTTATTTATTTATTTACACCACATTGCTACAGTGAATAATGTAAATAATACTAAGTACTTACGGTCACGTGTAGGAACACGTGAGGAACACAGCCACTGTTTGACAGAACACAAAACGAGCGAGGGACACAAAACGAGCGAGGGACGAATGCATGGCCCAGATAAGACGTAGGTCGAAAATTGCTCGCTCGCAGTTCCGAGTCTCGCCGAGAATAGCCGAGAGGAGCCGAAAAGGCAGACTGCTCTGGGTGCGCTCAGCTGGAAGGTGAATGGGGCTTGATGACGCAGTGTTGGGTCCTGATTTTTTGCGCCTTGGGCGAAAACAAATTTTGCGGCTCATTAAAGTACTTTAAAGATATATAATATGAAGTCGACAGGTTCTGTCGGGTACAGTACTAGGAAAAAAACGATTTTGTTAGTAGCTTTTTTAACCGATAATTTGATTTTATTACCAGACAAGATATAACACCTTCTCTTCAGATGCAAATTAGGAAATCGATTCTCAAGAACTAACTAAAGAAGGCAACTGTACTCTTTTTTTCTTATTCGTTAACTTCTTTGTTCCCAATCACAGTCACAGTTAAAATTAAACAATAAACGCTAAAAACGTAAACCAAATTTCGGTTGTAAACAACTCAGTCACAGCTGATACAGACGCCAAAAAAATTCGTACCAACTCGGTTCCTTTGGTCCTCTGTTTCGGTTCGGTTCGGTTCACCCGACGCTGCAAATCTTTGCATACTCAGTGATCAACGACACATTTTAATTTAGCTGACAGGTAACTAAATTTCCCGCCGAAAGAAAGTCACGCAGTAATAATCATGGGATGAGTGTAAAGGGCGATTGGGTTTAGATTTTTACTTACAACGAGGTTGCCACTCTGGACGCCCATATACTTACAACGAGGTTGCCACTCTAGACGCTGATATACTTACAACGAGGTTACCACTCTGGACACCGATATACTTACAACGAGGTTGCCACTCTGCACGCCGATATACTTACAACGAGGTTGCCACTCTGCACGCCGATATACTTACAACCAGGTTGCCACTCTGGATGCCGTTATACTTACAACGAGGTTGCCACTCTGGACGCCCATATACTTACAACGAGGTTGCCACTCTGGACGCCGATATACTTACAACGAGGTTGCCACTCTGGACGCTGATATACTTACAACGTGGTTGCCACTCTGGACGCCAATATACTTACAACGAGGTTGCCACTCTGGACGCCGATTTACTTACAACGAGGTTGCCACTCTGCACGCCGATATACTCACACCGAGGTTGCCATTCTGGACGTCGAAATAGTTACAACGAGGTTGCCACTCTAGACGCCGATATACTTACAACGAGGTTGCCACTCTGGACGCCGATATACTTACAACGAGGTTGCCACTCTGGACGGACGCCGACATACTCACGAGGTTGCCACTCTGGACGCCGATATACTCACGAGGTTGCCACTCTGGACGCCGATATACTCACAACGAGGTTGTCACTCTGCATGCCGATATACTTACAACGAGGTTGCCACTCTGCATGCCGATATACTTACAACAAGGTTTCCACTCTGTACACCGATATACTTAAAACGAGGTTGCCACCCTGGACGCCGATATACTCACAACGAGGTTGTCACTCTGCATGCCGATATACTTACAACGAGGTTGCCACTCTGCATGCCGATATACTCACAACGAGGTTGTCACTCTGCATGCCGATATACTTACAACGAGGTTGCCACTCTGCATGCCGATATACTTACAACGTGGTTGCCACTCTGCATGCCGATATACTTACAACGTGGTTGCCACTCTGCATGCCGATATACTTACAACGTGGTTGCCACTCTGCATGCCGATATACTCACAACGAGGTTGTCACTCTGCATGCCGATATACTCACAACGAGGTTGTCACTCTCTGCATGCCGATATACTTACAACGAGGTTGCCACTCTGGACGCCGATATACTCACAACGAGGTTGTCACTCTGCATGCCGATATACTTACAACGTGGTTGCCACTCTGTGCACCGATATACTTAAAACGAGGTTGCCACCCTGGACGCCGATATACTCACAACGAGGTTGTCACTCTGCATGCCGATATACTTACAACGAGGTTGCCACTCTGCATGCCGATATACTTACAACAAGGTTTCCACTCTGTACACCGATATACTTAAAACGAGGTTGCCACCCTGGACGCCGATATACTCACAACGAGGTTGTCACTCTGCATGCCGATATACTTACAACGAGGTTGCCACTCTGCATGCCGATATACTTACAACAAGGTTTCCACTCTGTACACCGATATACTTACAACGTGGTTGCCACTCTGGACGCCGATATACTCACAACGAGGTTGTCACTCTGCATGCCGATATACTTACAACGAGGTTGCCACTCTGCATGCCGATATACTTACAACGAGGTTGCCACTCTGCATGCCGATATACTTACAACAAGGTTTCCACTCTGTACACCGATATACTTACAACGTGGTTGCCACTCTGGACGCCGATATACTCACAACGAGGTTGTCACTCTGCATGCCGATATACTTACAACGAGGTTGCCACTCTGCATGCCGATATACTTACAACGTGGTTGCCACTCTGTACACCGATATACTTAAAACGAGGTTGCCACCCTGGACGCCGACATATCTACAACGTGGTTGCCACTCTGCACGCAGATATTCTTAAAAGGAGGTTGCCCAGACGTGAATCGAATGTAAACTCTTGTATCACAATACGCAAATGCAAGTCTGTGCATCCTCTTGATATGATCCCGTGTGAAATTCATAAAGTGGTACTTTTTTGGGCTGAGGGGACTTGTGAACTTCGGTTCAACATGATCTTCTTTGGCAGCAACCGCTTTCTGCTGCGGTTCTTTGGCATGTTAACTCTGGCTCTTGGTACACATATGTGCTTCAGCAGAGGTATGAATTTCCTGTTTGATCGTGTGGGTCGGTCACCTTTGTCGATCTTGCATCGCTTCTCCATTGGAGTGGTTCTCAAATACCTAAAACATTTAGAAGATTCAGTTATCGTTCTCTGTTATCATTATTAAAGGTATACTCTAAAACAATTTGCTTCAATTCGATTCCAGTTGCCGTTACGTAGGTGCTATAAAACTCCAAGCCCAATACTTTTAAAGAAAACTGTTCAATTTCCCCACAACAGTTAAAATCCACGCTTGAATAGTGTTTGGAGCCAAATGTCAAACAGAGTGTCCAAAAAATTTTTTAATTCCAGTTTTTTCGTTCGAAAATATTCAAACTTTCTAGTCCATTTTACCAAATAAACAGCTGAGATACTGTATTTAACCTTCAAACCGAGTGCGAAGTGACAGTTAATCAACGCCAGCTATGTTGGCAAAAAAAAAAAAAAAAAAACACGAAGCTGCTGCGGTACACTGGCAAGTAACTTTGCGACAGAATTTGCGCAGTGTCTGAAGTGTCAGAGCACTACAGCTGTATCGTTGGTTGTTGCGGGATCCTACATGGAGTCTGCTCACACACGGTAGTGATATCTTGGCAATGTTAATAATTGAAATTTTAATGGCCGACACTGCTCTCCAATTCTTGCAAACAACTGTCCGACACTAGTTGCAGAGCTCTTGCGCCCGTTTAGACTAGCGCCTAATACTGTCGGACAAATAACTTTTGTATCAACGCAGAAAGTTGAAATAAGATTTTGATGTGACCGTGATATCAATATAACAGAAATTTCTTTGAAGGAGAAGCTCTTCTTATTGGAAAAGCCTATTTTCTATTATTTTGTAAAAGAAAACTCAAAATTATCCAATATTTTTTATATTTTCACACGAGGCCTTTCAACAATTCGAAATAGTATAAATACTTTACAATTTAAAATAATTATCAGCTGAGTAAAACTTAATTCAAGATTTTTATAATTAAAAGTAAAATAAAATAAATATTAATATATGTAAACAAAAATTTGGGGTCAAAAAGAATTTACTTATTATAGGAATGGTGAATTTTGAATCGGTCCAGAATCATTATTTAATATTTTGAAAATATAAAAAAATGTTGCATAATTGTGAGTTTTCTTTTATAAGTTACTATAATAGAAAAAGAATTGTCTTTGTTTTAACCTATGTAACCTAACGAGCAATAGAGACGTGTGTGAGGGACCAATAGTTCATAGACCAACCGAGGACTCGGCTGCGAGTGGTGATTTATGAGTTTACTGTTTACATTGCACACGTGGAGAACGCTGGATACCGGCCGTGACAGACGTGTGCGGTAGTGCGGTAAGCACCGCACGGTGCCGCTGACTGTCACCGACTTCAGGCATTACATTATTCTCTCCTGCCACTGAGTTAGAGATGGGCTAAATCAGTACGTGCCTGTAACCGTTACTTCTGATACTGAGTACAAATACTGGTTTAGATACTGATTTACCGAATACCCCTCTCTGATAGGTATAAGACTTTAAATCAGTATTTCTGTACTGGTAACCTTTTAAATACTGGAGACTTGAATTCAGTATTTGTAACGTTTTAAAACTAAGAGACTTTAAATCAGTATTTCCGTACTGGTAACGCTTACAATATTGAGCGTTAAGACACGGAGTTTTCAGATTAAGTCCGCTGGAGATTCCTTTAAGGGCTGAAGCGCCTTAGAGCGGACGGCTCAAGTATTACAGTCTGTAAGTAAGCTGCGCCTGGCTGACTCAGTCTCAGTCGGGTCATTGAGTCGCGCAGTCACCGCCCCACGATACAACAATTCGAAATAGTATAAATACTTTACAATTTAAAATAATTATCAGCTGAGTAAAACTTAATTCAAGATTTTTATAGTTAAAAGTAAAATAAAATAAATATTAATATATGTAAACAAAAATTTGGGATCAAAAAGAATTTACTTATTATAGGAATGGTGAATTTTGAATCGGTCCAGAATCATTATTTAATATTTTGAAAATATAAAAAAATGTTGCATAATTGTGAGTTTTCTTTTATAAGTTACTATAATAGAAAAAGAATTGTCTTTGTTTTAACCTATGTAACCTGACGAGCAATAGAGATGTGTGTGAGGACCAATAGTTCATAGACCAACCGAGGACTCGGCTGCGAGTGGTGATTTATGAGTTTACTGTTTACATTGCACACGTGGAGAACGCTGGATACCGGCCGTGACAGACGTGTGCGGTAGTGCGGTAAGCACCGCACGGTGCCACTGACTGTCACCGACTTCAGGCATTACATTATTCTCTCCTGCCACTGAGTTAGAGATGGGCTAAATCAGTACGTGCCTGTAACCGTTACTTCTGATACTGAGTACAAATACTGGTTTAGATACTGATTTACCGAATACCCCTCTCTGATAGGTATAAGACTTTAAATCAGTATTTCTGTACTGGTAACCTTTTAAATACTGGAGACTTGAATTCAGTATTTGTAACGTTTTAAAACTAAGAGACTTTAAATCAGTATTTCCGTACTGGTAACGCTTACAATATTGAGCGTTAAGACACGGAGTTTCAGATTAAGTCCGCTGGAGATTCCTTTAAGGGCTGAAGCGCCTTAGAGCGGACGGCTCAAGTATTACAGTCTGTAAGTAAGCTGCGCCTGGCTGACTCAGTCTCAGTCGGGTCATTGAGTCGCGCAGTCACCGCCCCACGATACAACGCGATAAGGAGCAAGTAAGTCTTAGCCCTAGTAAGCACTCATTCTGCCTGCCAAAACACGTTTTTGCCTGCAACTTGCCCATTCACTAACGATACAATCAGTACATGAGATTACGTACTTAAACTGCTAATAGAATATTATCTTAGATATACAATATAGCAAGAAAATAAATCAGTACGAATATAGACTAAATTTTATTACTAGTAACGAGGAGTTCACATTTAGTTTTATTTTGTTTAACGTTTATTTTCGAGGCCGCTGGGTCGCTTAACGTACGTTGGCACTAATCATTAAAACTGAACTACAGAATACAGGTAACAATACGGCTGCATTCGTTGCTCAGAGTGGTTGTCGTATGTGGTTTTCCACAGTAAGTTTATCCTTTGTGCTTACAATATATAATAAAACGGTAAAAAATAGAGAAATAAAACAAAAAAATACAAAGTAACATTTTTTATTTTCAACAGACTCAGAGTATGATGAAATACTGTTCTATTGTAGACAATTTTATTGCGGATAATAGATTTAAACAACTATATGTATATCTTTTCAAATCTTGTACTTATAATGTACTTATAAAACGTATGCATTTTCTCTATTTTTACTTTCGCCTTCTTCAGTAAACACACAAGTAGTCACTTCAAAATTATGTAGCGAAAAAAAAAACTACAAATAATTTAGATGTCCTAAAATGTTTAATTTATTAAACTATTGAATTTTACTGCGAATCGACTGGATTGTCCTCATTGTTTGTTCATAACCGTATTATTTTGGCACAGAAGTACAAATTTCACATAAGAGATAAGGAATCTGCTGAAATCCATTACACGTTATTTTAAGCAATGTTTTATTACACCATTGTTTATGTATGCTATTAAAATTAATTACTAGCGATAGTTTAATTTAGCCCTAAATGCATTGCAAACTAAAACTACACGTAATATTGCATTGGGAGTTAAGAGCATTACAAACCAAAACTACACGTAATCTTGCATTGGGAGTTAAGAGCATTACAAACTAAAACTACACGTAATCTTGCATTGGGAGTGATGAGCATTACAAACTAAAACTACACGTAATCTTGCATTGAGAGTTAAGAGCATTACAAACTAAAACTACACGTAATCTTGCATTGAGAGTTAAGAGCAGTAGAGGCGGAGGAGCGTTCACTGATAAGGTGCAGGTCTAATGGAAGATACAAATAATAATACAGTATCTCTACTGTGAACTTCACGCTCGTGTTATGCGGGTTGCATCAACTGTCCTCGCGACTCACTTGAAGGCGCTGCTGTACTGGTAGCAATTTCGAATTAGTCCATTAGAATAAATGTTCCACTTAAACACTTTCACGACCCAATTGTTAGTAGCATAATTATATAAATACGCATCCTAACTTTTTTAATTATTTAATTTTTTTATTAGACATTACATAAAAATAATCTCAAACTTTCTTGTTCAACTCCTTCGTTTAAATAATAAACAAGTTTAAATATTAGAAGAAAAACTAAACACACCTCCTAGTTCAATATTGTTTAAAATGAGGATTCAAAATAGTTTACTAGTACTACAAACCCCAAATGTATTTATGTTATTATGGTTATACTGTTATCATTTGTCAATAGATTTCGGAATTAAATTTTCATAAAGTGTATAAATATTGTTAATTTATTTAAACTCGCCTATGAGTCAAACGTAAACTAATAAAGAAAAAAGTTTTAAATAAAAAAGATCGACATCATAGGCGTAGCCACGTCAAGTCAATGATGGTTTTTGTTGTTGTGACCTACGAATTTACTCCAAAAGGTCAGATGTTTAACAAAGAATATTGGGTTGCAGCCTTGAAAAGACTGCGTAATGCCGTGAGAAGAAAACGACTGCTTTTCTGGCTACTAGTTTACTAGTACTCTTCCTCACTTCTTCAAAAAATGTCTATATCCATGATAGGCGACGTTTTTAGACAGTAATGTGCCCGTCAAAACTCAACCGGTGACGGTGCGGTTTCGACGGTCCGGTGTCGGTGCGGACAAGTCTAGCTAGACTTGCAGTTTAATAGGGCGCTCGAATTCTCTCACCTTATTACGCCCAACACTCGGCCGGGTCACGTGTCGGGCGCGGCGCGGGTTTGTGTGTCCCTAGGTCCCGCCGATGGCCGCAGCGCTCCTACAGGTCGGTTGTCGACCTCAGATCGACCTCAGATTGAACTCAGGCTACTTACTGGCTTGTTGTTTGACTCAGCCTACTCTCGTTTCCGCTCTGGCTATACTTACTGCCTTTACAACTCTTACTATTCCATCATAATTGTGACAAACAAATTATATATTTTACCCTTATCATTCAAGGGTCCACCATAATTTCTGAATGCACACTTGTTTATTGATGTTTTCAGGCATCCTTTGCGAAATTTACAAATCATCGTATTTATAATTTATTTAATCAATCAATTAAAATTTAACAAACAACAACCACCAACGGCAATCAACGTAAATCAACAATCATTGATTTTGTTTTTTGTTTTATTTTAACGCGCGCGCGCGCGCGCGCGCGCGCGTGTGTGTGTGTGTGTGTGTGTGTGTGTGTGTGTGTGTGTGTGTGCGTGCGCGCGCGCGCGTGTGTGTATACAATATATATATATATATATATATATATATATATATATATATATATATATATATATAGTTTCGTAATTTAATTCATAATTTAATAGAAACACAAGAGGGAGTACGTAGTTGAAGGGATAGGTGTGGTTGGAAGTGTGGGCCGTGCATTTGTTCATTGTATTGAATCCGAATATTATATGCTGACGCCCTTTAAATCAGGAAAATGAGTATATTTTTCTAACTTTTATTTCAGATTTTTAAAATTTTTTTTCGTCTAAGCAGTTAACAGTAATATTTTATAAATTTGCTTAAAACACGACATATAATATTGAGATATTTCTGTTTATTGGAATAAAACTCTGTGTGAAATGTTCCGATTCATTTTTATTTCAAAAAGATACCAAAATAGTTGATTTTTTCCATAAATTCAATTAACGAAACATTTTCGATTATGAAATCGATTATTTTACAATAATGTATTGAGGCGGCTGAGCGAAACGCCAACATGGCGGCAGTGGCGTGGTGGTGGGGGGACGACACTCTTCCTTTACAGACAACACCGTTATCTCCTCAAGGTCGAATCTCCCCTCCCCCACCCACCGACGAGTGCCCCGCCCAACCCATTGGAATACCCCACCAACTCTCGACTGGACATGACTGACCATTGATAACACAATCGGATTGAATAATTTTGGACCGACTTTCAATCTTCGGTTGTTTATATATTCAATCGGTTTTTCCAAATGTAACTGGAAAAATGTATTAACTATTGGAGGTACTATAATTTCACTTCAGGTGGAGAAGGTATTAATACATACAAAAAAAGGATCCCCACCTGACGAAGAGGATAGATTCCAATCCTCGAAACGTTATGTTATACCTCCAAGTCTATCCCAACAGCAAACATATTGTGGTGAGCTCATACTACAAATCCTAATAAGTTTGTGACATTTAACGATGGAAAATTTCCGAAATCCTGTTATCCCTTCAAATTACAAATTGTTATAGTTTCGTTTAACGTGTTTTTGAAAATAACTTATTTGTCCATACTTATCGGTTCTAAACAGATTCCTAGTTCTTGATAAGCGGTCAGCGGTTCTTGGAATCATGCTTAACGCTTCAGTTCTAGATCTTTAGTTCTATCACTGCTCGTTAGGCCGCATCACTGAGTTCTGGCCTTCGCTTTATTATTTATTATATTTTCTTAGTGACTGCACGCTAATGTACTAAAAGACCGCATATATTATCGAGTAAAACGTATCAACTGGATGGAAAGTTAATGGAATTAATCATGGAATTAAAAGTATTTAGTTCCTCATTGAAAACTGCAATTAGTAGGTTTTCGTCCAAACTCAAAAGAAAACCATTTCTGGCTACATATACCATAATTGTTTAATAATCATGAATAATAAATAATTGAAAATTGAAAATAAGTATTCTACGGTACAGTATAAACTGTTATTCACGTATAAAAATTATATAATGATAGGTTTTGTTACCATGTTAAAAACACAATAGTTTCATAACAGGTGTACCATAATAGGCAACGAAATTCAGTATCGAATATTATATTTAAAATTTGATAAATACACATCTGATAAATTTCAAATCCTATCTCGGATTCAATATATCGAAATAACAGTTAAGAACTGTTAACAAATCACAGTTAGCTGAAGTCACAGTATCAGTTAGAACCGTTTAGAGAAAGTAACAGTTTTGACTACTCTCGCTGAAGTACAAAGTTTTCGATGTTTTACAATGTGAAATGTTACATTAGTCTTCTCACTAAACACTTATAGAGTCGTCTGAATGAGTAACTGTTTTACGTCGTCGGCTTTTTTGCGTAATAAAACTTGCCTTGTACTGATTACTAACCTTCAATTTTTAAACTCACCGATCATTTGAGTCACAACTCGCTCTGATACACCCGTTGCTGGAGCAGTTCTTTGACGAGTCTTCGACAACGGAATATTAACGGTTTCATGGTCTGCCTCTTCCTTCGTAAATTTACAAACATTACTCACGATTCTGGAAATAATTCTACCGTTGAATTTCGACAAAGCTCTAGCAACCTCCACACTCAGCACCGTCACAAAACAGAGATTTTTAGTGAGCGAGATAAGTTTATTGCGTCAGTATGATTTCAAGAAAGGGGGCTGTCGTCGATGAGTCATAGGAAATGTTTTCGGGACGCAGCGCATAACGCTACCCCCCCACCCCTCCCGCCAATCACCACACACTCAAGGCCACGCGCGCAGGTAAAGTCCTCGAACTGTGTCCGAAGAAAGGCATTGTAACCCGAACCTGTTACAAAACAGTCTAATATCGGCAATAGAAGGATTATGGTCGAAGGGCCAGGCAGTCGCCGTCGCACGCACGCACCTCCCCACTCACGAGCGCAGAGGGTCGGGGTCAACCCAGCACCTGCCGTTTCTCGCCTCGGGTCATTCGATAATGTTTTACACTCATGTCTATACAATGCAATGTGACAATTAACTTTTAATGTTTTAAAAACGATTTGGAAATAGCCTAACTACCCTGTATTTCACTGTATTATGTTCTGTTTGGAATCGGGGTTTTGTTATGACGTTTTCAGTCTATATAAACTACAAACTTTAGGATAGCATTACAATTAAAAAAATCTGGGTTTGATTGGGGGAGTTCTATTTTTATTTTTTAAGAAAACAATAGGTAACAATTTCAGTACATCATACCATCTTTGGTATTGGTGTTTTCGTCATGATGTTTACAATCTATATTTAATAAACACTTTAGGATAACATTACAAAAAAAAATCTGGGTTTGACGAGGGAGGGGGAGTTAATTGTTATCTTTTAAGAAAACAATGGGTGAAAGTTTTAGTACATCGTACGTTGTTTGGTATTATTTTCTCGTTATGGTGTTTCAATCTATATGCAATAAACACTTTAGGATAAAATTACAAATAAAAAAATTGGGGTTTGATTGGGGAAGTTTAATTTCAATTTTTAATAAAATAATTTGTGACAACTTCAGTACATTATACGTTGCTTGTTATCTATGTTCTCGATATGATGTTTACAATCTATATAAACTAAACACTTTAGTATAGCATTTCATTTTTTTTTTAAATTCTGGGTTTGATTGGGGAACTTTAACTTTTATTTTTAATAATATATCCCGAATGCAAACAGTAAACAGTATTATAGGCCTATAACTTGTGTAGGCCCTACTAATTAATTCACTTTATATTTCGCGGCTATGTATTATTGTAATAGTTAAGAGTATATGAAACGCCATTATACAATATACTAGTTTAGCACATTGCACGCCTGTAATCGATGAAGTATCTCTTCCCTCCTTCAGTCGAATTATAACTCTTGTCGTATTGTGTTCTTACGACGCTTCCTAGAAGATGCAATTGTGTATCACACATTCGGTCGCTACGCTCTGCCCAGAGGACAGTCGAGGTCACACGCACGCGCTCACGCACGCGCTCACACAGGCTGTGTCACGTGACCTTGTCAATCGTTCACTGTGTTCCTGATATTCATTTGTCAGTACAGTAGAGTCCCGTTAATCCGACCTAATTGGGACCGAGCCCTATTCGGATTATGTGATTGTTCGGATTAGCCAGAATTACAGAAAAATACGGTTTTAAAGTTGAGAATGGGTCTATTTTGTTATAGAATTATCAACATTTTTTATTAAAATATGTTTTGTGACTGTTGCATTGTATTTCTTGACAAATAAACGTGTTTGCGAATACTAAGCACATTTACCGTATTTAGTGTGAGAGTTCTAATATTAAGCAATGTGAGCGTACTGGATATTGTACGGGTCCACGCGCTACGGGACGACGAGAACCTGGGTGATAAAGGAGAGTTGGTGCCACACGCAGACGGTGCAGCAGCGCTTAACCTTGCACTACGATACTTAGAGCAACAGGCTACTGCTACACCTGCCGATATCATGTTTATGACACGATGGCGAAACTACGCGTCATACAATAGACTCTCTTCAATGCGACAGAAGACAATAACTGAATTTATGTCTTTTAACAATTAATATTGTACTCAATAATAATATCAGTACTGTACGTCCAATTTTTGTTTGATTTCACTTCTTAATACAGTAATTTAACTCATACTTAACCTATAAGTTTCAGTTTGGTACTGTATTTAACTTCATTATTTATGTACTGTACCGTACACAATTTGTCTTAATAAAATACTGTATGTCTATTTAATTAAAGTTTTCTTTGTTTATGTACAAAATGATGCACCCATTTTCATTTTTTAAGTAATTAGTTCCTATAACTGTTCATTATCGTTATAAATAATTCCTCCTGGACCTGTTCGGATTAACCGACGTTCGGATTACACGTGTTCGGATTAGCGGGACTCCACTGTATTGTTCATTCTTGATTAATCGGGGAGCTTGAAGTGGTAACTCTGCTATGTATGTATATTCTCGAGGTCGCCCTGTACTGTCGATTTAAATGCATGCAAGGCACCAATACTAGACGAGAGACGGACAACTTCAGAAATGAGCAACAAAGAACGACAGCCTTTCAACACTTGCCTTCTCAAATTGGCGTGAGACTAATTAATAATGAGTGTATTAAACATCTAAATGATCCCAAAAAAATTCCAAACTGTATTAAAACACCTCCTGGTGCCGAATATATTTTACTCCGTTGAAGAGTTCATGATGGGCCACTGGGACGAAAATACTTGAAAATTATAATTGATAGTCAATGTAAAAACTTGGTCTGGTATCGAAATCAAAAATGTAGTTTGACAAGTATGCACTGTAAGCTATATATCTATTGTAGTGTTCATGCACTCCAATTTATTAATTATTTTACATAGTGTAAGTTCTACTTTTAAATAAAGCATTTTATATTTAGATTAGGATATAAATTGATAACAGAGAGCAGAGACAAGCCGAAGCTGATGAGGCAGAGTAGATTCGGATCTCTACTCTCTACGGAAAATCAGGAGAGGGGGCACATTGACTGTCTCTGAAAACTGACCATTGGCGCCATTTGCAAACAGTGAAGGGTCTCTGATCATTGTCGCACATTGACTACTCCCGGGGTGAAGGGAGGGAGGGCTTATGAAGGGCACATGGGACGGTTGACTAGGGAATGGATAATGAGGTGATCACATAGTGGGGTGATCACAATGAGCACATGGAAAGGGAAGGGGTAATAAAGCGACCCCTACCAATGGACGTTGTAGATGATAATTAGACTGGTAATAGAGGCAGTTGGAAAGGGAAAGGGTAATTAAGCAACCCCCACCAATGGACGTTGTAGATGATAATTAGACTGGTAATAGAGGCAGTTGGGAAGGGAAAGGGTAATTAAGCAACCCCCACCAATGGACGTTGTAGATGATAATTAGACTGGTAATAGAGGCAGTTGGGAAGGGAAAGGGTAATTAAGCAACCCCCACCAATGGACGTTGTAGATGATAATTAGACTGGTAATAGAGGCAGTTGGAAAGGGAAAGGGGTAATTAGGCAACCCCAACCAATGCACGTTGTAGATGATAATTATATTGGTAATAGAGGCAGTTGGAAAGGGAAGGGGTAATTAGGCAACCCCTACCAATGGATGTTGTAGATGATAATTAGACTGGTAATAGAGGCAGTTGGAAAGGGAAGGGGTAATTAGGCAACCCCTACCAATGGACGTTGTAGATGATAATTATATTGGTAATAGAGGCAGTTGGAAAGGGAAAGGGGTAACTAGGCAACCCCTACCAATGGACGTTGTAGATGATAATTAGACTGGTAATAGAGGCAGTTCGAAAGGGAAGGGGTAATTAGGCAACCCCTACCAATGGACGTTGTAGATGATAATTAGGCTGGTAATAGAGGCAGTAGGAAAGGGAAAGGGGTAACTAGGCAACCCCTACCAATGGACGTTGTAGATGATAATTAGACTGGTAATAGAGGCAGTAGGAAAGGGAAAGGGGTAATTAGGCAACCCCAACCAATGGACGTTGTAGATGATAATTAGACTGGTAATAGAGGCAGTTGGAAAGGGAAAGGGGTAATTAGGCAACCCCAACCAATGGACGTTGTAGATGATAATTAGACTGGTAATAGAGGCAGTTGGAAAGTGAAGGGGTAATTAGGCAACCCCAACCAATGGACGTTGTAGATGATAATTAGACTGGTAATAGAGGCAGTAGGAAAGGGAAAGGGGTAATTAGGCAACCCCAACCAATGGACGTTGTAGATGATAATTAGACTGGTAATAGAGGCAGTTGGAAAGGGAAAGGGGTAATTAGGCAACCCCAACCAATGGAAGTTGTAGATGATAATTAGGCTGGTAATAGAGGCAGTAGGAAAGGGAAAGGGGTAATTAGGCAACCCCAACCAATGGAAGTTGTAGATGATAATTAGGCTGGTAATAGAGGCAGTAGGAAAGGGAAAGGGGTAATTAGGCAACCCCAACCAATGGAAGTTGTAGATGATAATTAGGCTGGTAATAGAGGCAGTAGGAAAGGGAAAGGGGTAATTAGGCAACCCCAACCAATGGACGTTGTAGATGATAATTAGACTGGTAATAGAGGCAGTTGGGAATGGAAAGTTGGGAATGGAAGCAGTAATTAGGCAACACCATGCTAACGATGGAATCGATCGGTGTGCTATATTCTAGCTGTGTTGTAATAATATAGTATGCGATATCAGTGTAATTCCAGCTGTAATGGAGAATAACGAGTGATCGGATAATCGATTGAATTCAGCAATCGATCAATCGTTTCTTCTCATCTATCTTTCTGAATCTTTTACTCTCACAGTGTGAATTAACACATATTTTCACTACGGCTCACAACAGGAGTCATACATATTAATACAATACACACATGCAGAACAATCGAATACCGAGGAACAAAATTGTTGTAAACAACCGGAACGAAGTGAGAGTCGGGTTGCTGTCTCATTCTGAGAATTAGCTGATAATGACGCATGGTGAGGGGGGAAATGGGGGGGTGAGGTACCTGCCTGTGCGGCCATTCTTGCAATTAGTGTCTCACACATTAGCAGTTTTACATTAGTGGCAGTGTCGCACAATCTTTGCTTCCGCCAATTTATATATACCACTGCAAGTATCAGTGAGTGTAGATGACACATGTACTAGTGTAATTTATTTGATCATTAAGGCAGGGTGACTGATTACAAGGTAAGGAACCTTATCACTCCCGCGTTTGTAGGTCTCAAACGGTTTAATAAAGCTAGACTGTTATTCTTAAAATATAAATTTTAAAAGGTATTTAAAGTATCGTTACATAACACATTGTATACGAAAAATATGATTTGCCTAATTAAGTAAATACTTTTTGATAATTGATTACACTGCACTCATTGAAATGAAAGATAATATTCTACTAACATCTCCTAGGCTAATAAAGTAAATGTTATTCCGGGAACTAAACGATTACTTTACACATTGGACATAATTAAATATGAATCCCCTGGCCTTACTCCAATGTATAAAATTTGCCAGACTCAAAACAATTACCAGAGAAATGTAACAATTAAATTGACTTTGCGGCTACTTACATTTGCAGTACAGATGGACTAAAACTGATATCCTTGTACTCCAGAGGTCTGTTGTAAACTGAAGCTAGTTCTCCACTTGAGCTGGGAGGGTGATCAGGCCCCTGTCATTAAACACTAAACAGAAGAATCGAGTAGGTCTGTTGACTGAAATCGGCCGTTCCTATTCAACCCATGGTCCAGTGAAAAATACTAAACACAAGTTTTTGCCTCATTCCAATAAAAGGGTCCAGCCATGGGCCAATTATCGCAACAAACCTTTACCCTACGTACGATTGCTCCAGGGTACTGTAGCTTTGCCAATTCAATCCCATGACGCATTGAGTTAAAAGCTTTTGTGTAATTTAACGGTATAATGATCATCAGTCATGCCACTTAGCTGGTTGGTTATTGCAGTAAGTTAGTTTATTAATTTTTATTTGTTTGAAATACATTTGTGTAAACACTACTAGGAGGTATTCATATATTATGACGAACTCTAAATTCGATGATGGTGCATGTCACTCCATGGGATTTGGCTGAGCGTGAGCGAATATTTTTGCATAAAAAATAAATGTTTAAACAAACACAACATGTGACTAACACCTAAAGCTTAATTATCCCAACTCAAAGAACACCATTTATGTTGCCTTGGTGTGTAGACTGTAATTATTTAAACACTGATATGATGCTTTTATATATTACTTTACTTATATATTACTTACTGATACTTTATATATGATATTAAAATTTATATGTCCAGAGAACTAAAAATACTGATGACAAGATACTTTGTATCTAGTACTCCGTACGGTTACAAGACATAGATGTGCTGATTATTTTACTATTCCTTAAGTACTCATATCCTCATTGATACCGAATACTGAAATACTGACTTGAGGCCGAAAAATACAACATAAATCCTGTGAAGGAAACAGGATTTTTCCGGACATTTGCCATCGTTCAGTGAAACAAACAATCAGTAACACTACGTTTCGAGATCTGCAATCTGATCTCTTCTTCAGGTATTTAACTAACCTAATACATAACTACAAACTAGGTTAAAAATAAACAAATCATACCTAAGCGTTGTAGCACGCTGATCCTGACACAGACCTTCCATCGTCAAAAAATAAACTTCAAACAACGAATAAATCCTGTGATATTAAAGCCCCTACTGGAAAATATTGCTAGTTCACAATGTAAATCACTCACCAACGCCGGCGTCAGAGTGGTATTATTGAATTAGTTATTCATTAATAAAAGTATTGTTTAAAATAACTAAACAGTTTATATAATACATTGAGTTAAAAGTGTTTAATTATGTACCGAAAATGCACTAAAGAAAATTAAAATTTCTTATAAAATAGAATTTTATTGTCATAACCTTAAAGAATACCCAATGTAACAGCCCGTTGGGCTCTATTCGAAGGAGTAGTGGTTCAATTTATCGTACATTTCATTAATTACATCTTAAAAAATATAAACTTTATAATAATAATTTTATACATCTTTTACATAGCTGCATTGTACTTTTGAATACTATTAATTAGATCAAAGCATTTACGAAACTGTGTGTTTATTAAGGAAAATACTCAGTATTTTAAGTGTTACAAATACGGAAATAATGATTTAAAGTCTTCTAGTACTGTATTTAAAACGTTACAAAAATGAAATACTGATTTAGAGTTTTGTAGAATTTAAAACGTTAAAAATATGAAATACTGATTTAGAGTTTTGTAGAATTTAAAACGTTACAAATATGAAATACTGATTTAGAGTTTTGTAGAATTTAAAACGTTACAAATATGAAATACTGATTTAGAGTTTTGTAGAATTTAAAACGTTAAAAATATGAAATACTGATTTAGAGTTTTGTAGAATTTAAAACGTTACAAATATGAAATACTGATTTAGAGTTTTGTAGAATTTAAAACGTTACAAATATGAAATACTGATTTAGAGTTTTGTAGAATTTAAAACGTTAAAAATATGAAATACTGATTTAGAGTTTTGTAGAATTTAAAACGTTACAAATATGAAATACTGATTTAGAGTTTTGTAGAATTTAAAACGTTAAAAATATGAAATACTGATTTAGAGTTTTGTAGAATTTAAAACGTTAAAAATATGAAATACTGATTTAGAGTTTTGTAGAATTTAAATCGTTAAAAATATGAAATACTGATTTAGAGTTTTGTAGAATTTAAAACGTTAAAAATATGAAATACTGATTTAGAGTTTTGTAGAATTTAAAACGTTACAAATATGAAATACTGATTTAGAGTTTTGTAGAATTTAAAACGTTAAAAATATGAAATACTGATTTAGAGTTTTGTAGAATTTAAAACGTTACAAATATGAAATACTGATTTAGAGTTTTGTAGAATTTAAAACGTTACAAATATGAAATACTGATTTAGAGTTTTGTAGAATTTAAAACGTTACAAATATGAAATACTGATTTAGAGTTTTGTATAATTTAAAACGTTAAAAATATGAAATACTGATTTAGAGTTTTGTAGAATTTAAAACGTTATAAATATGAAATACTGATTTAGAGTTTTGTAGAATTTAAAACGTTACAAATATGAAATAGTGATTTAAAGTCTTCTAGTATTTAAAACGTGAACAGTACGGAAATACTGATTCCAAGTATCCAGTATTTGTATTATCCGTACCGAATTTGCGTAAGCTGGTACAGTATCGTAGTTAATCAATCACACGTCTCTTAGAGGCCTTCACAGTCATCACATAAACTGTCCCACGATGCTTGCTGAGGTGCAGATTTATGTCCGGTAAACAAATCTACCCAGTCCTCTAACATCAACAGTCGCGACAGCATCCTCTGAGCTTACTGAGTTCTTATTTACACATCTGACGTCGATAGCGCTCCTACAGGGTAAGTCATGTCGATATAACAATTTACCACTGGGCTGTTATAATACTGTTTATAACATACACTTGCAGGGTTCGTACAAATTTATGAAACCGATAGATTTAATTTGAAAGAAATTTAATTAGCAGTTTTGGCTGGTTTAATATTCAATGTGTGAGACAAAGTAAATAAGTTGATATTTGAACAGTAATGAAGATATTAAGTTAGTCCAGGCATTCTTTAAGTAATATAAATAAACAATGGAATTGCATCAATTCATTCTTTGGTAACTAAAAGCGGGAAAATATAAATCCATCCTATTCAGGACGTAAATGGTCTTGCTAATTTGAACTTAAATGGAAATATATTATTTTAGCAGTTACCCGCGGCTTCGCACTCAATGTCGTAGTAATTATATTTTTGACGTTAATATCGAGTTTGTTTCTTTCTACGATCAAGAAAATACGTAAAAAAGTGTGTATTAATAGCCATTGTAGTTTAATTCGTTCTTAGTATTTTTTTTCAGCTGATTTTGTCTTCTTTCTTGAAAATAGGTATATATATACATATACAGATCACAGAAGCCTACTTCTGTCAAATGACAACTAAGATGGGTTTTATGGCAGTCTTTAAATTTATGGTAAGAGTTAGATAGTAACTTTGTATTTATATCTAATACTTAATATTCGCTAAAGACTTGCAGTTAAAAGTACGCTAACAATGACACTATTTACGAGTTTGTTTCTTTATAAACTCAAACATATTTTAAATATTTTAGAACATTTAGAGCTAAAATTGGTAAATTAGTTCAAGTAAATTTTCATCTCGGATAGTTCTTGCCGACCGCTTCAAAGGGAGTCTTTGGAGACAAATTCTGGCCATATTACGTTTTAAAACATTTTATGAGGTAGATGTAGGCTACTTACCACTGAAATGTAATATTCGGTGTGAAAACTAATGGTTAGTCCTTAGAGAATGTGTACACTATAAACAAATCGAAAACACGCGTTAAAATAAGAAGTGTTGTAAATATCAAGTTAATCAATGCTTTCACTCTATTAAATATATTTAAAAAATTAGTGTTTACATTAATTAAACATATAGTCGTGCTGTCACAAAACAATGTTTAGATAGAACCGTTGGCAGGCTCTTTCTATCAAATTTCACAATTATGAGACCAAGGCGGGATTTTTCACTGCTTCAGTCACCAGTGGGCCATAGCCCGGAGGGATTTTCAAAATAAGAATTCATCCCAGGGACCCTAAGAATGTCCATGTAAAATTTCAGTACAAACCGTTGAGTAGTTTACGCGTGAAAGCAAAACAAACAAACAAAGATACTTTATAATGTTATTACGATTATATTTCATAGTATAAATTAGGAGAATATATAGCTGGAGAATATCACCAAATAATATGGAAACGAAGCTTCATGCACAATTTCAAATGTATAGTCCAGTTCGTTTTCGAAATATCGTGCGGACAGACGGACACAAATGATATTTTTCCAGCCCCACGAGTGATAGGCTTCGCTAAAGCTCAGCCAAGTATAGTCTATGGCAAATAATATTAAAAGATGAAGATGGTGGGTGAAAGGTTGGCTGGAAAGAAAATATGGTTTTCGCACATTAACTAAGACGTGAACCTAACCACTGGTACAATTATCTGAGAATGAAGGAAGTGTGCAGCTATTGAACATGATAATACTTAAATACAATGATATTACTTAATGTAAAATTTGTTTTTACAAATTATTTTTTCTCAAGAAATAAAGAATATTTCAATAAAGTGTAATTTTAAATATTTTTATTTTATCACAGTGTTGTAAAACGTTTAAGTTTAAGAGTCTCCGCTAGAGTTTCGAAAAAAACAAAACGTAATATTCACATGAAATCGGGATAAGTGCTCAGAATGGTCTGACTCGCAAACGCACAGTGCTTAAACTTTGGCTGTGGTATTTGGTGCAGATTTCATGAACATCTTGAAGAAAAAGGATGACATGGTCATTGGATGATCAAAACAATATCTGTACTAGCTCTAAATCCCATACACAAGACAAATTCTGCAAAATCCAATTTTCTAAATTTTGCTTTGCGATAAGTAGATAGTCATGATGAGCCAGCCGTTATGTTGGCTGACACAATGCTGGAAGAAGTCTACTGCTCGAAATTCCTGGGAATATACCTAGATCGAGGGTTGACTTGGAATAATCACATCGATCACGTTTGCTCCAATTGGCCTCAGGCATTTATGTTTTGTGATCTCTAGTAAAACAATTTCCTAGTCAGGTTCTGATGACGGCGTACTATGGCTTGATTCACCCCCATCTCACTTACGGGCTGGTGTTGTGGGGAGCTTGTGCAAAAAAACCAATTTATGGCCGTGTTCAAGCTGCTGCAAACAGGCGATCCGCATTATCGCTCAGTTGAAATTTAGAGACGTGCAAGGAAGCCTTCAAAAATTTGCAACTATTGACGCTGCCCGGTTTCTACATCTTGGAAACAACTCTGTTTTGTATGTCCAATGTGCCATGACGAATGGCCGAGACATACATGTGTATGAGACTAGAGGCAGAGATAACTACCGAACTGGCAGACACAGAACGGTGGGTTATGAACGCTTGCCTTCACAGGCAGGTCGTTCATTTCGTGAAAAAATTACCGTATTTAATACAAAACGCTCCAACGCCCAAGGTGCTAAAAACTCGCTTGAAACGCTTTTTAGTGTCACAAAAATGTTATTATGTAGACGTGTTTTTAGAATATGATTGGGAGACCAAAATTAAAAAGACTGACAGAATCCGTCGCCGGAAGTGGGAATCATTGGCGAATGAATGAATGTACGAGTTTGCAAATTGTAGGTTTGAATGAGGTCTATTGTGGAGTGTATGTCAAAAATTTTAGCGAGTTAAAATGAAAAAAGTTGACTTTTGCCATGCGTTGTAGAATGTTCCGACAATAAAAATCTGATTTGATCTGACATTGGAGATCTGTGATGCCGGAATGTAGCTAAATTAGTGCGATAACGATGAATGCACAGAGCGTAGGGGAGGCACTGCACTGCAGGCGACAGTGACCTTGACCGCGAACTGAACAGCTGATTGCTCCCCCTCCCCCTCCCCTCATCTGTCTAGTGGCACAGTAGGCGTACAGACTATACACAAACTCTAACGTTTCACACAACACACCTGCCTTGTTATTTTTAGGTTAGAATACACATTAATTCTCGGCACAAAACTGTATTAGTAGTGTATTGAAAATACATCGTAATTAAGTAACTTGTAACATATACTTCGCCTTATAAAATATTAGATTGTTTTGCTTTTGAACATTTCCTGTCCAAACGGATACATCTACATAGATCGTACCCATAAATATGCAAATAAACTAGACTCATGTAATTAAACTATTGGACAAAAAAAATCTAATGACGAAGGGTACCACTAATAACACTGTATTAGGATTTTAACTGGAACATGAAAATATTGTAGTAAACCTTACTTTACATTTTGAAAGATAAAAGAAGTATATTTATTGTACGTCTCTTAAAAAACGACATATTAAAAATTGAGAGTTACGAGATATTAATTAAAGGCATAATTAATTTTTTGTAAACCCTTACGAAATCGGTTAATAATTACCATTTTTAAAATACTGTACGATTGGATGTGAATACTGATTTTGATTTATTCTCATTAGACTAATATTTATTTATAAATCACGTCATATTTATTACTAAATGTCTTTACTTGTGAGTAAACGTGAGGGGTACAGTCTAACAAAAGGTAACATATTGACAGTTTGTTTTAACACAAACTAAAACAGCGAGATGTTTAAATTAGGCTTGTATGCTTCTAAATAATGGTATTTTTAGTTCAAGAAAGAGCATCAAATGGCTAACCCATTCTCCCAAAAGAGACCATTGAAAACGTAAATGTGTAAATTAACTTACGAATAATTGGAGGGAAGTTATTCAGAGAAGCGGCCGACAATCCTGCATAGCCATCGTCTTCGTTATCGGTGTCTACATTTCACTGCCTGCACCATACTCACTGACACAGCCTTTCGATGAGTTGCTATCTACTAGTTGAATTGTTAGTCTCTCCACAGCCTCCTCAGCAATCCTTTGTTGGTCCAAGCGATATCATTAATTTTCTTGGTGTGGTCAACAACATTTTTACAACAATTAAGGGTTCTTTTCCGTTAATTCACTACCATTAGTTTTATGGTCTGGAATTCCGTTAATTCACTACCAATGATGTTTGTACTTAAATTAGATTAAATTTTGGTTTTCTTTAGCCAATTGTGTTAGTTAATAATAGTAAATGTACCTGGAATGAAGTGATTTAAATAGCATCTAAAAAAAACATTTTACACGCCGTCATATGTTTTATTTATAATTCAAAAGGATACAAATTATCCAAAACTATTGCCTGTAATGAAACCTGCGTTAGTTCTGTCTGAGTTTTTTTGTGTGTAATCAATCATGGTGTTATTGATCTGGGCTTGGACTTTGCAAGCTCGAGTTAGTTTTCTTTCTAAAACAGCAAGCAGCGCGAAGCGCTGCGCAGCGGGCAAGCATCGCGTGATCTGAGTTTTGAATAGGCAAGCTAGGGTCTTTTGTTACTAAAGTAATAGAGATATTATTTATATACACCGGGGGAAATTTCCGGCAATGTTTTTCTTTTTTGGAATTAACGGAATTCCAGACCATAAAACTAATGGTAGTGAATTAACGGAAAAGAACCCAATTAAGTGTAGGCTTTTCCAAAGTTTCTTTCACTAATTTTGTGATAGATGTAATGGTGATTTGCTTGTTATATTTTTTAATATATATTATCCTTTAATTTGAGCACATATTAGTTCTATCGCGTTAGAGTGGCAATGATAACGTTTTATTGTTGGTTTGTTTGTTTTTTTTTTATTTTATCGACTGAGCTCTGTATCCTTTACAGTGATAAAGGCACGACATATTTTGGAAGCCTAAGAATAAACCTCTGGGGTTGACCATGACGCTCGACCAAAATTATCGCCTGAAGACACAAAACATACTCCCGGCCCAAGAAGCAGCCACTGCTCACCCGTTGAAGTCACTAAAACAATTTTGAAATACCTTCTATTTGTATGATAGTGTAAAATTGAATTAGTACGCATCCTAATCAGTATACTCAACCAGAATATAGAGTAGAATGCAGTATTTTAAAAATCGTAAAATTTAAATTAGAACTCTCAATCTTTATGTCGTTCTTATAGAGACGTTCAACAAATACTGTATACGACTTTTTGAGGAGGTATACTGTCATTATTTTTTTAATGATGAGGAGATAAAGTGGAGAAAACATAAATTTTAAACAGAAAACTGTGTTCGTCTCCATATTTTTTTAACATAGTTCACAAAACACAAGAAATTTTCTTTCGCACTAATACATGGGTGAATACTACCCAAATAGAAAAAAATTGTTCCTGGTGTAATATAGATATTGTACATTTTAATGTGGTAGACGTTTGAAGTGAGATGTTTAGCGTGTGAGAGAGGTCGCCGGGAACTGGCTCCGTCAGGGATCTTCTTTAGAAAAACAAACTATAGTCCATGGTTATTTTTGTATTACTATATTCCGATTTGATTTTGTACAAATTTCTCCATAGTATTTGCCTGTCTTATTGTTGAGATATTCATTGGTAAGATACAAGGCGCTCAGATAATTTCAATCCACTTCTAAAATCAGAAAAAAGACAAAATTTGTAAATTAGTTAAAAAGATTCCCATTCAATATTACAATGACGTAACAATTCAGAGAACTAAAACGAGAAATAAGTAGAGAAAAAAATAAAAATCAGAAGTAATTACAACATATAAAAATTACTCGAATCAACTAAAAATCTAAAGTTGTTCTGAGACACAACTAAGCTATTCATGAATTAATAGAAACATACAATCCCTGATTAAAAACGTATTAACAAAACAATAATTGCTGAAAACGATGTAGCTGAAGTGGCAACAGGTTTTAACGAATATTTTTAACAAGTAGGACAAACCTTATAAATCGATGTATAATAGAACTTATATATACCGATTTTAACGACATTTTTTGTGTGTGTTGAAGGATTTGAGAATGGTTTAGATTCACAATTTTGTCCATTGGAAAATTTTTAAAAATTAATTTTTAATTTCTAAGTAGTTGTTGATTTTGGGATGATTTACACTGTATCCGCCAGACTGCGCTATGACACATAATAGAGAGTGAACTGATATTTTAACAGCTATTAATACTTTCAGCTGATAATTTCATAAATAATAATCTCCCTGAGAGCATAGAAAATGTCAACAACCCAACCCTGTTTAAAGCTCGTTTAATGGTCTTTAGTGCCTGTACGGTTTTACTCTGTAGATGAGTTCATGTTACGCCGCTGGGACCATTAATTTTCGTAACAGTACCGATACTGAAGCCATGTATGAATGAGAGAGAGAATATAATTTAATGTATGTATGCGTGAAATGAATGAATCTTAGAATAGCAAACTGCAGGATTTTTTAGCTTTTTTTATTGACGTTTGCAAACGCAATGTAAAATTGTTTGAAAGCAATAAAAATATGATTGATTGATTATTAATAAAAAAATTTATTTATACAGCAAATTAATTTATTTATGTAAATTGATTATGGCAGTGTATAGGTTACCTGTACATTACGTATACACGTTAAATAAATGTTACATGTATGTAAAAGTAATAAATTTGAAGTACGGTATTAATAAAAATATGTTTATATTTAACCATAAAAGTACTTATTCGTATTAAAAATAACACTCAATTCTACAGTTTATTTCTATTTGTTTTATCTTATGCTGTTTCATGTTTTATTTATAGTACGGTACATGTTCTATGTTGATTGCTCAATGTACTGTAAGACAGAATGCTGAACTGCGACGCAGTTGAACTATTTTCTCCGTCACTCTCAAAATTAAAAAATCTAAACAGTTGAATAATTAATGGTTCACATGATCTTGTAAATTATCTATCTTCCACGTCTTCTTAGGATTTTTCTACATGCTTGTAGTAATTCTTCCATTGCTCCTTTGTGATAGCCTTAAAAGAGTGTACATTGAATGGCTCTATTTGCTTGACGTTATATGTTTTGTTATTTACAGCAACATGACTTATAACTTGGCTACAGTCTAACTCAATGGGATTTAACTCACAGTGATAAGGGGCGGAAGGAGAAGAGTCTCAGAAATTCGAGTTTAAGGGTTTTGGCTATCATGTTGATAACGTTCATTGAATACAAGTTCTTAATTGTTTGCACCTCTGCAGGAAATTCTTTCTTCAAACTGTTTGGTGGAAAATCTACATTGTTACCTGTTAACAAAATCTTGGTGTATTGTTTTTTGTTTTTGTATTGGGTATGTTTTCAACTTCACGACTATGGTACATTGCGTTATCAATAATTACAACAGTACCAGAAGAAACGTTGGGGACTAATTTGTTCTACAAACCATTTTGTCAAACGAATCTCCATCCATTTCTACGTGGAACTTTTTTTGCTAAAAATACAAGCTGCACTCCTTCAACGTTATCCACTTTGTCCTCCTGCTTGCACAATGACAAACCGGAGACCTCGTTGATTTGGGTCTTTCAAACTTGCCGTGAACTCAGCGAAGAAAGCATCTTTCGGCGTTTTGATAGTTTGATCTTTCCATACTTTGATTGATTGATTGATTGATTGATTGATTTATTTCCAAAATTTATGTACAGAATTAAATATAATGCATAACAAAAATCTTATAGGAAATTATCCCCACACTGGGCATCAGCCTGTGTGTGGGGAAACGAGTTCCTCAGTCTGCACTACCAATAACACACAAAAAACTTAAATTAAAATAAGAAAATGAATTGTCATTAATAAAAACATTTTTCATTAACAAATGAGAAATGAAGATTTAAACTCTAAAATAAACTATACAAGGCCAGAGCATGGAATACATGAGCAAATTCAGTTAATAAATAATCTAAAATTTGAAAGGAATATACTTATTTAGAAAATATAATTTTGAAGACTTAAAAAATGTAATTTATAAAAACTTGTAACTTACATAAAAAAGAGCAATCAGAAAGACTTAATTAGAAATTAGCCGATATAAGTAGAGAGAGACTTGGACCACACACACACACACACACACACACACACACACACACACACACACACACACACACACACACACACACACACACACACACACACACACACACACACACACACACACACACACACACACACACACACACACAACACACACCAATCACGCACACGCACACATGCACGCACTACACGTACTCGTTGGCCTGCAGTCAAAACGATTGTACAAACTAACCAAACACTCAGACTAACATTGATTGTAATACAAAAATATAACAGAAATTTAATACATAAAAAAAGCATATCTAGGTGTAGATTGAGGAAAAATACTGACGAAATCCATCTCGCCCAGCATCTACTAACCATTTATTGACTAATTTTTTGTACGTACTAATAGTGCAAGGTCTTGGGTTTTTTATAAAGTATGGTAATTTTGAGAAAATTATATGAGCAATATAGTGAGATGATGTTGAATTAAAGGCTTTAACGAGTCTAGGAACAAAAAATTCTGTTATGAAGTGAAGAACGCGTAAAATGGCTGTGGTTACTGTGAATGAAAATTGAATCTCGATGTTGAAAAATGTACAAAATTAATGTTCGGATATATAATTGCGAGACGTTAAAAACTTTAAATTCTTCAAACAATAAATTGGTTTGGATAAGTACGATTTCGCTTCAGAGCTACTTTTATAATAGTTTTTTGAACGACTTCTAAGGGAGCAAGGTTATTTTGGAAACAGCCACCCCATGCTAAATTACCATACTGAAGAATTGATTGCACATAAGCATAGTATACAGTTTTTAAAAGATCTATTGTAAGTATATTACGCAGATTACAGAATATAAAGATAAATTTACGAAGTTTATTCCGCATGTAAGCTACGTGATTACACCACTTCAAACGATTGTCAAAAACTACACCCAAGTATTTATACTCACTCACCCTATCAATATATTCACATAAAACGCATCCATCCTGGCCACCACAAGTATGCAACCGTAGCTTAAAAACAAAAGGATCGCCGTCAGCTCGTATAGAGATTGGCATACATTTGGGTTTTGGCTATATTAACTGTGAGCCGACATTGATCAAACCAGCGCTTGACAGTGAGTAGACCGCGCTCAGCCACATCCCTCACTTCCTCCCAGCTTTCACCCTCAAAATAACAAAGCGGTATCGTCCGCATAAAGAAAATATCTGTCCTTTAAAAACAAAGTCAATCTTCCTAGATTGTTAATAAAAATTAAGAAAAGCAAGGGTCCAAGAGTACTGCCTTGCAAAACCCCATACTCAATTTTTTTGAGGAACGCTTGTATGGCCCAAAAACGGAAACAACTTGATACCGATCGGACAAATAACTTTTGAACCATCTCCAAGAGTTTCCCTTGTATTCCAATATATTTTAATTTTTTGTAGTAATAGTTGTCTATCATCACTGTATCAAAAGCTTTAGCTAAATCTATAAAAAATCAATAATGGTTTTTTATTACGGCTAATCGTGTCATGAACACTTTTAGTTAGCAAATATAAATCGTCATTCAAATTCTTATCTTTTCTGAAACCGAATTGATTTTGTACAAGAATATTATTGATGTTTTAAATATTTTTCGAGTTGAATTCTGACACATTTTTCCAATAATTTAGATAAAACACTAGTTAAAGTTATTGGTCTGAAGCTAACACACATCGATTTTTTGGGCCTCCCTTATAGATTGGGATTACTTTACCATTTTAAAAGATGCTGGGAAAATTCCCCTGTGATATACTATTGTTTATAATATGTAGAAGTGGAAGCTTTAAGAAATTAAAAAAACATTTTGATAAAGAGTAGCCGGGATTCCATCTTCTCCCGGAGCAGACCCGCCTCT
Organism: Homalodisca vitripennis; assembly: GCF_021130785.1. NCBI lineage: Eukaryota > Metazoa > Arthropoda > Insecta > Hemiptera > Cicadellidae > Homalodisca > Homalodisca vitripennis. The sequence continues at coordinate 148,530,600 of NC_060215.1, forward strand.
AAGGTTTTGTACAACACGAGCAAGGACATCCTCGGATATCGGCTCCAGCTGGAAGTAAGAATTCGCCCCGTAATCCTCGTCATTCATAACGACTTCAGTCACGGGAGGCACAGCACTGGCTAAGTTGGCACCCCACCCTAACATAGTATTCATTTAATGTGTTAGCTACATTATTTATATCATTTGTCTCAATATTAAGTTTTGCCGTCCAGAAACTGTTCAATAGGAAAGGAATCTTTTTTTTTATTCATGTCCATAATTTCAGCAATATTTTTCCACAAGAGCTTATTATTATTTTTTGATTCATTAATTTTATTTCTAAAATACATTTCTTTAGCCAATTTAATAGTCTTATTACTTTAGAAGTCGCTTACCCAACATCTACCCAGTTTCGTCCATAAAAACAATATTTCTCTTTTTTCCTAAGTAGCCTCATCGATCTTAAGTAAGAATGTAGCCAAACGATTAAACCGTCTCTTTCTAACAATAAAGACTGTCTGTTGTGTTTTTCAAAGCAAAATCCATATTCTTTGAGCAACCTCCACAACATAGTTCTTTAAAACTCGGGAAGATCTTGACCTTCGTTTACTTTTTCTAAAACTGCGTCGAGTGTTGGAGGTGTATTGCTGGCGAAAAAAGAATGCACTACTTTTAGAATATAACCAACAAAAAATCCATCGTATTTCAATTCTCTACTGGTTTTGTATTCCATTTTACGTGGTATTTTTCTTGGTGTAACGATATTCCCAGTGGTTTCTTCTTTTCGAAATTTATAATCTGAGCGCGCACTGGTTATTTTACCCAAACCGACACATTTTTGGGGGAGAAAAGATTTTTGAAAGTATTTATGGATAAACTATATAATATAATCAAAAATATATCATATCTGTACCTATATGTAATTGCACGTGCAAAATCTAGAGTCATATGGTCAGATTCCGTTATATGCCCCCAACGCTTGAACTTTTTTCAATGAACTTAGAACGTTATAAAACGATGTAGTTGAGTAACAGAACTAACATTATGCCCTCAACGCTATATTTTTCATTTACGCATGATTATAATGAATTACAATTGGTTACTAGCTAAGAAAAAAAGGATACTTACGTATTATATCAAACCACCCCTACATTTCTCCAAACACAAAAATTCAACATAAACAAACATTACCAAACAAAAACTAAACTCTTTATTGAAAAAAACACACAAAACTTATTTTTATTCTCGATCACACTCCGCCACCCAAAATGCGAGTGCCTCCGGCCATCAGCGCGGGGTTCAACAGCACCTTCGGCCGCCGAAGGTGCTGTTGAACCCCGCGCTGATGTCAACGACAGAAAAACATCCCTCGAGATAGTACCTATCAGTAAAATATCAAATTCTAGAGGGGCTGATCAGAAATATAAATTGAATTGTAATGGAAAGGCAATCATCTACCGTGCAAAAAACTTAAATAATCATGTGATGCCGCACGGCCTGCCGTAATCGGGATTCTCGAGAAAGATAAGATAACAGCGACAACAATACCGACCGCAATACCTGGAAATGCTTTTGTTGAATGATGGAATGTTAGTTCAGTTACTCAACTACATCGTTTTATAACGTTCTAAGTTCATTGAAAAAAGTTCAAGCGTTGGGGGCATATAACGGAATCTGACCGTTTCATATTAATTATGAGTTTCTTTCACACCTATATTTTTATGAACTGTTTATACTGATGTAAACATCACAGATTTATAAACACATATGAACATGAGCTAAGGCACAAAAGGTAGGTTACAGTAAAATCTATTTAAGCGCCTTCACGGGCGTCGCGAGGACAGTTGATGCAACCCGCACGACACCAGGCGTAATGTTTCAAGTAAATATAATAACATAAGCAGGTCTATAAACCTGTTCAAAACATTCGATTCAATTGACAGTAAACAAACAGTTAACAGTTCATCGGAGTTCAAAAGCCTTACCTGGCGAAATTGTTTGCCGATGACCATTCTTGTTTGAAGGTAAAATCGTGAATAGATTAATACGGTATATTGGTAGAGCTGGTGGCCGAGCACTTTGAATCTGAGTTAGAGATAACAGTTTGAAATCCTATCTGTGACCGTAGCACTTTTTATCAGTACTATAGACCTTGTACTGTATCGACTCTCCCCCTTATCCTGTTTGATAAGATCCTTGCACAGGCCAGTGGCCCATGAGGACGGGCAGAATAAGGTTTATAAGAGGATCAGCCTTTAAAAACTTGTACGTAGAGTGGTGAGGTATAGGGAAAAGTGACTCGGGCACAATAACTTTGTGCAAAGATTTATAACTCCTCGAAACCATGAAATTCCGTGCAGTGTTGCCGTTTTGACCCAAAAAGTGCGAGAGAGAGGCATTTATAATTAATTAGTACAGATTGAATTCTGAAATCTGGAGTTCGCTTCCGTTTGAAGAGATCCATAAAAAATCGAACTGTGCACCTGATAAGACAATGAGAACACCTCTTCGTCTAGATTACACTGGGTAACCAGACTGTGCTCCTCATAGTTTCGGTGTCTCTGTTGTCGAAACGATGAAATGAAATGAAATGAAATGAAAAATGCCTTTATTTACAGAGGCGAAGTTAGGACTTAAAAGTCCTCTCTACCACTTAACCTCCAGATGCAGAGACCGTTTTGACTTCACGGTACCAGCTGATATAGGTTAACAATTCCGTGAGCTGCAGCAAGTCAACGTACCTATCTACCGTTTACTGGCTGAATGCAAGGTTAAGAATAGTTAGGGGTAAATTAAATTATCATTGGTTATTAATTTTAACGGAACGATTGTTTATTTTTGGAAACTAGCAGGGTAATGTAAACCTTAGGGATGATGCAAGTAATTCACAACTAATGCAATTATTATAGTTGCACATCTTATAACTAGGATCAACATATTCAATTAAATAAACGTACAGTATCTATAGACAATTTAAACTATATTTTTTCATAAGATCGAATCGAATTTTTGTTTTTTGCTTGTTTGGCTTCTTGCTATTGAAGGATAAAGAGCTCTTACAGCTCCTGTTTGCAACGATGTAACTCTAGCGTACGTTTCAAACGCATTAATACTAAAACTAGGAAATTCAAGTTACGACAAGTTCGTGAATTGTGTTCTTTCCATTGTTAAAGTTATTTCCATCACTATGAATTGCTAAAAACCTTTTAAATGTTGTAAACGTTTAAAGGGTATTGTCCATTGTTCCGTGAAAATAGGTCTACAACGTGACAAGTATGTTATCCAAGAATTATATTTTCAAAAAATTGTAGTAAAGTGGGAATTTTATCGCGCTCTTGAAATGTCACATAGCCTGAAAAAAATCTGGGTTACGTATCTCTTCACGCTGTATCATGTGTTGGTGTCTTTTAACTGAATGGTGTGATTTCAGACCAGGGGTGTTCAGTTTTTCCCTCAGCCCTGTTTTCGTGTTGTCTCGTAAGTTATTTTTTGCTAGGCAGTATTGAAATCGTTGGACTCTTATGTGTTCAACTCCAAACTTGTCTGGGATTGCTATCAAGTCATTTCTTCCCTTGCCAGAATCAACAATGTGACTGTTTGTTGGGTTCCTGGTCATGAGAGGATGGATCTCTGGGAATGAAAGAGCTGATGTACTAGCTAACTTAGGCTCAGCGTCCAATCTGAGGGGACCTCAACCGTTCTGTGGTATTTCTAGGAGTGAATCCTTTGGGGCTTTCCAGAATGGTTTTACAGCCACCTTCCTCCAGGGTGGCGTCTGACCTTCTCTCACTAAGTAGATCGGTGTCTTCTCGGGTTATGGGTCTGATTACGGGACATGGTCACCTGAGAAAGCATCTTCACAGAGTCGGCATTATCCGGGAGGATCCGCTCTGTAGAATGTGTGATGAGCAGAAGGAAACTGCTGAAAACCTGCTCTTTGATTGTTTGATTGTACTGCAAGGGAGCGGTACGCCATCTTTAGTATTCTGGACAAGGGAGGCAAAATTCCCCAGGAGGACCTGATCGGTTGTTTTCGGCGGTTTGTAGAACTGCTGAAACCGATTGGCCTCATGGTATACTTCCCGGGGTGCACAAAAGGTCCTTGAGGCTTAAGGCATGGCATTAGGCAGCCCCATAGAAGAAGAAGAAGTTCTTTTAACACGTTACGGCAGACAATATTCGAAATCCTGTAATCCTTAGAATCCCAAATTACGTCGTCCATGAGTAACGCAGTGGATCTATGGGCTTATAATGTAACCTCCAACTATGGGGTGGCTTTATTATAGGTTCCTTTATAAACCAATGTACGAGCACGCTACACCACATGTCGTAACACTTCGCAGATATTGGAAACGAAATGGCAAATCTGTAGCTCATTTAGTTCTCGAGATGTCGTATGGACAGACAGACGTACAATCATACAAAACAGAAGTGACATGGAAATGACGTATCATAGAACTAATTCTTGTAGACACGATATTTCATGCAAAATTTAAGATCTACATATGAAACCTATATGCATAAGTAATGTTATAGGTATTTACATAATTTAGGAATCAAATCTAATGCTGAATTTAATATACTTAAAAGGGTACCGGGCCACACAGGCATATGTGGTAACGAATGCGCCGACAGGCTTGCCAAAAGCGGAGCAAGCATGCCATACACCGGTCCAGAACCGAGTTGTGGTATAAGCAAGTCAGCCTCTTACCAAAGTATAAACAAATGGTCCAGGAAGACACACCGCTTGCGGTGGCAGAGTCACCAAGGACAAGCACTCGGCAAAAGACTGCTTGCTGATTCTAGCTCCGGCTTCACCAGATGGCTGATGGGGCTGGGCAGGGATCGGGTTAAGCAAGTGATTGCCTTGATCACTGGACACGGCCACTTCAGGAAACACCTAAACACTCTAGGTTTACGACATGAGGACTTGGAGTGCAGACTCTGCAATAAGTCTGAAGAGACTGCAAAACACATAATACTGGACTGTGAGAGACTGGGAGAAAAGCTTCTTAGCCTAATTAAGGGCACAAAGATAGGCTTACCCCTCTAACATCAAAGGGGCACACAATAAGCTAAAAAAAAAAAAAAAAAAAAAAAAAAAAAAACATGTAGTATGAAGGAATATAATTTTAATTGTTTATACTAACGTTTTTTTTTTTTTTTAAATATGTAGAATCTTCTGTATTTAAAGTTTGTTATTGACGATGGAAGGTTTGAAAGGATAACAGGATTTCGAACATTTACCATCGTTATAGCTTATAAAAGGTATAACACAACGTTTCGAGGATTGGAATATATCCTCTTCGTCAGGTGGGGGAGGTATTAATACATACTAAAATAAAGAACAAAAAGAAGGAAAAGAAAAAGGTTCAAACATACCCAAAAGCTACTTGGAGTCAAGTTCAGGCGTTGTCAATCCACAGGATGCAAGTCCCGAGCACAAATCACAAGTACGAGGATCACAATCACACATCACACTAGCACAGGATACAGTGGGTTACGTAGAATCTACGTATCACATAGAGGCAGTAGTTTATTTCCTTCTTATCGTAAATAACACTTTTTTAATTTAATAATTTATAAAAATCTTTTTTTTAATGTATCAGTTCATATGTGTATATGGGTATGGATGTATGCATGCGCATGCAGTATACATAGTGTTGAGGTTAAGTCTAAGTATCATTGCTTTATATTGTATTTGTTTTTGTACGCATGTACATTCCAGCATTTTAGGCAGAGGGACGGGCGCGAGGGTGGACAGGGCGATACATTTTCCCGCCTTTTTAGCAGGACACGGGTTCTATGGTTTTTCTGTGGATTTACCATTTTATTTTGATTTATTTTGTTTTTCCTTTTTTATGAAAGATACTTCAGTTTATTTTGATAAGTTACTGAAAACTGACAACACATTGAAAATGCCTTTTTTTCTGTAGCCATTTCCCCAGTGGAGAAACAACGTTAAATTTTTGTTTCCAAATCATTCGAAGTTATTGGCTGAGCTTTAGCGAAGCCTATTAGTCATGGTTCTGCAAAAATTTTATTTCTGTCTGTCTGTCTGTCTGTCCGTACGATATCTCTAAAAGGAACTGCACTATAGACTTATCCCCCATATGTATGGCCTTCCCAAAATCCACAAACCTACCATCCCTCTCCGGCCCAATCATTAGTTCTCGTGATTCACCTTGCAGGGAATTGTCTAAAGTCCTCTTGGACATCTTAACACCATTGGTAGGAAAAACTGACTCTTTCATCAAAAATTCCAGGATTTCGTAGAGAAGTCAAAATCCCTAAAGTTGACTGAAACTGACAAAAACTGGTAAGTTTTGATGTCGAAAGTCTATTTACAAATGTACCAGTTCCAGAAACTCTCGGAATTATTAAATCACGTCTCAAAGAAGACCAAACATTAAAGGATAGAACTAAACTTCCCGTGCCAGTAATTATGGAACTGTTAGAACTATGCACTCAATGCAATTATTTTGAGTTAGAGGGTAAAATTTACCGTCAAGATGAGGGGATGGCAATGGGTTCTCCACTGTCTCCTATTTTCGCCAATATCTTTATGGAGGAATTCGAGCGAAAAGCTTTGGCTTCAGCTCAGTTTCAAACCGAAGATTTGGTGGAGGTATGTGGATGATACCTTTGTTATTTTTTCTCATGGAGACATTGAACTAAATAATTTTTTGAATCACATTAATAGTATTTCTCCTTCCATCCGCCTCACAATGGAAGTGGAAGTCCAAAACAAGCTTCCCTTTTTGGATGTGTGTGTATTAAGAGATAGGGATGTCCTTAAGACAACTGTTTTTCGAAAGATAACACACACAGGAAAATATTTAAATTATCAATCCAACCATCAAAAATCTGTCAAAGAAGGAGTAGCCTACTCGTTGTTTGATAGAGCAAAGAGCTTGTGCTCAGATAAAGATGGACTAAAAGAAGAATTTAAGAAAATTGAATCGGATCTCAGAAGCAATGGATACCCTCAATTAGTAATTAATAAGTGCAAACGAACCAGAAGAATCATTCCTGAGTCAGAAAAACAGAAATTGTGATAAATTTGCGTTTATGTCAATCCCCTTATGTCCGGGATTATCGGAGAAAATTAGAAGAGTAGGTAGAAAGTACAACATTAGAACCGCGTTTAAAACACACAACACTCTTAGACAAAGTCTCGTAAAAACAAAAAACCAAAAAATGGCACACAGGATTCCAAAAACTGTGTTTACAGTATAAAATGTAGCTGCAATAGGGAATACATAGGCGAGAGACAAAAAGACCACTAAAACATAAGGATAAAAGAACACAAAGAAAACACGAGAAAGGGTTTCACAGAAAAGTCAAAAATTGCACACCATTGTTGGTCCGAAGACCATCATATGAATTGGGATGAAGCCCACATAATACATCGGGAACCACATTTCTTCAAAAGGAAATTAATTGAGGCAACATACATTAAATTGGCAAACCAACCAATCAGTCAACCATCAGTCGAGATTAGGCCGCTTTGGTTGCCAATTCTAAAAAATGAACTAAAGAGAATACCAAAAGTATCAAACGGATCGGATATTTTGCAATAAACCAATGCGGAGTCACAATATGGTTTTAAGAAGTTCATCTCGCATGAACCAATAATAACGAAAAGGGCCCATTCCTGTTCCCCTTCCCTTGTATTTCCGCCATCTTGTTTTAGCCGGCCGTCACGATTACCATTGGCTACCCCCTCTGGTCAGTCGTAAATGGTTAGTAGACGAGTGAAGACATATTGTGACCTGTATTCCGTAGTTTAGTTTAATGATTGGTGTTGTTTTGTATAGTTTTTTTATTAAGTGCATGTCTTTAGTGTTAGTGAAGTTGACATACAACATGTAGGTTGTGATTCCTGACTCAGGCGTGCCACAACGCTTTAGTAAGATTTGTTTATTTTAACCTAGTTTGTAATTATGTATTAGGTTAGTTCTTTACCTGAAGAAGAGATCAGATTGCAGATCTCGAAACGTAGTGTTACTGTTTTCTTGTTTCACTTAACGATGGCAAATGTCCGGAAAAATCCTGTTTCCTTCACAATCCTTCCATCGTCAAAAATAACCTTCAAACAAAGGACTATAGACTTGATATTGTGGCCAAAGCTTCATCTGTAGGCTATACGATGAAAACTTTTTGCAATGGTCTCATGGGGAACCAGTATGGGAACGAGAAAATAGCTGAGTAAACAAATCTATAAATAACAAACTCAATACGCCATAAGAGATTCGAACATGTGACAATTAACACTTTAGCGTAACTATTCCAACACGTACACAAAAAATTTTATAGTGACTCGGTGTGCAGACTTTGATTATTTAAATACTGATATGAAACACAATTGAAATTTTTTTTTTAATCTGAATGGATTATGTGGCAAGATATGTCGAGAAGGATTTTATAACACTTTGCAGGAAACTTCACTTCTGGAAGAATGTGTTAGGTGATGCGTAATTTCCTGCCAACCTCTGTTATGTATGATTTGTCTCGTGTGTCTTCAGGAAATCTCTGGAGTACATGATCCATACTAACGTTCGGTTCGCTGCTTCTCAGGGCGTTAATTGCACAGTGCAGCCAGCCTGATAAGGCACGTTCACATTCTGTTCACTCTTGTTATCAGTGATTGTGTTCGTTATGGTGTATCCAATATACGTTTTTGCTTTAATGACTCTGTTGTGAAACCGATTGATTGGATGAGTAACGCTCTCTTAGTCACTGTCGTGGTCCTGGAAAGCTGCGGAAACATTAAAATTGAGGCCAGACATATCGCCCAGTTCCACCACACTCGGGCTCTCTCTCTCTCTCTCTCTCTCTCTCTCTCCCCCCTCTCTCTCTCTCCCCCCTCTCTCTCTCCCCCCCTCCCCTCCCTCTCTCTCTCCCCCTCTCTCTCTCTCTCTCTCTCTCTCTCTATTGCAGTATTGAAAAAACTTTTTATAAATTATGGAGCCTGTCCTGGTGGAAGAGTGGACCGGCCAGGTCTAAACCGGCCTGGTGGCTAATGACAGGTGGACCGGCCTGTCATTGGTCTAAACCAGGGCAGAGAAAATGAATGATCAAATTATCTCTCTCTCCCACACACACACTCTCTCTCTCATCCATCCATCCATCCATTCATCCATCCATCCATCCTTCCATTCATCTCTCTCCCTCTCTCTCTCTTTCTCGCGTACACACACACACACACACACACACACACACACACACACACACACACACACACACACACACACACACACACACACACACACACACGCACGCGCGCGCGCGCGTTTTGTAACGGGCTTCACTGAGGTTGCACGCAAAATTTCTAATCTATAGCTCATTCCAATCTCTAGATCTCCTGTGAACAGACTTGACACGAAAAAGACTCATCGTAGAACTCATTCTTGGAGAAATTATGTTTCATTCAAAAATTCAAATCTACAAATTAAACTTTTTCGATATACCTCACCAGATGATATATTCAGGTTTTTGTTTATTCAATCGGTTTTCGTGTAGGCTAAGCGTTTTAATAATAAAAGTCTACACACCTATAAAAATCATGTTGTGTGTGTTAGAATAATTATACTACATGTGTTAATATGTCACATGTTTGGATCACCTAAGGATGGCTTGAGTTTGTTTACTAATTTATTTATTCTACTATTTTCTCGTTGCGATCATAGTTACCCCTAAGACTAATATAGAAATATTCAGTAACTCAACCAAAAGACAGAGTGACATGCACAATCATCGCACTCAGTGTTCCTCATATATAAATGAAAGTGAACCATGCAAAATTTCTAGTCTGTAGGTCAGTTCGTTTTTAAGATATCGTCCAGCAGACAGACAGACAGACAGAAACCTACTTTTTCCAGCCCCACGAGTCATAGGCTTCGATAAAGCTCAGCCAATAAAATAGCAAAAACTCATAACAGATCCAAGAAAATTTTATTCCAGCCGTTATTTAATTAAAGTTATATACCAATCTATGATAAAGCGTTAATTTAGTACGTATTTTTACTGCAGTGTCTGAATTTCCTATACATAAAAAAAACTATAATTAAAATTAGTACTTCCTGGATAGACATCGCTAGATTGGCCGTTTGTACCAAAATATGAATTGGACAAATAATATACAAGAATAATTTAAAGATATTTTTTCATCTAACTGACAAAGTCTGTTAAGTTAAAATTCTTCTTGAGCTATCTGATATATGTTTAAAAAAATGACTAGCGGAAAAATATTCATGCAAATTCATAAAAATTCATGCGATGGTAACACATTTATGAATGAAGTAAATCGATTGGTAATTATCCATATTAACTAATTATCTAAAAGGGAAAAAACCTCCACCGTAGATACACATTGGTTAATTATATTCGCAACCCTTTTCTGTTCATAACTTGATACGTGTCATCTATTAAAATTTGAAACTAATTGTACTTAACAGTCGTTGCACTGAACACAAATTATATTGGCTGAGCGTAAGCGAAGCCTATTATTCATGGAGGTGGGGAAATGTAACTTCTGTCTGTATGTCTCTCCACAGGTCAGGACTTGAAAAAATGTACGAACCTTCATATTTATACAAGGAACTCTGAGTTAGATTATGGTGCATGGGATTTGTATGAGTGTTTACATAAATATCTTTGCACTGGTATTATGGGTGACCATGATAGAACGAGAAAACAGCGGAGTAGCTAAATAAATTTGTAAAGAAACTCAGTAGGCTATAGAGATTTTATCCTAACACATCCAACAACACTTTATGTTGACAATTATACACTGATATTTTACACTTTATTCTGTTTGATAAGATCCTCGCACAGGCCAGTGGCCAATGAGGACGGACAGAATAAGGCTTAAAAGGGTATCGGCCTTTCCGTGAAATAAAACAATAAAATGAAAACATGTGAATCTATCATGTCACACCTTTGCAAGAAAAGTGACACAACTCTAAATTTCTAAATTTCAGTACTGTATTATTGCTCAAAACAGATTGGAACATTGTTTTCTTTGATATATAAAAGTGTGCAACTCAAAATAGTTTCCGCTAGAAATCGCTAGTGTCGTTTTTATTTTGCCATCACTTGCCACCATTTTATGTGTGGTTTGGATGTGTCGGTTTTCTTTATAAAGTTGTTTATAGTAGAACAGTTTCAATTTAATTTATAAGTTGTGTCATTTTGCCTCTTAAAACATACAGAAATGTGAACACAGTCATGAAATCTTAGTTGTGACGTTTTTCTTTTGCCAACACTTGCCACCATTTTGTGTTCTAAACTGACAATTATTAGTAAGTAGTGTCTGAACTGTTGTAAAGAGGTTATGTTGTTTTTGTGAAAAAGTGAAGCTTTTGGAGTTGTTTCGGGTTTCTTCATAAAGTTGTAAGTAGAACCGTTTCAATTTTATTTATAAGTTGTGGTATCTTAAAATATACAGAAATGAGAACACTGAAGTAGTAAGCACAATCATGAAATCTTAGTTGTGACGTTTTTCCTTATAATCTGTGATCAGGTTCTTAGACGTGTTACTATTCAGTTGAATTTTACTTTGAGATTTTGTGACAGTTTGAGTTAATGATTGTGATAATGAGTTAATGAGTTAAGTAAGTTGAACTGTTTACTTTTGAGTTCCAAGTTCAAAAAGACACAAGTTGATTTTTTTCAATTCAAACAATGAATGTAAACCGAAGAACTGATCTGATAATAACGTTAGCTAAGAAGAACCTGTAAATAATTTAGTTAGTGAGGGCTGCAATAATATTTATTTGGACGGATATTGACTTTTGAGATGGGTTTAATCATGTACTTTTATTGAAGGGTAAAAAACAGTTTAAGAATTACATGTAGGCTACTGTAATTACTAGCACTATAATAAAATGTATGTATACATTTTCCACTGCATTTACATCTTGAGTTTTGTATTATTTGTAAAGATAAATTATGTTTAACATTGTCTTGGTTTTTGTGTTTTATGTACTTAAACAACAATTTAACACTTACAACTTTAAATATAAGGAATAATGAAAAAATTAAAAATAGTCCAGGCAATTAAACGAAAAGAAAAATTAAAAATAAATGGAATAACGACACAAGACAAAATATATATATATGTATGTATGTATTTAATTATTATAAAAGGTATAGTATAGATACAAAAAATAATTATGTACATAAAATGCAAGTGCATGTGGCAAAATATTTCTAGAAAGATTTTGTCTGTAGAGTACGAATTCTCCATGAACTTCAATTCTGCATAGACAAAAATGAGTGGTATGATGTTTTATGTCTAACGATGGACTTTCCGCTGCTGCTCTGGCGGGATGACGTCACGGCTAGGGGCGGGCCAGGGCTCAATCAGCTGTTGAGCTAGGTAAGATCGTAAGAACGATGCTCGTCGTTTCGCACATCTTGCTTCTACTTACTTTTTTTTGTCACTGACACTGCAATGCATTTCGTATGTCGAATACAGTAGCTACTGTGTGTACAAATCTGCATACCGCTGAAGTACAAAGACCCCGCCCATGGTGTGGGTGGGACGCGGGTACACCTCCGGCCCGGGCGGGCGTCGCCGTCGCGTCGCGGCGCCGCAGTGAGACTTCTGAGCCGCCTCTATGGCAGTTTTACCCATCGCCACCTCAAACTGAGAGTGCTGCAAGAATTGTATTGATACGTCAACTTAACTTTTTAAAAGTTCAAAAAACCTTTATTTATTTAGGAATTTACATGTATTACTACATTTCATATGCCAACACGGCACGTGCGAAATAAAAAAAAAACAATTTTATATAATTATATTTATCAGAGTCCTTAAGCTGGCTGCGGTTTTACGTTCAGTCTCTAATATATTGTGTACAAGAAAAATACACTCCCACCTAGATATTCATGTGAATTACAGGACGGTAATATACCCATACCTCCATTAAGTATAATAACTAACAGAATAATATATAAATAAATTACTAAAAAAATAACTAAGTGATGTATACAATCCGACATGATAATATGTAACTATAAAGATATAACGTAAAGATAATTAAATGAATTTATGATATCATTTTTGTAATAGTCAATAAAATAAATATCCAACAAACATAAATAACTAATGACCAATACATATCCAAAATCAATACCTGCCAACAAACTCCAAAAATCCATTAAATAAGTATTAACAATCATGCATCATATCCACTATCAACTATTAATGTATCAACAGCAATTCGTGCAATAAATGTATCTCTCTCTATTGGTGTCATCACATCAAACCCAGGCTAACTATGAATTCCAAGGCCTTCATTTTACATTTAGGTTTCCTCTCATACAATATGTTGTCGCCACACTCGAGTACGAAACGGTTAAACCATCTTATCCCTGAGTAGCAAAACTGTCTACGTCTGATTTCTTTAAGATAATTTGGAGTCTCTATGACACATTCTAGCAGATAATCTAGAGTCACGATTAAATTTTTGTAATTCATAATTTATTAAATGTTTTTTATATACATTATTGCACTCAACATATATAATAGCTGAGAAAAAGTAAAGATTTTCTACTGCTGAAATAAGTGTGACACACTATCAAATTTTCCTATATGGTTCACAATCCTTACTGCAAATCTCTGTAACATTATCACTTGCCTCAAAACTGAGTCATAAGTCCCACCACAGTGTATAATACCATACCTTATGGTTCCCTCAAACCAAGATAAATATAGTTTCTTTAAGTGGTCAGACTTTAGATACTCTCTCATATGGTATAAAGCACAATATTGTACATTCAGATATATACCGTTGTACCATTATTTAGTTTCACTTCATATAATACATATTTTCACAACCCAGTTACTTGTTACTGGTTAGTATAAGTTACATCCGATGTTCTTGGAACTAAATTCTTGGCGAATTGATAACGTAAATTGGCACGCGTATTAATTTTTTCTCTCGTGAACTTTGTAGCTGCCGTTCCTGCTGCCGAGCAACATCTCGCCCGCCTTGTCCGCGAGTATCTGAATCTGATTTAAACTTTGCTTTTTAGACTTCTAATGTACTAATCTTTATTTTTTCCGACTACAGCTGTAAAGCCAAGATGCTGACGCCCGTGCTTGTGAGTCGACATCAATGTAAAGGGAAGTTAATTTTAAAGTTTTTAACAATATTTAAGTTCGTATGCAAAATTCCCATAGAAAATTGGAACCATTAGGCTCACACCCATAATATCATTTAGTTCTTTATCACTCTATTTGGCAGCAACGTGGCAATACATTGTTTTTTTATAATCTAGAAGCGGTGCTTTTATGTTTATTTGCCACAATTAAACATATAAGTAAACTGTGCAAATCGATTATTCATTACTACGTTCTCAGATGTATCCAACCCCATGTGTTGGACGTCCATTCGGTACAGTCAGGTCATGTACCTTTTTCTTGATGCTCGACCTGAAAGCCGGCACACCACATGTGTGATGTGTGTTTACAGTTCGATGGCACGTTCCTTTGGCTGACACAGCATACATCTATCACCACTGTAATTGTCTATCACCATCTGTCAATTGCACTATAAACGACGGACTCCCTCGGCTGTGCATTTTATAAACATTTGATGGTATACTCGTGTGGACGTGGTGTGCAGGGCCGTATAGAGACCTTATTTGGCCCGGGGCAGGGTTTTGGCTTGTGCCCTCCTCCTCAAAGCCCAATTTTCCACCGAAAATCACCTTATCTTTATAAAATGCTTCAGTTATACCTGAAGCATTTCATAAGTAGCCAATGGCGGGTACAACGGTTATCGCAAGATAACCAGATCAAGCAACGTAGAGCGTGACTGCTGCTTGGATGGGTGACCGCTGAGCGATCCTGTCCTTGCAAGCAGCCCGCCTGCCCGGCCATCGGTGGCGGTTTGGAAGTCACCTTTAAGTCGTTGGTCCCCAGGTTAAGTGTTAGAGAGGGCTTCTTAGCCCTAACTTCGCCTGGTAAAAATAAGTCATCTTTACTTTACTTTTACTTTACTTTATACCTTTCGGTTAATCGCGTGCTTAGTTTAGGGTAACTGATATTCAGTCGGATTGATGACTAGATGTACTTTGTTACTTTAGGGATATCTGTTACCCCAAAGGTTTTATTCTGCCCTCTACCTAAATTATTACGATCTGTGTGGAAAACTCAATAAGCGTTAAAAGGGGAAGGGTCATTACAGATTCCTCACCCAAGGAGATTTGATATAGTCTGTGCGAGTAGTTAGTACTCTATTTGTATTATAGCATTTTTCAAGTAGTTTTGATCAATTGGCCGTGACCAATATTTAAGTGCAAGGCAGGAGTACGCTGTACCACGTAGTGCTACGCAAGTTACGCTGAGGTAGCTTGCAAAATTTAAAATCTGATCATTCGATTCTTGAAATGTCCTGCGGACAGATAAACAGACAGACGATCAAGTAAAATTAAATTGACACGAAAATTACGCACCATAGAACTCTTTTTTTTTTTTAAAAAAAAAAGGAGAGACCGATCCCCTTTTAAGCCTTATTCTGTCCGTCCTCATGGGCCACTGGCCTGTGCGAGGATCTTATCAAACAGAATAAGCGGGAGAGTCGATACGGTACAAGGTCGATGGTACTGATAAAAAGTGCAACGGTCACTGACAGGATTTGAACCTGCGCTATCTCTATCTCAGACTCAAAGTCCAACGCCTTAGACCACTCGGCCATCGGCACTCCCTCTCGTTCTTGTAGAAATGTAGTTTCATGCAAAACTTAGTCTCTAGTGTTAAATTATTACCGTATTTATGACACTATACAATGATGTATGTGTTGAGATAGATAGGCAGTACGTTTTAATCTCAAATGGGTGATTAAGTTTGATAAACAATTGATTTATTCTGCTATTTTCGCTTTCCCATCACGGTTACCCATAAGACCAATGTACAAATATTCGCTAACTCTCAGCGAAATATCAATTAAGAGACAAGTACCATCATATTATTCGTGTTCCTTATATATAAATGAGACTTCGTGCATAATTTCAAGTCTGTAGGTCAGAGCGTTTTCGAGGTATCACACGGGCAGACAGAAATGAGGTAATTCCAGCCCCACGACAGAACGACAAGCCAATTATGTTACCTCTGTAATTTATTTTCCATGTTTCGGTCCATAATTATAACTCAAACAACGAGTTATCTGGTAACTATATCTATAACTATCTGGTATCTGGTATGGGAGTGCCGATGGCCGAGCTGTCTAAGACGTTGGACTTTGGGTCTGAGTTAGAGATAACGTAGGTTTAAATCCTGTCTGTGACCATTGCACTTTTTATTAGTACCATTGACCTTGTACTGTATCGACTCTCCCCCTTATTCTGTTTGATAAGATCCTTGCACAGGCCCGTGGCCCATGAGGACGGACAGAATAAGGCATAAAAGGGGACCGGCCTCTCCTTTTTTTAACAAAAAAAAAAAAAAAAAAATAAATTGAGAACTGGCTCTGTAGCTTATACTCTATAAAATAGAGCGAGTATCAGTCAAATTCAACACGTTAAGATCGGTTTACTGCTGTACATTTCTCTTAAACTTCATTGTTTGAAGGCACAGCCGCGTTAATTACCTATTGAGCATGGAATTGTGTCAGTACTGTTCATTGTATAAAGCCACATAAATAGTGTTTGACATTCATCGCCTATTATAGAGGAATCACACCTTCACACCTTTGAGTATGTTGGTCACACTTCTGATTCTGTCGCGATTGTTTACCTAGAAGTGAATTGAGCATGGAATTGTGTCAGTAATGTTCATTGTATAAAGCCACATAAATATTGTTTGACATTCATCGTCTATTATAGAGGAATCACACCTTCACACCTTTGAGTATGTTGGTCACACTTCTGATTCTGTCGCGATTGTTTACCTAGAAGTGAATTGAGCATGGAATTGTGTCAGTACTGTTCATTGTATAAAGCCACATAAATAGTGTTTGACATTCATCGTCTATTATAGAGGAATCACACCTTCACACCTTTGAGTATGTTGGTCACACTTCTGATTCTGTCGCGATTGTTTACCTAGAAGTGAATTGAGCATGGAATTGTGTCAGTACTGTTCATTGTATAACGCCACATAAATAGTGTTTGACATTCATCGTCTATTATAGAGGAATCACACCTTCACACCTTTGAGTATGTTGGTCACACTTCTGATTCTGTCGCGATTGTTTACCTAGAAGTGAATTGAGCATGGAATTGTGTCAGTAATGTTCATTGTATAAAGCCACATAAATAGTTGTTTGACGTTCATCGTCTATTATAGAGGAATCATACCTTCACACCTTTGAGTATATTGGTCACATTTTTTATTCTGTCGCGATTGTTTTCTCTGCTTGAAAAAATACGTGTGCTTGAGAAAACCTTTGTATGTACCTGTTTTTGCACAAGTTTCGGCGTTGTCTACTTATATCGTGTTGCACTTACGACAAAAATAAGGATCTGAATCAAAAGTAATAATTTAAAACAAATGCAAGTAGGTCATCCGAGAGATTCACACCTATGGTACTATCTCGCATATTGTATTTGATTAAAATTTGGGTGTTTTAGTTTAATCCCTGGATTAAAGTCATTGCAACCTCATTAATAATTTTAATAATGTTTCCCTGTACAAGAATTACGAATTCCATTAATTACACATATACTGCAGAGTAAGTCTTAGATTTACCTAGATGTAATTAATAAACTAGTAAATTATATTCTAATTACATTTGAAGAAAACATTGTTTCATAAAACCAGTTTGACAAACTAACCGAGTTGTAAAGTGTTACTAAACCAAGGTGTTCCTCAAGGGAGTATTTTAGGTCCAATTTTATTTAATTTTTATGTTTTGACTATCTCTTTCACATGTAAATCACAATTTTAAGATGAAATTCAAGCTTACGAAAAATTAAATGTATGTACTTGAAACTTTTGGTCGAAGAAAAATTACATGGTTTTTGGTGGAAGCACTGCACCATTTCAGTACAGACCTGCTTTGATGTTGGACGAGAAGGTCCTGGAAGAAGTGGACTGTACGAAACTCCTGGGAATACACCTCGATAGAAGGTTCACTTGGAGGAACCATGTGGACAGTGTTTGTGCGAGACTATCAAGTAATATTTATCTCTTGAGAGTTCTTGCTGAATACTGTTCAGACCAAATAATGAAGACTGTATATTACGGGTTTATCCACCCACATTTATCCTACGGTAATTATATTGTGGGGTGGGTGTTCAAATAGCGACTTCCGCAGACTTTTGTCTTGCAGAAGTGAGCTATCAGAATTATTACTAAATTAAAGTTTAGAGAGTCGTGTAGGATTTCATTTAGGGAGCTCAAAATACTAACATTACTTTTTTTTATATACTGGAAACAACTGCACACTGTCGGTTTAAGAGCCAAATGGTTTGAGGTTGGGACATTCACAACAACGATAAAAGGTATCGTGAAAATCTCAGACCTGCTCAGCATAGATTGAGAAGATACGAGCAGCTTCCTCCTCAAGCCGGCATAAGGTTTCTAAATGGGCTCCCTGAAGAAATAAAATCAATAAATGATGTAAATCGGTTCAAAAGTGCATTGCGACATTTTGTAGTGTCTCATTCATTTCATACAGTTGGTGAATTCATGGACCATCTCACTAGTTTCAATGTGCGGTAGTACAGGGGCGCTGACATCCGAAGTTATTTTTATATGTTATATATTAATTTTACTGCTTGAAAACTTGTATTGTTAACTAACTACGATATTTTAAAAATTACATCGTTAGCATAAGATATTCTATTATTTTTAATGAATATAAAATTATTATTATGTGACGCATGCTATGCAATGTTAACATTATTTCTGGCAATAAAGCTATATTGTATTGTATTGTATTGTATGGTCTGGCGAAAAAAGAGTTTCCGCAGCAATCTGTATATGTGTGCTGATGATACAGCGATTGCTCACGGCCATAAGGACATTTTTATCGATTTAATGATTTATTCAGAAGGGTTATAGCAATTTACTAAATTGGGCTCACGATAATAAACTTATTATTAATGCATAAAAGCTGTAGTCCAGTTTCAATAAAAAGTTATGGCTCATTTACGTTCTTATTAATTATGAATTACATATAAACAATATGTATTATTAATTTCACATTGTAAACTTGTCAACAATTCAACGGAACTTAATATTTTTTTGTTTTTCATTTATCATCTTTTTTCTCATCTTTTTTATTTACAAATAACCCCCTGTTATATACAAGTCCTGCGAAATAAATTAAAATGTCGAAAGGAAGATGAACAATTAAGAGTTTAACATGATTAACAAACCAAAATTGTCAACTAAACACTTCGCTATGCTCAGACAGTAATAAAATTTAAGCTTATTTGCTTAGGATCAGAGGCTGTATTTTTTTATTTAATTTTATTTCCTAACATTACTAACCATTAATTTGTCGGGAATTTTTTGTATTTTATCCACATATTCTTAACATATCCGGTTAAAACTGTTTTAAGCTTTTATAATCTCATAATATTGTTGCATTTTTTTATATTTATACAGGGGGTCATAGGGTTGCTAATTATTTATCTGTTGAAGACAGAAGGAATAAATTGGGAGATATTTACGTGTATAAGGTAATAGTGCCTGCTCACTGAATCATTATTGTACGGGCAACACAAAACAATCTAATTTATTGTAAACCCCATTTTGTGCAGAATTTCACAATAAAAAATGGATTTTGTCGAAAACTAGTTGTAATTTAATTAATTTGTTTTTGAAAAATTTTAGGAGAAAATTAAGAGTGGACCCATTAACAAAACTTGATCAGAAAAAGTAGATGCAAAATGTGAGGCTCAAATTGTGTTAAATTTTGCAAATAAGCCAGAGAGTATTTACATGTAATTACAAAAACTGCCTTCCCAGTCAAAAAACACAAATCTAACTTAACAAAGTGCTTAACTAAATTAATCAAGAGAATAATGTTTCACGATTATCCTGTACTTTTGAAATTAAGGTTTGGACTTTTGGGCTTGGATGAGCATAAGATAGGGTGAAAATGTTTTCCTGGAGCTTTTGAAAAAGTTAACAAGTTACAAGGAGATTCATGCTGATTCCGTGTTTTATGCTGGAGATGACTACAAAGCTTAGTATTTATCACCAATATTTTAATTTATCGGGGTGTTTTAACTGGATTCATAAATTTTTATTGGGTTGTAGTTGAAAATTTTATCTTCAATATTCGGCATTCAGTAAAGCGAAATATTTGCTTCTGTACATATATAAGACACTACACAACAAAAAATTTGTTACAATAAGATTTTATTCTCTAAGATATTTATCATTTCGAATGCGATATCCAAATCATCTTCAACCGTCAAACTGTAGTGTTCAATAGATTGTTATATCGATTATTGAATAATATCGAAACCGTTTGATTGAGACTGGATCAACTGTTGTGGTAATTGTAAGTGGGGGGTCCGTCTCAATCACAATACTGTTGAAGAAAAAGTAATTATCTTTCTACGAATATAAACTGTGTATACTGTTCTGAAATAAAAACATACAAGTGTAATTAATTGTAATTTCTAATATTAATGTTTGACACAGCATAACTTACGTTTAAACTAAAGTATATGTAATTTAAGGATCCTAGGATTTCGGACATTTTTCATCTTTATATGTTACAAAATTTATAACACAACGTTTCGAGGATTGAAATCTACTCTCTTCGTCAGGTGAGAATATGATTAGTACATCAAATTTAGAACGTGCGGCAATGGATTATCAGTAAAAAAAGGAAAGAAATGTGTTCAAACATTTCTATTTTTTCTTTCTTTTTTGTGCGGTCCACTGCCAGTTATAATTCTGATGTACTAATTATCTTCTCACCTGACGAAGAGAGTAGATTTCAATCCTCGAAACGTTGTGTTATAAATTTTGTAACTTATAACGACGGCAGATGTCCAAAATCCTATCATCCTTTCAAACATTGCATCTCCAATAACAAACTTTAAAAAAATGACATTGTTGCCAATATCAATGAAGGAGGTGACCTGTACTATACCGACCAATAACCATCATGCGGTGTTGCCAGGTGTGTGCCAGTCGTGGATAATAAAATGAAATAAAATATAAGTTTTTATTTCCACAATTTTCATGTTGATTCAGAGATTAAAAACACGTCTGCCTAAAATTAATTTGTTTTGCGAAGAAATGAAAAACAGTTTTTTTTAGTAATTAACATACGGTGCGTGCGGGCATCCTGAATGTAGAATAGAGACGCTATTCTTTATAAACTAACAACAACTATATCAGTTTGTTTTGTCTGGTAAAGTACAGATACAAACAAAACAACAATAATAAAATTAACAAATGAAACTGTCCGGCAAGAAAACAATATTTATTTACTTGAGCTAACTGACAACTTGAAAAAGAAGATGCACACAACATAAGGTCAAGCCCGCCCATATTCTGATAAGATTAGGGCCACGCCCCCTCAAGGCAGTTTGTAGAAGATAGATGTCAACATTTGTCTTAACAATTTAAATCGAAGTTTATTCCAATAATTTGAAGTTTTTGCAGATGTTTCTGATCTAATCCATGGGAAATATTAAAGAAATTAAGTTATTGAAAATGATTTAACCAATATTGTAACAGGTATTCCGACATTACTTGGGAGCCTGGTATTATAAGAATGTGGGACATTAAGTTAAACATTTCTGGGAAAATTATGTTGTAATATTTATAAATATGAACTAAAAGATGCTTTATGTACAGTTGTCGCAAGGAAGGAAGTGAAGCTTCGTGAAAAAGTGTCATGAATGAATTATTCATTTTTGTATTATGTAAAGAGACATCAAATTGATTTCAGTGTGCAATGCGTTATTTTGATTTGCTTTTCGTTTAAAATATCACTTAATCTAGTGCATATTCATAATACTGCGTGATCACATGTTAATGAATGTTTAAACAGCCAGTTTGGCAGCAAACATATGATAAAACAGAAATATAGAATTGAGCAACATATGGTTAATAAGTACTTGTGTGTATGTCCGCGTGTACCAAATTATGGGATGCACAAATTTAAATTAATTTAACTAATATAAATCGGGGTTTAATCGGGGTTCAACAATGAAATAACAACTGTTTGTCTTTCTAGTTATATATTAATCACTCAAAAAACGCATAAAACATTTGTATAAATAAGCGTTTCTCTTGAAAATTGTCACACTCGCTCACTAAACTAAATTACAAAATCCGATCTGAAAATTAAATGTCAAATTAAAATTATAAATGAAAAAAACTAAAAATGCTTTACTTATGTCTCTTTCAAGAAAAATGAAAACAACTGTAAAACTTCCAAAATGTTTAACTAATAATAATAAATCTTTATTGCGTTCCCGATTTAAGAAAATTGCTTACAATCGTCAATATACTGGGTGTCCTACGAAGAGGTTTAAACGTTTGATTTTATATTACTTGCCCATTTATTCACCGAACATTTTCAAACTCTACACAATTCATTAAATGGGTTTTAAAAATATTCTGTGAAAATTTCATCTCTCTAGCAACTGTTGAAACAAAATGGTGAAATAATAGTAAAAAAACAGTATTTTTGGTTTTGTAACATTATTTATTGTCATATTCTAGAGAAATAAAACATTTCAATCAGAAAATTACAACATAGCCTATTTAAAAACCTACAATTACAGTCCACAATTATTTTGTGAAACAGCTGATTTCAACAATGAGCGTTATTAAACAGCTGCTTTTTAAAACTGCAACGCAGTAATCAAATCAGGTAACTCATGAAATGAATTTTTATAGGAAGCAAAATTATTAAATTTACAATATGTCACCATTTTGTTTCTAAAACTTTTAGGGAGCTTTAATTTTCACAGAATAATTTAAAACCCTACTTTATTAATTGTGTAGAGTTTTAAAATGTTCGGGGCATAAATGGGCAAGTAATATAAAATCAAACGTTTCAACCTCTTCGTGAGACACTCTGTATATTATTTGCGTGTTTGTTCTTTGCGAAAAAACAACCTTTCAATAACTCGTTTCCATCAAGATATAGAATGCTTAATTTGACCTGTTTTGTACATAATTACTATATCTAGACAAATCATTAGGGACCCTGATCATGATCTTGCCCCTGAGCTTGACGGCACTGGGGCACACCCGTCACATGTTGGACGTACAGGTCCCGGCTCCACTGGACCGCTGTGGAGACACAACGGCGGGAGAGGGCGACACCGTACTGCCGTGAGACACCCAAGCGAGCCAGGGTGTCCCAGTTAGCCCTGTCCCAAGCACCCAACGCACCGACGACAAAAGCATCCACAGTTACCTTGAAGCCGCCGGAGCGCAGGAACCGGGCGAGCGGGGCGTTAGCGGTGTGTTTCCTCTCTCTAGCCTCGACTATAGCACGCCAACCGTCTTCATAGGGCATGGTGACATCGACGATCCGAATGGTTTTGCGTGAATCGTCGATGACCACCACATCCGGACGGAGGCGAACCAAGTCATCCGGAAACTCGCGATTGACCAACAGGCGGTCCAGAGGGACACGCTGATACCGGCGCACTTCCACCCCCTGCGACGGATTAATCGATGCGATGAGGTGGTCCAGAACCGCGTCATGCCGCTTAGAGACCACGGACATGGTGGGCAAACAGTGAGAAAGTACATGTGCCGTGGTCTCATCATGGCGGCCACACCGGCAACACCGGCGGTCACCGGCTCCCCACCGTCTGCAACCGTTGAGGGGGAGTACATTAAGCCGCGGCCTGTGGATGAACCTCCAGTCAGCGAACCGCGTATGGCGTCCCTCGTAGAGGAAGTGGTTGGAGGAGGGGCAACCAGCGGTAACACGAACGGCCCTGCCCTGGTCCGGTTTGTTGGAGAGAACGGACCGGAAGTGGGATTGCAGGGAGGATCGCAGGACAGAAGAAAGCTTGGACCGGGAGCCGCAGTCCACCGTGGTGGTCGACCTCTCCCCAGGGACGGACAGTTGGAAGGACCTCCTCTCCTCACACCACCCCCACCGGAGGTCGGGGAGACGCTTGGAGAGGCGGTTAAGTGGAGCCCGGGCCAAGGAAAACGTTGTCGCAACATTCGTGTTACCGCCAATTTCCCCGTTCAGGTATGACACGAGGAACGCCATATCGACCCTGGCCGCGGTCCGCTGACCGGCGGAGACAGCGAGACCCTCGAGTGATAGGTGTGCAATCTTAGGGTCGGGTGACGTCAGGAGGCGAAAGGCGTGAGCCACAGCCGAGAGGTCCGCGAGATCAGAGAGTGGCAGGAGGCCGGCACCACCCCAGGAAGGGGGAGCGCGATAAGCTCCGCACTGGCACGCTGTGGGAGATTCATGACTCGCTTGCACCCCAACTTGATTGATCTATCAAGTTCGCGCAGGCTCGTCTTTCTGATCCTCGCAATGTTAAAGTTGAAGATCAGCTGCGGGACCAGGAAGGTGCGCAAGGCATGTAACTTCTGCCAGGGGGCAAGCAAACCCCCGAATATACATGCGGCCTCACTCTCTAGCCTCGTGATGGTAGCCACCGGGGTTTGGTCCACCCTCATCCCGATGGGGACCCCCAGATGTTAATATGGCTCACCCTCGCCGAGTACCCTAAGAGGGGTACCGTCAGGAATTCTGTTGTCCTCACAGCCCGCCTGGCCACGTGAAGCGTGGCACACTTGGCGGACGCGTGGCATTCAGGCAGAAGGACGGAAAATGAAACATTTCAAAAATGAAAAATGATTACACATTATTTAATTCATATTTTTTCATATTTTTAATCCTAGACGTGGCAAAAGAATCGTTTCGAGTCTTTAAAAAATGTTTCCCCAGTGGCAAAAGACTCGTTTTGAGACTTTTGGACAAAGGTGTTGTATAATTGATATTTTTCGTAATTTATCATATCATAACACGTGATATTATATTGGGAGTGCCGATGGCCGAGCGGTCTAAGTCGTTGGACTTTGGGTCTGAGTTAGAGATAGCGCAGGTTCAGATCCTGTCTGTGACCGTTGCACTTTTTATCAATATCATCAGCCTCGTACTGTATCGACTCTCCCCCTTATTCTGTTTGATAAGATCCTCGCCCAGGCCAGTGGCCCATGAGGACGGACAAAATAAGGCTTAGAAGGGGATCGGTCTCTCCTTAAAAAAAATCCATCAACGCGGAAATATATGCTGAAAATTTCTATGTATAATACTTTAGGTTTATATAAACATTTAAAATAATTATAAACTTTCGACAAAACTTTACGATCACTTGCCGCCGCCATGAATACGGCCTACATTTCATATAGTACGCTATTTATTGGTTTCACTGGCCAACTAAAACTTTGTAAGTTCTGTCAAAGTTTCTCTGTCGAAACATGTATATGCATGTTTTTTTCTTTTTTATCATACAATTGTCTATCTTTTCGGTTTGCAATAAATATTGCATTGTTTTTACAAATTTGTGATAGTTTCTTTGTTCACTGTTTTCTGACAACCAATATTTCATTGCACACAAACAAAAAATTAAAAATAATAAATTACTGTCATAAACTGATGGTAGATCTGTAGAAAAACTCTTTCTCCTGAAAGTAACATATATTAAGCAATGATTTCAGATAATTTAGGTTGGTTTTTACCATTTTCAACAAAATAAACGTTCTTCCTATTTAGCAAATGTTTTTATAATTTTACTTTTTTATAATTTTCAAAAAACGTTTTTTTGGTAATTGTAGGTAACCATTTTTTATAACTGTTGCATATAATAATACTTTCTATAATCACGTGTTCATTATATTTTACAACGTGTCAAAGTTACAATTTGAGTTCGGTCATTCTAAATCTTTTTGGTTTTCCACATAATAAGTCCAATTCAGGTTTTAAGAAATCAAATTGGTTTGCCGTAATATAAAAGTTCAACTCTTTTTGAAGAAATCAGTAATCAACATGAGGGTTGATTACTGTAAAGGTTACGGTAAAAAATATGTTTTTGGCGAAATTTTGAAAAATAGTCTCCAAAGTGGCCAAAAAGAGCTTGCCACTTCTAGGGTTATTTCTGAACGGTCCATAGTTACGGAACACCCTGTATCACGGGATGATGCACAGTTCTGGGAAAATGAAAGAAGCTGGAGCCAACTCGCCAGTCTAAACATATGGGCGTCTGGCAAAAGTACGCATCAACAAGGCGATGAATGTTATCAGTTCCCTGACTCAGCGAGGGAAGAAGTGCGCGTCTGACAGACAGGTGACGGAGGAGATGGAGAAAAACTCCTTGGAACACACAGGTCCCTCTATTGTACGTTCGCGTAACGTTATATTTCACAGTCAGCCAACTGGAATAAGTGTTTGTTAATTTCGAAATGAAAATAACAGGTCACGAAAGATCGGTTCGCAGTTTATCGTTTCTCGTGTCTCGATTGTTTTATGTAGAATGTTTTTGGTCTTTAATTACATAATTTAATTGATACTATATAGGGTTAGCTAGACCATCCGGCTGTGATGTATAGCAGGTAAACCGAGAAACCTGCCTTCTTTGTTCTAACGAAACCCTCCCCTTTCTATTTCGACCCAAAAAGTTCGGTAAAATAATTTTTAACACCTTAAAATACCCAAAATGGCCCAATTTTCCAATATCGGAAAAAGGCATACGGGTAGCTTTTTCAAATGTTGAGCCGTACCTCATTTTAAACGTCTCTCTATTCCTTGATAATTTTGAAAGGGAAGTTTTAATTTTTTCAATTCTTGTATACAGGGTGGTCCAAAATTTGTAAAAACGGGTTCACAGTTTTTTACTGTTACCTCGTTAAAAATGTTTGCAAATCCAAATATTTTATCCGAGTCTACCAAAGAAGTACACTTTCTAAAAATTTGTAACAGTTCTCACTTTTCTGCACATTTAAAATTTGTTTAAACTTAGGATATTTCAAACAGCAAAAAATCAAATAGCAAAGCATGACTTTCATTGCTCATATCAATAGTTCTCTTAAAAACTAAAATTTGTTTTATTTAAACTTTTGGTTTATCTTATAGAAATGACGCCTGAAATACTAATTTTCAGGACGTTTTGAACTCCTGTATTTGCCGTAGGTTCTTAGTGATTTTTTTTTATTTCTTTATAACTTTTTCTCCCTTTAGATGATGTAATTTAAGTCACTATTCCTAAAATTGTCTAGTTTTTTAAACTATTTCGGTCCAACGGTTATGTTATTCAACTAACCTTATTTACAAATGTTCAAAACGTAATCCGTTGTTTTCCACAACAGTTCTATCCTGGAATGAGGATTTCTACAGGGCTTTAAGACCTCTGCGTTTATCGATTAAACAGCAGCCCTGATTCGTTGCATCACGTCCTCTCAAATCGTGGGCCTTGATGCATAAACCGAGTCTTTTAATCTTCCCCACAAGTAGTAGACCATGCACGTTAAATCCTGGGATCTGGGTGGGTTGTCTGAACCACCTCTCCTAATCCTTCTTTGAGGATATTCCTCTTCCAAAGTTTCCACACCGCTTAAGGATAGTGGTCCGGTACCCACTCGTGTATAAACCATATTTCTTGGACAGTCGGTTCAGAAATATTCAACAATAAACCAGGCTCGTAATCAAGGAGGAAGCTGTTGTACATATTTTCGTGGTCCAAGTGTCCTTAAAAAAAATAGCCAACAATTTGGTTACAGATATAGAAGGTCCAGTTGCTTCGTAGCACCACAAAACTTTGCGAAAAATATCATCTTCGTGCATTTTATTACGGGCCGACAAACTAATCCATTCTTCCAAGGTAGTCTTCTAAATGAGGGTCTTGATGTGGTGAAATCAGGCATGGGTGCATTTTATTGTCTTTAAGAATCCAAAGTACTGATCAAAAAACCTTTTTTTCATTAAATTGTATTTCACATCGGGGTTTAAATAATAAAAGTCTGCATAGCGAGTCACTACAAAATGATTTCGTATGTGTTGGGATAGCTAGGCTACATGTGTTAATATGTCATAATTTTGAATCTCTTGTGGGTGTATTAAGTTCGATTACAAATTTATTTATTCTGCTATTTTCTCGTTCCATTATGTTTATCCGTAAGTCCAATGCAAAAATATTCGCTCAGCCAAATCCCATGGAGTGAGACGCACCATCACGGAACTTAGGTTCCTGATGTTCAATTGAAGCTTCATGCACAATTTCAAGTCTACAAGCCAGTCGTTGTCGAGTCATCGTACAGACAGACAGACAGACAGTAGACAGACAGAAAGGAAATTTTCCATCCCCACGAGTGGTGGATGATTAAAAAACGATTTAGCAATAATTTAAAAATTAGATGTAAAGGCTTTAACGGTTCAATATAATTGTATTTACTTGGCTAAAGCTCAGCCGACAAGGAAATATATAAAACAAGTTGAGTATTAAAAATATTTCTAGTCGAATGTCGGTGTTGTTGTAATGTGTGAAATGCTGTAAGGACTACTCGGTGTTTATGCACGCTTTGCTCAACGATCCTAACTAGTTTCGCGGAACTCTTATCAACAAGCAATAAAATTGCAGGCAATCAGAAAACGATAACGCCGTTTATAGCGTGTGTGCTTAATTGGTGAAGCACGATGTAAAGTTGAAGAACTAGAAACCGTCGGGGCGTTTTATTTGTTTCCTTATTTATACTCTGTTAGGTGGGGGGGGGGGGGGTAGGTTTGCCCTCCCTGATCACACCGTATGAACCTAACTGCTTTGTAGAACATATTTTTGAGAGCGAATAACGTAATAACGTTTCACTACACATACAAACTTCTTTGTATGAAACGAATGAAGAAACAGCGTATACTTAACCATAGAGTTTTTGGGGAGTCTGCAAACATATTAACATTTTCTACCTATTGGAGGTAAAATCTATAAACTTTGTTCAGTGTTACAAAGATATATTTAGTAAGTTTTATGTAATAACCGTCACTTGCCTACGTAGGGGAAATGGCTCATGGAGATTGTCAGAGAAGCATTACATGTAAGCATGGGTCGAGTCACATCTTATTTTAAAGGCCTTATTTAAATACCGCAAACCTTTTTATATCTAAAACTATTTTGATATTTCCGTTGTGCATTCCGATTAGACACAGAACCTGGTTTGTATCATTTCGAATTATTCTGCCCAAATTGATCCACCTGCTTCTTATAGGCGTCAAGGTGTCAATGAGTTTAAACGAAATACACATAAGAGAAACCAACCAAAGATAAAAGGTTTGTCATTTGGATCACAGATCCTGATTAAAGTAAAAAAAGTAAAGTAAAGTAAAGATGTGTTATTTTACCAGGCGAAGTTATGACTAAGAAGCCCTCTCTAACACTTAACCTGGGGACCAACGGCTTAAAGGTGACTTCCGAACCACCACCAATGGCCGGGCAGGCGGACTGCTTGTAAGGACAGGATCGCTCGGCGGTCACCCATCCAAGCAGCAGCCTCGCTCGAGAAAAAAATTATTAAAATAAAAAAAAAACAAATTTTGGTTTTTATATTATTTATTGATTAAAATTTATTTCACGTTATTTCTTGAACTGTCCAATGGTATGTAGCTATACAATTTAAATAAAATTTAAAGAATACCTCTTAAAATTAGTCTACTTTTAAGGATTAGGGTAAAATGTTTACGGTTTCTAAAATACTCAGAATGGAACAGTACTCCATTAGTTATTATTATTCAAGAGTTACAAACCTACTCGCCAAATCCAATCAACACCAAAATACACTTAGGTTTTTTATTTTGTCTGTTATGGTGCAATTACATTTTATTATGAAAACCTGGAGTTATTTATATCTTTGAACAAGATTTTGCATGGAGAAGCAGCTTGTCGAAAAGAATACTTATAGTGACAAATTGTTCAAACTTCACTTTTCTGGATACGTTCGGACATTGTTGGAGTTTTACTGGCAACCTTTTTTGGAAACACAAAAACTATATTTTCCTAAATGGTTTAGTGATACCTGTAACCTAAAAATTCTTTCACATTTTGATGTATTTTCAGGGCGCCCCTGGCGGTTTCATCGTTTTTAACGTGAATTCGAAGTATCAACAATGAACAATGCAAGAAACCAGAGAAGGGACCAGCCCCCTGGAAACCTACAAGAACTTGGTAAATAAAACTACGCAATTAAAAACTACATTACAATTTGGATTTTCCCACTTTCTCATATACGTGACAACTTTAAAGTTTAAAAGAGTATTAACTGGAGAAAAACAACAAGAAACTAGTTTTTTTGTACCAACCTCAAAAGTTACTATAATAGAATTGGTAATTAAAGGGAAGGAGGGAGGGAGAGAGGGGGAGAGGGAGAGAGAGAGAGAGAGAGAGAGAGAAGAGAGAGGAGAGAGAGAGAGAGAGAGAGAGAGAGAGAGAGAGGGAGAGGAGAGAGGGAGAGGGAGAGGGAGAGGGAGAGGGAGAGGGAGAGGGAGAGGGAGAGGGAGAGGGAGAGGGAGAGGGAGAGGGAGAGGGAGAGGGAGAGGGAGAGGGAGAGAGAGAGAGAGAGAGAGAGAGAGAGAGAGAGAGAGAGCGAGAGAGAGAGAGAGAGAGAGAGAGAGAGAGAGAGAGAGAGAGAGAGAGAGAGAGAGAGAGAGAGAGAGAGAGAGAGAGAGAGAGAGAGAGGGAGAGAGGGGGGGGGGGAGGGAGGGAGAGAGAGAGAGGGAGGGAGTGAGAGAGGGAGGGAGGGAGGGAGAGAGGGAGGGAGGGAGTGAGAGAGAGGGAGGGAGAGAGAAAAGCTTTTGGATAACTGCTCTTAAATTATCACCAAACAATGAGTGGTTAAACCGCTTGTACTTGTGATTCATGATAATGGCTAGATCAATACAATTTGTTGAGTAACGTTTCAGCTTCCACGCATCTTTTTCACTTTCAATGCAGGTCTAACTCTAAAATAAAATATATTAAATAATACAAGAATATAATTACTAAATATAACAAGTATACAACACTGTTGCAGGAAACCAGTTCCAGGGCCAGGCTTGCGACTGTAGCATGGCCCTCAAGTTTAAAACAGTGGTATCTGATGGAGAGGACCATGTAGCAGTCCTCTTCTATTCCCCCGTCGTAACACAACATATAGTGAACTCGTCCATCGTCCACATGGACGGATCCTTCAGGGTAGTCCCGGAGGAGCCCCACTGCTCTCACCTTTTGACGGTTATGGCCACCTATAAGAACGAAGTAGGTATATACTCGTACAACTGTACTCTTGTTAACCAATACTAATTAAGCACACATTACTAATTAAGATTTATAATTACAAGGATCAGTGTCTTGCTGTTATGTGCTTAGGATACTGGGGTCTGCAACCAATTAACCAGTGATTACAATATCAGTAAGTAAGGTAAGGAAATAAAGGGTCGGGGCACACATACCCGCACCGCGCCCGGCCAAGTGTCGGTGCGGGCCCGGCTCGGCTACCGAGAGGCCACACATGTCAGTACGGAGTCCGAGCGCAACAATCTCACTGTTTGTACTAGAGCATATTTATTTTGGATTTTAAAGTGGCAGATACTAAAAAAAGTTCAGCAAGTAAAAAAGTAGTGACCTAGTAATGACTTAGAAACCGCCTTTGACACCGAGGTGTTTCATCGAACTTGGATTTATTTGCGTGATTGAGTTTTTTATATCATCAGGGATCTTATTGGCTAATCTCACACAAACTTGAGTCGGCAAGCATTCAAAAGCTGTCGTTCTGTGTTGCTCGACACGAAAGTTGTCCCTGCCTCTTGTTCTTTACCGATGAACATCCCTGCCCTGTACCAACATACATGTGTAAACACAACGGGGCGACCTCGAGAATATCTCTGGCAGGAATCCGAGCTCCCTGAAGGCTTCTTTGCACGACTCTATAGTGCTACTAATATAGTGTCGAGTGCTCAGTAATATCACCGTATAATGTCTGTCTGAACATATCACCGGTTCATTATCAATATCACTATCGGCACCTAATTACATTCGGATAAATTTTGCAATCAAGGTCCAAAAAAATAGAAAACAGATAAAGATAAAATTTGTGATTTTTACAGCAGAATTATGACTAACTTAAATGAATACAACAATAAAATGTCGTTTTCAAAACAAAAATTCTTTAATAAAATAGTTGTGAAGGAAATTACACTCTTTATCATTATAAAAAAGTGTCGTTCTGTCCATTCATCTTTAATATAATACATACTGTAAAAATTTCACATTCTTCCTTTAACCACTTTTTCCTTGGATCTTAATTTGTGTAAATGGCCCTGTAATACCGATTTAAATGTATACAATTCCACTTTAATTGATCAAATTGGAGGTGGGATGGGGGGAGGGGGGGAGGTGCATGCCCAGTAGTAGTAAGTAGAAAAATCGTCAGACATTTTGAAATTTCGCATCTATGAAATTCAACACATAATATTGGTTCTTACTTTTCTGAAAATGTTAATCGTGATAACTGCCTATTATATAAAATATAGCTACCTTATTAGTGAAGAAAACAGGATTTTTCCGGACATTTGCCATCGTTCAGTGAAACAAGAAATCAGTAACACTACGTTTCGAGATCTGCAATCTGATCTCTTCTTCAGGTAAAGAACTAACCTAATACAAAATTAGTTCTGAAGAAGAGATCAGATTGCAGATCTCGAAACGTAGTGTTACTGATTTCTTGTTTCACTGAACGATGGCAAATGTCCGGAAAAATCCTGTTTCCTTCACAATCCTTCCATCGTCAAAAATAACCTTCAAAGTACCTTATTAGCTACTAATATTGTAGTGTCCACAAGCACACCAGATTAATGTCACACAACGTTTTCAACACACACATTTTATTTCAGTGCTTCCCGATGTTCTTCATACTGATGGCTTCGAAGACAAAAGCTGCCTACGTACACGTGTTCCAGTACCTGAAACAGCAATATCCCTCACTGTCGCCAGCCGTCATCGTGGCTGAGTTCGAGGGCCACCTACATCGCGCCCTCAAGACGGTGTTCCCCAGAACTACAGTCACCGGTAGTTGGTATTCTTACGCAAACGTAAGTGTATACTTGTCTATTATGTGTACGAAACAAAGTTTGAAAATAAAACCAATGAGATTTAAAATTACTCTGGGTCGAGCTGGTTTCCCCATAGTATACTTAGTGCTATATAGGTGGAGCTTACACTCAATATCTCGGAATCTCATAGTTCCTGGAATTGGACTCATGCATTTAGCATTCCGCCGTAATGATCAGTCTGAAACAAATGCCGTCGGATGTCGTTTCTGGATTAAAGGCTGCATTTCTATAAACTAAGTGATTGCATCTTAATTATGTAATATTGCCTTGTAATGCAGTTTAACTAAACGGTTAGTTATTGAACATTTTTTAAAGGAGTATTTCAAGCCCATCTTTTGTTGTCGACATTTGACCCTTTAACGTTAATAATGGATTCTTGGCTTTTCCTGTAATCTATTTCTAGTAGTATACTAATTCTTGTATTATGTTTTAACAAGAATAGAATAATTCGTGTAATAAAGTAAAGTAATCCTTCACACTACTCGAGAGAGGCACTATCGCAGTTTCAATGACAGTGGAAGCCGTAAAGAAAATTGCACAGAACAATGTCTATAATTAGGTGAAGTATTAGTGTTGACCACGGGTCGCCCTACTCTCATGTAGTCCTTCAAGGCATGAATTTTCCCGCTCACCTTATCTCGATATGTTCTTCTGTGGTGAATAAGCCGGCTGACCTTTGTCCTGAAACCTTTCAGAAAGTTTGGACACTCAAACTCAAGAACTGCGGGGAAATGAACTCAGTCAAACGCAGAGTTTCCTGGACTACCAAAGGAATCTGAATCTACTTTGCGTCTCGGATTCGTTATATTGTGTTTATTTCAGAGTCAAATAGTAATCTTGTGATTCAGACCCACTCGGCACAATCTTTTGAGTTAGCCTATCTCGGATAAATCTTAACGATAAGAAAGATTTATAATCCCAGCGTACTTGCAAGTATAATCTCCGCTGTAGGCGTGCTTTAAGTTTAGTGACGTACACGTTAAAGCCAAATCTACCGTCAGTCCATATACACGTCTTAACCCATTGCGGATCAACGACGTGAGGGTGACGCGGAGCGAGGCGTGGACCAAAAGCACAATGACGTGACCCTCACGCTTAAACACAAATTGATATTATAATGAAATCTCCAACACCACCCGTCGACTTTAGATAGAGTGATAACCCACAGAAACCCGAGACTGTAAAATTAAGAAAACCGCCCACTTTCAGTTCTTATCGTTTATAGAGAAATGGTTTCAAAAATCCAACTACGATATTTGTCATTCTAGAAAACTACGTTTTTCAACGACGAGCTCAGTCCTGAAACTTGGGGCTTTCGTCTGAGTGAATATTTTTTTGTCCAAGGAAACAATTTTCGAAAGTTGTGCGTGTCCTTCAATGTATCATTGAAAGATCGTGAAAACTCTTCTAACTCATGTGAAATTATTATTTAACTTATTTATTTATCAGATCTTAACCGAGCTTTAAGGAGCTCAAATTACTGACATTGCCTGCGCTGTACGTGCTTGAGACGAGCGTGTTCTGTCGTATCAGGTGTACGTTGGTGCAAGGTAGGGATATCCATGGTTATAATACAAGAGCTGGAGAAAACTACAGAGTTGCTTGACATGGCCATCTCCCATCTCTGCTGGGTGTCAGATTTATTAATTGTTTACCAGAAAAAATCAAATCTAACACAAATCAATCAAAATTCAAAAAGATGTTGAAAGAATATTTAATAGCAAACGTATTTTATTCCGTGGCCGAGTTCTTGAAACCCAGCAACCAACGTTGTCAGAGCTGAAAGACGTGGGGAACTGAAGGGTTGCGACTCAGTTGATATGAAAGATTTTTAAATACGTGTATATGTATAGTTTGGAAATTTATTGAATGCGTTATTATTATTATTATTATTTATTTGAAATGTTTATTTAGTTTTAATTTGAAATGTTTTATACATGACGAAGCTTATTGGCTGAAAAATAGGATTAGTGACGCATGTCACAATTTTGTATAATTGTTTGTATATGATCAGTTTTAAAGAGTGTTGTAGTCCCACGTTGGCTGTGTCATTTTTCTCCGAATCGGTGTTTAAAAAATGTTCAAACTTCCAATTCCCACGTCGATGTGTCCTATGCTGTGGAGATTGTATGTAGTGTTGTTGGAAGTATACTGAGTGTTAGTGAAAGTATACGTTATATGTCACTAGGACTAGGCCTATATTCATCTCAGGTTTTAAATAGGTTAAATGATAGTGCAAATTAAATATCACTGCACTGAAGGCTCACACTTCTTCGCAGATGGGATAGTCAATCATATTAAAACAAAGCAAATCACTTTGTTACGTTAATTTATTTTGATGTAATACAAACAACTAATTGTACTCACTTTGATTTGTTGTTAATTTATTCACTAAAAACAATATCCCATCGCCCGGTTATAACTTTTAATACACTATTGCACAATTCCGTATTGCATCACTGCCAGGTGGGTCTACACGTCTGACGTCCTCTCCGCTTCAGCTCTCCAAACAGAAGAAAGATTCTGGGGCCAAAACCTTACGCGTACTGTCTCAAACAATGCTCAACCCCTCTCTCGTTCAAATTAGCGTCTTCACAATTGAATATAAGTTAATTTTTTTCTCATAATTATTGAATTTTATCACGTTCACTATAATTGATCAATTTAAGTCTTTCTATTTTTTTAAAACTATTTTTCTATCGCTTTTTATTTAAATTTTTGCAACATGTGCTTCCTGATGTCACCAATACGCAAGTATTTTATCCCACAATTGGCTTTTTTGTGTAATTTTGTTTGGTACTTTTAGTAAAAACAAATTTTGGTTATGTTTAGCTCAGTTTAATTATTTTAATTTGTTCCCGTATAAAGTTTAACATATTTCTCTATTATTAATTAAATAAATCTCAATTCCAATAACATGTGATTTACTTGCGTCACGGTCATTTGGTTCACCGTCTGCTAATTCCCCGCGAATATTTAAATGTCGTAATTTGACCTGTCACATGTTAAATAATGAAAATCCAGAATTATTGAATTTAACAGCCGATCTCAGAGAGTACTGAATTTTAGGTTACCGATGGAACTTGAATTAAGAATGGATTACATTCGAACCTGATGATGACATATATCTCAAAATAGAAATGATCACGTGACCAATGTATCCATGTACCGCACACAAAAACATAATAATTTCTTACAGACAATACTGAGTGTGGCACGGCGCCTCGGACTGCCGGCCTTGTACAACAGGAACGAAAGGCTCGAAGACATCGTCAAGATGGCGATGATGTTGCCTTTCTTGCCGGAAAACAAGATTCAAGCAGGATTGAACACCATCGATCACATCGCACAGGGAGCTGGCTTCGGGGACATCCTGCAGGAATTCATCCCATACATCAGGCGTGTGTGGATCACAGGTCAGTACAGAAGCATTAAGTATTATATCTTATGTACAGGGTGTCCATTTGAAAACTTCAAACTCGTATTAAAAGACTTATAGCCCGAGTATCAAAATTCTGTAAACGGGAGTGTATAGAACTAATTGGGGGAACAAAACATTTTTTTCGAAATTATTTGCCCCATTTCCCCCCTCACCACTAAACAAAGCCAAAATTTTGAAATGGCAACTAATACCTTGTGACACATCAGATTGAAGCTGATAAACAAATGCTGTATTTTGGTAAAACAAATTTGAAATTGCCCAAGCCGTTTGGTATCAGCAGCCAACAATGTAATTTCCTACACAACAATTATTAGTCTACAAACCACTGTACTACTGCTAATAACAACAAAATTACTCACTGAATGCTGTTGTAAATCCTTTTCAAAGTTCAAATTGGTAGCCATTGTTGTTCAAGCAAAAACATATAACCTATTTTAAAATTCTTGTCTAACCTTTCCAAAAGTTTCTCTGGTTAAGCGTCTGCACTCAGCAGTGATCCTGTTTTTCAAGTCTTGGACACCAGTGGGATGTGTTTGAAAAACTAATGATTAATACTAAAATTATTGCTGTGTAAGAAATTGTTATCATTGGCTGCTGATACCAAACACGTTGGCCGATTTCAATTTTTTTGTACCAAAAATACAGCATTTTCTATGAGCTTCAACTTGAGGTGTCCCAAGGTATTTGTTCCCATCTCAAAACTGTTGGTTTTGGGTACAGGGGGGGCATGAGGGTGAGCACCCCCATTTTGAAAATAATTTTTTTATTCCCCTAATTAGTACTATACAGTATACACTCATAATTTTGATACTTGCGCTGTAAGTCTTTTAATACGAGTTTGAAGTTTTCAAATGAATACCCTGTATGTAGTCTAACTATATGTTTAAAGTAACTTTAATCAGCAGAAGGGAACAGTCTATTTTCATTTCATAACAATCAAGTAGAGTCAATTATTTTTAAACGAATTAAAGGGAAAACAACATTGTGGCGAAACTGTATTCACATTGTTGTTATAAAAAAGAAAGGCATCTTCAAAGTATTGGAGAGAATGTGTTTGAATTGGTCCAATACTAGTCCCTGTTACAATATTTAGACTTGTTCAAAATTATGAGAAGCCAAGATTTATGGTAATATTTCCCCAGCTACCTTTCCTTATATATTTAAGGCACATCCTCAGTGAAGGGAAGAATTGTTTTTTAACGCAATTTAATGATCTATCTCATTGTTCTTACGTGTTTTTTTTTCTATGCCTCAGATGATTCTTTAAAAATCGGAACTTCCGATGTTTAATTGTGATACGTACAGTTGTACTTATCTGTGTGAACCATTTGAAGGTGTGGGCGTTCAACAGCTAACAGTGGTTGACCAAGCATGGAGGACCAGTATCGAGCTGGAGGCCTACCACAAAGGCCTTGAAAGCAAGATTTCGACGACGCCCTAACGTATGGATGTTCACAGGTATAATAATTAGAAAATACGATATAAGGATTATAGTTTGTATTGAGTGGAATAGATATCCTAACCTAACCTAACCTAAACTAACCTAACCTAAACTAACCTAACCTAAACTAACCTTACCTTACATATTCTTATTGAGACCGAACTAGGTAGAAATTCTTTTCAGGTTACTATAAATATATGTATATATATATATATATATATGAGCTGAGTGAGTGTTTAGCTATCGATGGAAGGCTGAACAGCTTACATACATATATATGCGTACACACACACACACACACACACACACACACACACACACACACACACACACACACACACACACACACACACACACACACACACACACACACACACACACACACACACACACACACACACACACACACACACACACACACACACACACACACACACACACACACACACACACACACACACACACACACACACACACACACACACACACACACACACACACACACACACACACACACACACACACACACACCACACACACACACACACACACACACACACACACACACACACACACACACACACACACACACACACACACACACACACACACACACAACACACACACACACACACACACACACACACACACACACACACACACACACACACACACACACACACACACACACACACACACACACACACACACACACACACACACACACACACACACACACACACACACACACACACACACACACACACACACACACACACACACACACACACACACACACACACACACACACACACACACACACACACACACACACACACACACACACACACACAACACACACACACACACACACACACACACACACACACACACACACACACACACACACACACACACACACACACACACACACACACACACACACACACACACACACACACACACACACACACACACACACACACACACACACACACACACACACACAACACACACACACACACACACACACACACACACACACACCACACACACACACACACACACACACACACACACACACACACACACACACACACACACACACACACACACACACACACACACACACACACACACACACACACACGCTTTTGAATACTTTTTAATACTTTTGAACGTGAGAGCACACGAAATAGTTTTACAACTTTATTTTGTATTAACATACAATACTGTCTATTGCAGAAGTACTGAGGAGGACTGTGAACGTGTACGCCCAGAGGTACCTGGCGGTGGCTAATACGACTTTTGATCGTGAGAGCACACGAAATTGTTTTACAACTTTATTTTGTATTAACATACAATACTGTCTATTGCAGAAGTACTGAGGAGGACTGTGAACGTGTACGCCCAGAGGTACCTGGCGGTGGCTAATATGACTTTTGATCGTGAGAGCACACGAAATTGTTTCACAACTTTATTTTGTATTAACATACAATATTGTCTATTGCAGAAGTACTGAGGAGGACTGTGAACGTGTACGCCCAGAGGTACCTGGCGGTGGCTAATACGACTTTTGATCGTGAGAGCACACGAAATTGTTTTACAACTTTATTTTGTATTAACATACAATACTGTCTATTGCAGAAGTACTGAGGAGGACTGTGAACGTGTACGCCCAGAGGTACCTGGCGGTGGCTAATATGACTTTTGATCGTGAGAGCACACGAAATTGTTTTACAACTTTATTTTGTATTAACATACAATACTGTCTATTGCAGAAGTACTGAGGAGGACTGTGAACGTGTACGCCCAGAGGTACCTGGCGGTGGCTAATATGACTTTTGAACGTGAGAGCACACGAAATTGTTTTACAACTTTATTTTGTATTAACATACAATACTGTCTATTGCAGAAGTACTGAGGAGGACTGTGAACGTGTACGCCCAGAGGTACCTGGCGGTGGCTAATATGACTTTTGAACGTGAGAGCACACGAAATTGTTTCACAACTTTATTTTGTATTAACATACAATATTGTCTATTGCAGAAGTACTGAGGAGGACTGTGAACGTGTACGCCCAGAGGTACCTGGCGGTGGCTAATATGACTTTTGAACGTGAGAGCACACGAAATTGTTTTACAACTTTATTTTGTATTAACATACAATACTGTCTATTGCAGAAGTACTGAGGAGGACTGTGAACGTGTACGCCCAGAGGTATCTGGCGGTGGCTAATATGACTTTTGAACGTGAAAGCACACGAAATTGTTTTACAACTTTATTTTGTATTAACATACAATACTGTCTATTGCAGAAGTACTGAGGAGGACTGTGAACGTGTACGCCCAGAGGTACCTGGCGGTGGCTAATATGACTTTTGATCGTGAGAGCACACGAAATTGTTTCACAACTTTATTTTGTATTAACATACAATATTGTCTATTGCAGAAGTACTGAGGAGGACTGTGAACGTGTACGCCCAGAGGTACCTGGCGGTGGCTAATACGACTTTTGATCGTGAGAGCACACGAAATTGTTTCACAACTTTATTTTGTATTAACATACAATATTGTCTATTGCAGAAGTACTGAGGAGGACTGTGAACGTGTACGCCCAGAGGTACCTGGCGGTGGCTAATACGACTTTTGAACGTGAGAGCACACGAAATTGTTTTACAACTTTATTTTGTATTAACATACAATACTGTCTATTGCAGAAGTACTGAGGAGGACTGTGAACGTGTACGCCCAGAGGTATCTGGCGGTGGCTAATATGACTTTTGAACGTGAAAGCACACGAAATTGTTTTACAACTTTATTTTGTATTAACATACAATACTGTCTATTGCAGAAGTACTGAGGAGGACTGTGAACGTGTACGCCCAGAGGTACCTGGCGGTGGCTAATATGACTTTTGATCGTGAGAGCACACGAAATTGTTTCACAACTTTATTTTGTATTAACATACAATATTGTCTATTGCAGAAGTACTGAGGAGGACTGTGAACGTGTACGCCCAGAGGTACCTGGCGGTGGCTAATACGACTTTTGATCGTGAGAGCACACGAAATTGTTTTACAACTTTATTTTGTATTAACATACAATACTGTCTATTGCAGAAGTACTGAGGAGGACTGTGAACGTGTACGCCCAGAGGTACCTGGCGGTGGCTAATATGACTTTTGATCGTGAGAGCACACGAAATAGTTTTACAACTTTATTTTGTATTAACATACAATACTGTCTATTGCAGAAGTACTGAGGAGGACTGTGAACGTGTACGCCCAGAGGTACCTGGCGGTGGCTAATATGACTTTTGAACGTGAAAGCACACGAAATTGTTTTACAACTTTATTTTGTATTAACATACAATACTGTCTATTGCAGAAGTACTGAGGAGGACTGTGAACGTGTACGCCCAGAGGTACCTGGCGGTGGCTAATATGACTTTTGAACGTGAGAGCACACGAAATTGTTTCACAACTTTATTTTGTATTAACATACAATATTGTCTATTGCAGAAGTACTGAGGAGGACTGTGAACGTGTACGCCCAGAGGTACCTGGCGGTGGCTAATACGACTTTTGAACGTGAGAGCACACGAAATTGTTTTACAACTTTATTTTGTATTAACATACAATACTGTCTATTGCAGAAGTACTGAGGAGGACTGTGAACGTGTACGCCCAGAGGTACCTGGCGGTGGCTAATATGACTTTTGAACGTGAAAGCACACGAAATTGTTTTACAACTTTATTTTGTATTAACATACAATATTGTCTATTGCAGAAGTACTGAGGAGGACTGTGAACGTGTACGCCCAGAGGTACCTGGCGGTGGCTAATATGACTTTTGAACGTGAGAGCACACGAAATTGTTTCACAACTTTATTTTGTATTAACATACAATATTGTCTATTGCAGAAGTACTGAGGAGGACTGTGAACGTGTACGCCCAGAGGTACCTGGCGGTGGCTAATATGACTTTTGAACGTGAAAGCACACGAAATTGTTTTACAACTTTATTTTGTATTAACATACAATACTGTCTATTGCAGAAGTACTGAGGAAGACGGAAAATAAGTACGCCCAGAGGTACCTGGCGGTGGCTAATATGACTTTTGAACGTGAGAGCACACGAAATTGTTTCACAACTTTATTTTGTATTAACATACAATATTGTCTATTGCAGAAGTACTGAGGAGGACTGTGAACGTGTACGCCCAGAGGTACCTGGCGGTGGCTAATATGACTTTTGAACGTGAAAGCACACGAAATTGTTTTACAACTTTATTTTGTATTAACATACAATACTGTCTATTGCAGAAGTACTGAGGAAGACGGAAAATAAGTACGCCCAGAGGTACCTGGCGGTGGCTAATATGACTTTTGAACGTGAGAGCACACGAAATTGTTTCACAACTTTATTTTGTATTAACATACAATATTGTCTATTGCAGAAGTACTGAGGAGGACTGTGAACGTGTACGCCCAGAGGTACCTGGCGGTGGCTAATATGACTTTTGAACGTGAGAGCACACGAAATTGTTTCACAACTTTATTTTGTATTAACATACAATATTGTCTATTGCAGAAGTACTGAGGAGGACTGTGAACGTGTACGCCCAGAGGTACCTGGCGGTGGCTAATATGACTTTTGAACGTGAGAGCACACGAAATTGTTTTACAACTTTATTTTGTATTAACATACAATACTGTCTATTGCAGAAGTACTGAGGAAGACGGAAAATAAGTACGCCCAGAGGTACCTGGCGGTGGCCCGAGGAGACGCCCGACCGAGGAGGTACAGCCGGGTGGCAGACAACCCTCGGGTGACGAGGGCCAACGCCGGTCTGCAATCCCGCCACATCCTGGAGGGTGCCTACCTCGTAAGGGCGAAGGAAGCTATTACGAGACAACTTAAGTCCGTCTTCAACGTCTTTGAAGGCGATGAATCGGACGGGGAGGTCGGGCCTCTAAACAACGCTACTCTTACGAACCCGCATCAATACGGCAGGACAAGACCACTCAGAGGTTGCCGACAGCATGACGCTGAGGTATGTTACCTTTATGTCGTTCACTACATATAT
Source organism: Homalodisca vitripennis (assembly GCF_021130785.1). Lineage (NCBI taxonomy): Eukaryota > Metazoa > Arthropoda > Insecta > Hemiptera > Cicadellidae > Homalodisca > Homalodisca vitripennis. The sequence goes on from NC_060215.1 coordinate 148,573,606, forward strand.
TGTGTTATGTGCCCCAGAACAATAGCTGGGTGCCTAACATAAATAAGGCCAACATCTAGTTATGTGAGCTGGGAACGTTCCCAGTGGGCAGGGAATTTATAAATGGGACTATTTCCAGACCTCCTGAAGGCTTTAAGTTCCCAAAACGAGGGGATGTATGGGAAAACTCGTTTAAATGCGGTTTATTTTGTCTTAAACGGGTTTGAAACCTTAATAGCTTCCAAATGATCAACGATAAAGGCAAACTATCAAAAAGATTGTTATATGCCATGGCAAAAATTTCATCATGGAAGAAACTGAAAATGAGTTTGCACATGATGCGATGGCAGATGAAGATGATGAAAACCATATATTAACACATAACAACTATCCTACACCCATTTAAAATTGAATAATAGCCAATAAAGTGTTAATACAGAAATATTAGTCTTTTTCTTGGAACACCTGATCTGAACCGAGAGATCACGGGTTCAAATCCCGGGGAGGGCCAATCAGGCATAGACACGATAAAGTACTTTGGAAATAAATACCAGTGTTTAATAAATCAGAGTACATCGAAGCCAGCATAGCTTAAAGCTGAGGCTTCAAAGAGAGAGAAAAAAAGTTCATTGTTGTCTTTTCCAATGGGTAGTGTAAAGTGACGCTCTTTGCATCTGTTATTTGTTTGTGTGTGTTTTTAAAATGTTTACAACCCAACAATGAGTTTACATCCTTCAGTTGTGGTGGAAGTATATAAAGAATGTGGTGGAAGGATAAAAATACTGCTATAATAATTGAAGAATTTAGCGGTAAATATCCAGTTGTATTGTTTAACGCGTAAGTGTGGTGTATTAATTATACTTAGTTCAATGTGTTAGCAATACTCTACATAAAGATATAAAATAATGAACTCATACTTTTATTTTCATGTTTGAAATAAAAGATAAATAGTATTCTATCACTTTTCTGTTTTTAACATTATTGTAATAATTTTCGTACTCTGCATTATTATTCGTCCCCAAATTTTAATTTGTATCAAATATTCCTCTCAGCAAAAAAGCCTTATTTAAGTGTGTGTACAAGTAAAAAGTGCAATTATACTTAATAATTTGCCATTACAAACAGCTCATAAAATCTAATAGCCTACAAGAAGTAAACTACAACCATTTGTAATTTATTTAACTGTCCACAATACATGTCGTCCGTGAACACTGAACACGCCATTTACGTAGTCTAAAAATAAGAAAAATAAACAATATAAATAAATACAACATACGGTGCATTTCAAACATATGTTAAATTTATAACATGGGGTCAGCTTTTTTTATTATAGGTTACAACTTTCAAAAATAAAGGCTTTAACTTGTTTTCATAGTTTAGTTCAGAATGTTTTGAGGATCGTGGCTATAATTTAAATAAATTTACACTTCTTATATATTGAAGGATTCTCCTTTCCCAAAAATTTCTAAAATCTTTTAAATAATTTTGTATTGGGATTATTTTCTAATCTCTTAAAAATGAAGATACCTTAAAATATTACTATGTTGCCTATACAGGGTGATTCATGAAGTTCTCCCCCCACTTCTACAGCACATTTTACTAGTAAAAATAATGAAAAAATGTTATATAAACATAGGTCCGAAAACGCTTCGTTAGCGAGTTACAGCTAGCGAAAGATTTCGCCTGAATTCCTGGGTAAAGAGTAAAATAAAGCCATACTGAACTTTTGGAAAGGTTAATTAAGTAAGAAATATCGTGGATTCTTATGTATTTGTACCTGATAAAGCTAATAAAATAGGTTTCAGAACTGTACCTGTAGTCGTTTTTGAGGGATTCAGGGTTAAATGCAAAAAATTGGGGCACGAAACAATGTTTTTTTAAGTTTGATGTACAATAACTTTGTTAAATTGGTAATAAATACATAAAATCAACAAACATTAATTGTAGAGATTTTAATTCTGAGAAAATTGATATAATCAAAGTCTAAAATAAAACAGAAATAAGTACCAAAAAATCGATTTTATTCAGTATAATACATTACTAGTTTTAAGCAAAATTAATCAGGTTGGGCCAACCGTACGCACCTTTTTATAAAAGATGTTCGGACCTATGTTTATATAACCTTGAGTTGTATTTTGTCCCCTGGCATAAACCAAGACAATTGTATACTGTTATGTGTACGAAATACATTTCCACACCGAAAATTAAATTAAAAATCATACACCAAAGGAAATGCTGCACATCTTAGTTATTAATTATTTCATGATTTACACTTTTAATCAATGAATCGCTACTTAAACCTTCCATGACTCAGGAAGGCAACTTCTCCAAAGTTAGGATTAAATGAATACAGCAAAATCATTTATTAAATTTGTAACCACCCTTAGTAAAAAAAAGTAAAAAAACATCGAAACCATTACATTTTTCGATTTAAAAAATCTAAATTAAATGAAAAATAGTTTCAGACAACACTGAATCGAAGTAAATAGAACTCTCTGTTTGAAGTGTCCTACATGTTTGGTTTAACACTTCACATGAAGCTATTTATTGCAACGTTTATCTGGCATTAGTCTTATCAGGAAGTCAGAAGTAGCTATATAATTCTGTGTAATTCATTTAATAGGTTTGTACGACTGAAAAGAGCAAACCTTTCAGAACGCAAATTTCTTAGAAGTAGCGCCTCTCTCTGGATAAAACAGAGAAACTCGTTTAGGTTTTGCTTATTGAATAGTAGTATTGATTTCACCTCACACCCGTAATACTGGTGAAGTCACAATTTTCCACATCCGGTATTCTAGTGAAAATGCGTGGAATGAAAATACACTGCGCAGCGCATCCTTTAAGTCTTCAACTTCCCTGTAAAAAAATTCAGTTTAATATAGAATAATTAGGATAAGTAATTTATTTTCATAACTTTAAACCATTAGTATTTTTAATTGCAAAAGCTTGTAGACATTTTTTAAGTAATGGTCTATGCTTCTCCTTATTGTCTGTACCCAGGTGGTGCGCACGCCAGTGTAAAACAAAAATAAATTAGAGGTTTAGCAAGCTAAGTTTGTTCTAGTCAAGATATGTATACGAATATAATGCGTTTGTCCAACAGCGTCAGCAGGAAGGAGGAGTGCCTTCTGGTGCAGCCGCGCCAACTCCTGCTTCTAGTAGGCCACGCCTTGCTACAGCTGCAGAAGTAGCACCTGCTGCAAACTGCAGAGTGTGTTTGCTAGAGCAGGCAACGCACGTGATCGTCCCTTGCGGGCACCTGTGCGTTTGCGCGGACTGTGCAAGCAGATTCTTCCCTGAGTGTCCGTTGTGCAGGCGCGAATGTATCATGATCATGAGAGTCTACACTTAAGAGGAAAGGTTCGTCAATACAAAACTTAAATCCAATATTTATTTTATACATTTGTAATTTCTTTTCTCATTACGTTGCAGACAAAATACAGGGTTCCTTCTGTGTCTTAAAACTTTTGTTTGCAACACGAACGCGAAACACTCAGTTAAGATGGCGGAAGTGGAGGATGTTGTGCTTGCAGCAGCATGCTGTGTAATTTTACACGATCTTTGCCAATATTTGCTCAGTTATATTTATTATAAAACGATTCAGGCATTGAGTAGTGTGTGAATTTTTGTAAATACAGCTGGGCCAATACCGGATAGTGATCAGTCACTGTAGTTTCTAGAATTATAGGATTAATTTGACTCAAATTATGAAATTTTCCAAAAATATGATCGATACTAGTGTTACTAGATGGTCGCGTTACTCTATCTATACACCCCACGAAACCTGCATCGCTCAGAATATCCATGTACCGTCCTTGCTGTGAATTCGTATTTTATCATTCGTATTAATATTCACAATTAATATCCCCTACTAAAAAACAAAGTTTGTTTCTATTGATATTACAGTACTCATCCAAGGCGTCATTAAAGAGGACAATGTTTGAATTGGGACTGCGGTAAATAGCCAATAATTGACAAGGGAGACCGGCCCAATTGAAGGCGAGAGATAAGGCGGTGGCCACCCCTCCAAGTCTCAGCTCACTGCAAGACACCGATAACGCACTATCTATATAGATAACAAGCCCATCTGATCGATTAATGTTGTAGTATTATCCAAATAATTTGAACCCATTCAAATGCATTAGTTCACTTTCGTTATCGAGCCATGCATCTGATAAATGTATGCAGTTGAATGTAATTTGTAAACTATCCAATAAAAATAAAAATTCAGGGTCTTTTTCTTTTAAGGGCCAGCACCTTACAAACATTCTATACCTGACTGACAGTGCATTAAATCCTTTTTTTGATGTTATTAGTACGTAGGGCAGTAGTCCAGGTACTACTTCTAGTATAAACTCGTCTTATCTTATCAGTGATAAACGCGCGCCGCTTATCTTTTGCCTGTAATGAAACCTGCGTTAGTTCTGTGAGTTATACTTAGTTTTTCTTGTTCAATAAAGCGTGGTGGGTTGATCTGGGCTTGGACTTTGCAAGCTCGAGTTAATTTTTTTTCTCAAAGAGCAAGCAGCGCAAAGCGCTGCGCAGCGGGCAAGCATCGCGTGATCTGAGCTTTGAATAGGCAAGCTAGGGTCTTTTGTGCTGGCCCTTAAACGAAAAAGACCCAAAATTCATCTATATTTTTATTGTAACTTCGAATATTTTGGTGTAATGTATTGAATGTGGTTTCAACGGGTTACTAGTAGACCGCTTGAAATATGTCGAATTTTTAAAATTGTTGATATCCGAACAAGTTTCAATTTTATTATGGGCACGTCGAGGGGATCGTCTTCAATACCTGTATAATCATTTAGCGATTATTAATCTCTAGTTTATTGTCAATTTATGTATCTAACAATGGTATATGTAAACTGAAATCACATAAGGGTATTTATATTTTTAAGTATATAGCATTTATTTGAACACGTATCTAAGAAAAAAAAACTTGTATATAAATTTTAATTTAAATATAAAAATTACTCTGTGGATTTAGATAGATAGATTTAGATACTAACGTATTGGAGTGTTTTCATTTTGAATCTAGATTTCCTCTCTCAGTACCAATTCTTTAAATTCTTAGACGGTGTAGCAATTCATTAAATAGTTTTGGAACCGATTAACTAAACAAACTGATGTCTACACTTCGCTTTCTCCAAATTTGGCACTAGAAGACTGATGTTGCGTGCAGATATACTCGTTCTAGTTGCTTGTTTAGTTTAAACTGGTTTAAATATTTAAAAACCCAATAACATACTATAAGTATGCAATTGATTAAATGTTAAGATATTTTTCAGCAAATAAATGACTGACCCGATCAACCTTTCTAATTTGATACACATTGCGGACTCCGTGTCTCTGACATGGTTATAGACTGAAGCACGGTCGGGTAGGTAATGTATGACACCTTACGTCAAAGTGCCATGCAACATATACCTTTCTACTAATTGGCGTCGTTTGATAAACTCTCGCATGTGATACAATGGGTAATTAATTTGCCTTATCCTTTTATTGAAGTAGCCACCGTGCGCATCCCATTTTAAATGTTGATCTATGATAAAGCCGAATCTTTAGCGTGTTCAACGACTTCAGTGCTACCACATAAACACAAATTCGTACGCAAATGTTCATAACACATAAAAATCAAATCTGTTTTGGAGATCAATTTTTCATAGCGAAAGAGCAAAATGCATTTTGACTTGGTCACGCTGGTGTTGAGTATAAATCTCTGCTTACTTTTCTCCTTGGCCTCAGTTGGTAGGCCTGGTCCTATCTTGTCAACACCTACTCCACAGTTTAACTGATGATTGCTTGTTTTTAGGATATCATGAAAGGTTTACACGAGTTTCACAAGTTTTATTTAATCTGTGAGGTCTGAATTAAAACTGATAGGACAGCATTAACACTTAGCCATAAAAAGTAACCATCAAGCTAACAAGGTCAGACGTGCTGTTTGACGTGACTTTTGGGGGGGCGCAACTAAAATATAAGTACGCTTCGGCCACGCTCGAGAACAACAGTTCGAAATCCACTTTTTGGCATTTTTCATTGCTTGGAGCTAGTACAAACACCTTGTTATTTATTGTTCAGGCTTAATTGTTGGTGTTGATCTTTATTGTATGTTCATTTATTACATCAATATCGTTCCCAACAGAAGACCTTGTATTGTATACAACAATATCAAATTTAGGCAACGGGCTCTGAAAAGGAAAAATATTGTAATAATAATAATAATAATACTCTTTATTACATCAACAATAGTTACAATTGCATTGCATGCGTAATAAAATGGAATTTAAATTGAAACTTAAATTGAAACCACAACTTTAAAATAGAACTATTAATAGGCCTAAAAATAAATTAATAGGCCTATTTTGCGTAAATACAGTATGTGTCACCCTGCTTTATCACTTTATGTCATTCAGTCTTTATTTATCTATATCAGAACCGGGTTTTGTGTTGATACTCTTGAATAACTTCATTAATATCTAATATTTTCATCCCAGCGGCCCATTATGAACTCATCAACAGAGTAAAATGACTTTGACACTAGGAAGTGTTTTAGTCGAGCTTTAAATTGATTGGGGTCGTTTAATTTTTTAATACCCTCAGTGAGCCTGTTGATTAGCTTGACACCAACTTGGGACGGTAAGCGTCCATAAGCCGTCGTTCTGTGCTGCTCGAGTCGGAAGTTGTCCCTGCCTCTAGTCCCGTAGTGGTGGACATCCCTGCCCCGTTCCAACTCACATTTGAGTCGACAGTACAGGATAACCTCTAAAGTAAAGAGACAGGGTTAATTCAGTAATCCAAGACCCCTTAAGCCGTCTTTGCACGACTCTCTGGGATTCAACTTAACAAAATACTAACGCCTTTCTTTTGAGATCTAAAAACTTTTTGAAACATGTTTTTGGAACAACTGCCCCACAATCTCAAGCCGTAAGACAGATATGGATGTATAAGACCAGAGTAGGCGAGTTTTAAAATATCCAAAGAACTACAATTTCCAAGGTTGCGCAGGACATAAATGCCCGAGGCAACCTTAGAGCAAACGCTCTCAACGTGGGTGTTCCATGTCAGCCCTCGATCAAGGTGTTGGAATGTATTCCAAGGAACTTGGTTGATTCAGCTTCATCCAGAAGAACGTCGTCCACCATCACCGTGGGCCGGAGCTGTTAGTCGTCATGCTGTCGAAGTTCATGACGTTTGATTTTAAACTGTTTGTTTTCAAATTGATTCTGGAAAAATACTCGATACATGAATTCAGTTCGATGACCAAATTAATTTCAAGATCGTGTTTTGATTTTGATCTGATACAGAGTCGTGTCGTCAGGATATTGAATCATTTTCCATATTGGACTGATGAGTTCAACCTGTTGACGTATATCAGGAAAAGGACTGGCCCTAGTATTGATCCCTGGGGGACACCATAAGGCATTTTTACCTTCTCTGATAGAGCACTCCCAATCTGCACGCACTGCCCCCTATCTTCCAGATAAGACGAGAGCCACTTATGCGGCAGACCCCGAATACCACTTGTCCACAACTGGTGCATCAGTGTCGCATGATACACGCAGTCAAAGGCTTTGGAGAGGTCGAGAAATTTGCTAATCACATGTTCTCGCCTCTCCAGTCCATCGACAACATTATGAATGAGATCTGTTACGGCATCGATTGTCGACTTGTTTTTCCTGAACCCCAACTATTCGGGACAGAGAACGTCGTAAAGGTCAAGCAATTTTTGAAATTGATTGAGGAAAGCTTTGTCAAAAATTTTGCTGAACACAGGGAGGATTGAAATTGGACGATAATTGCTTGAGATGCAAGGATCGTCTTTTTTGAAAATTGGAATGACTTTGGCAACCTTCAATGCCGATGGGAAGACGCCTTGTGCGAACGATAGATTGATCAATTTTGTGAGTGGTGTCAAAAGATGCTTGACGCACCCTTTGAGTAACCACACAGACATACCATTGATGTCACAGGACTTTTTAGGTTTCAGCTCCTGCACGTTACGAGCCACCTCCGCCTCACCCACGGGGACGGTATTTAGGGAAATGTTGCGGATCATCAATCAAAAATGATGAGAATATGACGAGAGTGACTGTTTGTAAAGAAAGTCACTTTATGAGCCACGTACCACACTGGTTAAGCCTAGCCCTGCGCCCGTCGCGTCCTCCAACATTCAGCATGCGGGCGCGGAGCAGGAGGCGCGGACGGAGTCAATGTTCAACAGTCACTCTCGTCACGTTCTCATCATGTTTTGATTGACGGTCCGCAACATTTCCCTAAATACTGACACGACATTTTTCCTTTTCAGGGCCCGTTGTTGCCTAAATTTGATATTGTTGTATACAATACAAGGTCTTCCAGTTTTGGTTTTTTTTTTTTCCGTTGGGAACGACATTGATGTAATAATTAAGCAATCAATCAATCAATCAAATCTTTACTGTCAAAGACATGGTTTTACATGTATAGCAAACGTAAGTTTTTTATAACTAAAACTTTTTTATATGCACTACATAAAATCCCACTCAGACATACAATTCAGCATTCATTCATTTTCCATGCACTCGCCAATTTTCCCACCTCCAGCGACGTAGTCAATCTTCTGATTGGGCGGTTTCCCAGTTACATGCCAAAAACTCGTTCACACCATTAAAACGCTTGTGATGCCATAAAGCGCTTTAAACGAGTTTTGAGCGCCTTGGGCGTTTTACGCATGTTTGATCCAATTCGACAGCTTGTTGATGAAATGAACACCTGCCTGTGAAGGCAGATGTTCATAAACCACCGTTCTGTGTTTACCAGTTCGGTAGCTATCTCTGCCTATCTGGTCTCATAGGAATGTATGTCTTGGCCACTCTTGTCTTGACACATTTAGACATACAAAACAGACTTGGTTCGAAAATGTAGAGACCCGGCAGAGTCAAACAGCTGCAATTTTTTAAAGGTTTCTCTGCAAGACTCTCAGAAATGCAAATGTGCGATTAGTCGAATCGCTTGTTTTTTGCAATTTGAACACTCTCATCAACTGGTTGTTTGCACAAGCACCCCACAATACCTATCCGTAGCAGAGGTGGGGGTAAATCAAGCCATAATAAGCCGTCACCAGAACCTGAGTAGGGCAATATTTGGCTAGAGACCTCAAAACATAAATGTCTGAGTATAGTTTGGCGCAAACATGGTCAATGTGATCGTTCCATGTCAACCCTCGATCAAGATGTATTTCAAGGAATTTCGAGCTGTAGACTTCTTCTAGTATGGAATCTGCTGTCAGGACGGCAGGGCCACACTCAGAGTCTACAGGCCGCAGAGCAAAGTTGAGGACATTAGTTTTGGATGTGTTTGTTTTGAGATTGAGGCTGTTGAAGTGTTGTACACAATTGTTGATTTCAACAAAAGTGCGTTCTTCCATGAGAGATTTTGATTTCCCGCTGATACAGAGAGTCGTGTCATCAGCATATATGCTGATTAAGGCCAATATAAACTGCTTTTGTTGAACCTAGTTTGTTGTGAAATCGATAGAAAAATTTTACCTCAGTTGAGAATCGATGATATTACTTATGAGCCCATAGAAAATATGTAAGTATTTGTTTAAGTGTATTACGGTTGATTTCGAAAATATAATGTCATAAATGTTAACTATGTAAGTATTTACAGTTTGTATTTTCAACCCTTTCGCTAACCTACCAAATCAAGCGGAGTCGGCGATCGATATCTGACTTAGTGGAAATTTTATTCTTCTAACGATTTCATGCAATTGGCATTCTTTTCCGGAAAGAACTGCCAAATTATTACTTATTGTTCTTAAAATAATGATGTGGTGCTTTGGTTTTTAAAATACTGATGTGATGGTAAGATAAGATAAGATAAAAGTTTTATTGATCATTAGACATTACATGCAATAGATCACGTCAGAATACTTATACTAACAGTAAAATAAACAATTTAAATTAAACACTCATTATAGAAGACGCAATAGTTTACATGTAAAAGTGCATTATAATAATACAATAATTTTAGTGAGACAAAAGTGTACTATTTAGCAGAACAATACACTAAAAAACTATCCCACTGATGTCAGATGAATAAAACTCTGATAAGTCATAAAATGGCCTTTCTACCTGCCACTTATAAAGAACCGTTTTAAATTTATTTAATGTAACACTCTGAGCATTCAGAGGTAGTTTATTGAATAGATCTATTCCAACGGCCTCATATGAAGTTTGAATTTTAGAAAGTCTTGTGAAAAGTTTGCTGATCAGGTTAGCGCCTCGGGTATTGTGAATATGAATGTGCTTATTCAGTGTCAGGTTTTGAAAATTATTTTTGACATGGATCAAACAGTAAAAAATGTAAAGATTGTTAACTGTTAAAATGGCTTCTTTTTTAAAAAATCGGCTTACAATGATCTTTGAAATTAGCATCCGCTATAACTCTCATGGCTTTTTTTCTGAGACAATAAAATTTTATCAATACCATATGCATTGCCCCACAAGAGCAGACCATAACTAATGATGCTCTGAAACAGTGCAAGGTAAACCATTCTTAGCGTATCTTTGGAAACATACAGTTTTAGTTTTCGCAATAAATATATCACTCTGCTCACTTTTTTATGAACATAATCAACATGTATATGCCAAGACAGCGTAGGATCTAGAAAAATTCCTAATAATTTTACACTCTCAATCGTTGTTTCTTTCAAAATTGCTCTATTCAGAGTAAATACCAAGTGTTGGGTCTTCTATGTGTTCATAAATAACATATTGGCTTTATACCAGTTATCGGCTTGATTTAAAATAATTTTTAAATCATTAAAAAATTAAATATAATGAAGGTTGAGTTGTAAAAAAGTAACGTCATCAGCAAACATAACCGATCTGAAATTGACATTGACATCTAAATCATTAACTAACACTAAAAACAAAAGTGGGCCCAGAACAGACCCTGTGGTACCCCATGACAAACCTCAGCATAATTAGAGTAGGTATTATTGCTGAATACCGTTTTAAAACGATTACTGAGATAGGAGTTAAAAAGGGAATTTTCAATACCAATTATTCCATAATACTCTAACTTTTTCAACAAAATTCCCCGGTCGACGCAGTCAAACGCCCTAGAAATATCACATAATGTGGCTCCTGTAGGTGAACCTAGCTCAAACTTGGAAAGCATGTGGGACACAAGTCCCTCGACCGCGTCGATCGTGGACATTCCACACCTAAATCCGAAGTGACTCTTACTGAAAAGACTGTTAATTTCGAAAAAAGAAGTTAATTGAGTTTTTAGGACGGTTTCAAACACTTTGGAAAAACAGGGGACCAGAGAGATTGCTCTGTAGCTGTTTATTTCACCGTAGTTATCTTTCTTAAAAATAGGTACTACCTTAGACATTTTCAATTTAGCGGGAAAACTTCCCTCTAGGAGACAAGCATTTATACATTTAGCCAGTGGATGTGCTATTGCATCGATTACACCCTTCACAATTACTGACGATATGTCATATATGTCACAGCTTCCCGAGGATTTAAAACCCGAAACCAAACGACTCACTTCACCACCAGTCACTGGACGCCAATTGAAGAGCTGGGAAGGGGCCGCCGGGGTACTGCGTTGCAGTAGATCGACAGCAGAAGATGATGGAAGAGAGAGGCTCTGTCGAATCTCGTCCACAGCACTGATGCAGTACTTACTGAAATCTTCAGCATCGGGTTGCTAATGATGTGATGGTCTATCTCTGCCGGTTTCACGATCCACAATAGTCCAAACAGCCTTACACTTGTTATCCGCTGTATTAATGAATTCTTCATTAGACTTCCTTCTTGCAACTTGCAAAGCTTCTCTGTAGATGTGTCTAGAATAGATTACAAAGTAAGGACAACGTATTTAACGAATAAGCCCTACAAGGTTCTCTTTTTTTATATTTTATTTAGTTTCTTTAAAATATGAATATCGTAAAAACCTTTTTTGTACCTTTTCAATTAAATTAATGCGATTAGCAAAATAAGGATTCCATACTATATTGGAAAATTCCAAATTTGATCGGACAAGTGATATATACAATGTTTTTAAGGTTGAAATTGAATGAAAATTTGAAGACTGTCTAATTATAAATCCTAAATTTTTGTAGGCCTTATTTACAATAGATGAGATATGAGGATTGAAAGTTAAAGTAGCATCCAAAATTACGCCTAAATCCTTAAATTCAAATACCCTTTAAAGATTACTACCATTGATGGCATAGTTATTCGAAATTGATATCTTTTTCCTTGTGAATGACATTACTTTGCACTTACTAATATTTAAAAAGATCTTATTTTTACTAGTCCAATCTACAATTGCATCCAAATCCCCCTGTAATGCGTTGGAATCCTGAGGGCTATTGACTACTTTATAAAGTTTAAGGTCATCTGCGTACAGTAAAATTTGTGAATTTTTTGTACAGTTAACAATATCATTAATAAACAAATTGAAAAGTACTGGGCCCAAGTTTGACCCCTGGGGAACCCCTGAAGTTACTAAATATTGACTAGAATTGTGCCCCATATAAGAAACATATTGTAACCTATTAGAAAAGTAAGAAGAAAAAACATTTACCAACTTAGATGAGAAACCTAAATTATGCATTTTACTTAAAATTAAACTGTGATCTACTCTATCAAACGCCTTAGTTAAATCTGTAAATATTACATCTACCTGAGAGTTATTATCCATTTGAAATAAGACATATTCCGTAAAATTCAACAAATTTGCAACAATTGATTTCTTAGTTGAAACCCATGCTGCCTATCAGACATCAATGGTGTCATAAAATTTACAATTTTTTTACAAATAATAATCTCAAATATTTTTGCAGGAGTTGATAAAATGGCAACTGGGCGATAACTCTGTACAAGCTTAGAATTTCCACTTTTAAAAATAGGCGTTACTCGAGTCAATTTAAACAAATCAGGAAAATAACAATTAATTAAACAAATGTTAAAAATTACATAAAGTGGTTTCACAAATATTTCACTACAACCCTTGTAATAATATGATGGGATTTTATCTGGGCCAGCAAATCGTTTACAACTAAGGTATTTAATAGCATCACTTACATCACCCTCAAATATTTTATCAATAACTAAGGCTAGGGAGGATAGACAAGTTCCAGGGTCAGTGAACTTTCCAGTTAAAGAGGATGGAGTGAAAGTAGATTTAAAGTATGTAGCAAATGCTTCCGCTATGTTACTATCCCCTTTAATAATCTGACATCCATCTGACATATAATTATTAGCATTCTTATGATTCCTTGAATTCTTTATAAAATCCCAGAATTTTCTCACATCTTTATTGATGCTACTTTCTACACTATTTAAATAAATATAATAATCCAATTTTATTCTACATGTAATATCTTTCCTTAATCTTTTGAACTCTCTTAAATCTATCTCATTAAAGTTTCGTGTTAACTCCCTTCTAATTCTTATTTTTAATTTAATAATATTTATTAGTTCGTTACTATACCATACTGGATATCCACATTTCACTTTGTTCCTCTTTGGACAACAGTTATCAAAAACTTGATAAATTGCTTTGTACAATAAGTCCACAGCCAAATTAGGATCATTAATATTATACAAAAAGGACCAATCAATGTTCCTAAGACCATGATACAACTCTACAAAATTAGTTTTCTTAAAATTATAACTACTAATGCTGCTGTTATTACTATTTCCTGACTTATTCCAACTATAATGCACCATTCTAGCTTCCAAACATAAAGCAGGGTGGTAATTGTCCTCATTAACAATGGGGCTGTCACAATGATAGGCCAAACCTAGTTCCAGCCAATTTGAAATAACAAAATCCAATGTTCTGCCCTGGTGATTAGGTATAAAATTATGCATAGATAAATTTTCCAACTTCATAAAATTACGTAACTCATTAAAAATGCTGTCACCTTTTCTAAATCTTCGTGAGGAAGTATCCTTAAATTAAAATCCCCAAGAATGCAAATTCTACATTTATGAGTACTACATAACATTTCTACAAATTCAAAAAACCTCTTATAAGCATCTAAATTAGAATTACACCTAAAGTATACTACTCCAATCAGTAAAGTAAATCCCTTACCATCCCTAACTTTAACCCATATCATCTCTTCTGACCTATCAACTAACACATGCTCTGACTGTAAACAATTATTCCTAACAGCTAATAAAACTCCTCCCCCCTTGCCCATTCCACTCACTAGCCTATCCCTATCTCTACGAAAAATACTAAACTCATTGTTAAACATTTCTCCATTATTTATTTCAGGAAGTAACCAGGTTTCTGTCAATGCAATTATGTGATAATCACAAGCTAAAACATTAGTTCTGAAAGTAGTAGTTTTTGACCTAAGCCCTCTTACATTCTGGTAGTATATATATTAAGTACTTTATTACACTTATTCATGTTAGACATAGACATTTGGAGAAAATAAATAGAAAATATAATTTAACAGTATGAGGCTCACTCTGTAATAACCACATAATACTACCAGATAACAGGCCTACTAGGCCTGTATAAACCAGGAAACTAACTTCAGTATAAATATTGTACATTAATATAATACATTTATATGTCTAGGATTGAATATAAAGTAAGGAAAATGTACTTAACGAATAAGCCATACAAGGTTCTCTTGTTACTGAACAAATAGTATGTTGTTAAGAATACATTAACATATTAGATTTTTATATTTTACTCACTTTTACTTTTTTAAGGGTATTTATTAACTTTTATTAACTTTTATTTTTGTAATGTATATGTTTCCTACAGCTGTTATGACTCAGGAAAGATTCGTAAAGTTCACCTTTAATTTCTATTAGCATTGTTTGGGGACAATCCCAAAACAGAAGGTATTGTAAAGATATGTCTAGGATTGAATATAAAGTAAGGAAAATGTACCTAACGAATAAGCCGTACAAGGTTCTCTTGTTACTGAACAAATAGTATGTTGTTAAGAATACATTAACATATTAGATTTTTATATTTTACTCAGTTTTACTTTTTTAGGGTATTTATTAACTTTTATTCACTTTTGTTTTTCTAATGTATATTTTTCCTACAGCTGTTATGACTCAGGAAAGATTCGTAAAGTTCACCTTTAATTTCTACTAGCATTGTTTGGGGACAATCCCAAAACAGAAGGTATTGTAAAGATATGTCTAGGATTGAATATAAAGTAAGGAAATGTACCTAACGAATAAGCCGTACAAGGTTCTCTCTTGTTACTGAATAGTAATGTTAAGAAGAATACATTAACATATTAGATTTTTATATTTTACTCAGTTTTACTTTTTTAGGGTATTTATTAACTTTTATTCACTTTTATTTTTCTAATGTATATGTTTCCTACAGCTGTTATGAAGCAGGAAAGATTCGTAAAGTTCACCTTTAATTTCTATTAGCATTGTTTGGGGACAATCCCAAAACAGAAGGTGTTGTAAAGATATGTCTAGGATTGAACATAAAGTAAGGAAAATGTACTTAACGAATAAGTAATGTTATATAGGATACATTAACATAGGGTTATATTGAAAAATGCTTGTAAATAAACATTTGTTATACTTCTATTTGGGCATTTAGTAACCTTTATTTCCCTTAATTCCCTAATATGTATGCTGCCTATAGACACTATGACGCAGGAGAGTCGACAAGTTCTCCATTAATTTCTATTACCATTCTTTGGGAACAGAAGGTGTTCATGTCTGGGTTCTGGGCAAAGCTCCTGTAGAGGGTTTTGGGAACATAACATGGACAAACGAGACTTGATATTGCAGAGATAGTGGTTTTCTCTAATGGCCACCATTTGCCAGAGGAATGGTAGAGACCAGTGGCGTATCTAGGGGTTGGCTTGAGGGGGATGAACTAATTGAAGAGCACATCACACTGGGAGGAGGGATCGAACAAATTAGACAATTATATAATTTAATAAGTTTGATTAGCTAAAATTAAAATTTCATTACTGTATTTAAACAATTTATATGGCTCTTATACGATTTTTTTTGTTTTTTGGACTTTGGGGGGGGAGTTTATATCCCCCTCATCCACCCCATTAGTTAAACCACTGCTTGAGATCATTCCGCTGTTCATGTTAAATAGAAAACATAGGACGTAGTGTAATGCTAGAAACGTATCTATTAAAATTATCTCTTCATCTCTTAGTCAAATATTATTTTGGTTATAAATCTTATGTATGTAGGAGTGGTCTTTATTTTGTTAAAAAGTTAAATTTATTAGTAAAATGTAATACTTTATTCTTGAAATATAAAATTTTTGTACCCCTATTCACCAACCAATTTCTTAACATATTAAACTCAATAGTGGCCAATTTCAATATATGAATACATTTTAGAACGTAACCCTAGCACTCACAAGCAATAAACTTATCGTAACATTCGTTTAACATCTTCTTTACACAAATACGCAAAATTCATGAAACTGAAGTGTGTCGTTCACTCAAAACCTTACAACTGAATGGATCCTGCTTTGGTGTTGATTTTCCTTCGTCGGCAGAATGCATATATTAAATTCTGAGCTATGTTCAAACGTTCAACTGTCCATGTTTCCAGGAAGTGTATTTACATGTGAGTATGTAGATGATTATAATATGTACACTTGACAGACAAGAAAAAGAATTAAATATAATGTTTAAAATACCTTACTGAAATTGATTTTTTCTAAATTATACAAAAATTATTACTATGGAGAAGCATTTTATAGTAACGGGTTTTAAATTTTTGAAGCGTACGCGGGGATGATTTATTTTCAAATTCGATTTAAAGTGTATTGTGGACTGTTAAAAGAAGAAGTGGTGTGTTAATAATCAATTTAAAAAAAAAACCTTTGTATGAATAAAATACAATTTTAGAAGGATTTAGTTTAGTTAAATGATACATAGGTGATAAATACATGCAAATAAAATAAACAATAGTTTTCAAAGCTGGCAATGGATTGGTTATCGATGCATTTATGTATTAACAATAATCGAGACTATTTAAACGAACAATGTTTTGCCTGAAGGCACGCTTCATTTTGTTGTCCACATATCTCTTCAAAACCTCCCTTCAAGGCCATTGGTGCAATCTTAACAGCTCCTTGTACCTTGGTTATGTTAGGGTACAGGTATTTTAGCAACTCCTCCCCAGTACCTCCTCTGAACATAAATCAAAGTTGGCAACTCCCCAGTACCTACCTCGAACATAAATCAAAGTTAGCAACTCCCCAGTACCTACCTTGAACATAAATCAAAGTTGGCAACTCCCCAGTACCTACCCCGAACATAAATCAAAGTTAGCAACTCCCCAGTACCTACCTCGAACATAAATCAAAGTTAGCAACTCCCCAGTACCTACCTCGAACATAAATCAAAGTTGGCAACTCCCCAGTACCTACCCCGAACATAAATCGAAGTTCTTGAACTTTACGTATCTTTAAGAATCAACTACAATTGAAATGATTTCAGGAAAGGAATCAAAATCATGCATCGGAAGACTGTACGCCTTGTAATTTCCCCAGGGTCCTTTGGAATAGCCTGATGTCCTACGTTCAACATGAAGTAGGTATGACATGATCCTTCTTTTCAACTCACGTCACATTGTGCTGTACTGCCAACAAATGAGATAAGAGTAAAATGAGCAATGAAAATGAGACTTTCCGTTATAAATGTGCAGTATTTAAATACGTCTTACGTTTTGGTCAGAAATCCAAAAGCAATATTGCGCAGCCTTGTACTAAACACAGACGAGCTATCCCAGTAGGCCTACCAAAGGTTTTTGGAATGTTAAACAAATATTTAAACCTGTGTCCGTGTTAAATTTATAACAAGTTTTAACAGTTTCAGTACTGCTTTAACAACGATTTAACACAGAAAGCCAATATTGATTTCGGATTGCTGACAAAAGTGATGTAAAAACCAATTAAGAACTGTTTATTGGAAATCCAGGGGCATGAAACATCAATCTTGATAAATTTGTATTACCCATTGACCTTAACAATGACTAAGCAACGAAATATGTTATATGTCAGCAACCTTATGGGCGGCACATCACTAACCGCAAATGTCGAGATTCTGGGGTTCATGGGCAATTCGAAAGGTCTAGTCTACTGTGGGAGATGACTGTTGGAGTTGGTGGGGTTCCTTAACCTCTGAGATTCTTGTTAGCCTCAACAAGGGTGTGTCACCCCCTGCCTACTTTGACTGGATAGGCTGGTTCAGAGCTGGCCTCTCCTTCTTCCGGGGAGACATGACTTTGAGATGTAGTGCCCTAAATCCTTCCTCATGAATCTCCATAAGAGGCGGCCTCTACTCCCTAACCTTACCCATCCTGAATATCCTGTCACTCCGGAAGCAGCGCAAAGGTTCTTACAGGACTTAGTGCAATGTATAAGCTTCTTGTCCTAAGATAACAAAAAAGCAATGAAAGAAATGACTGGGTCAATAAAACACAATCAATAAAACACTGATAAAATTTATTTAGTTTACGAATACAATATTTAACTCATTAGGCTACTACTGAAAACATGAAATACATACAATAAACACAATAATAAAATATATAAGCAGTAGTAAAAATGTTATTAAGAAAACTGGAATTGGATGTCATGATCAACCTGATGAAACCTCATCCAGAGTGGTATGAGGGAGATGACTGGTGATTGATGATGAGACAAGATGATCTTGATTGTAAATGACCATAATATGGATGGCATATTATGGTTAAGCTTGGTGAAGGCCAGTGGACTTCTCTCGGCCACGGGATTTTGGAAACTGCGGCGTGGTAATGTTCAGGAAACAGTGAGGAACCCATTCTTCTTTGTTCATTACGAAGAACGACACCAGCATCGTCATTACCACTATCAGAACGACTGACATCCCGAAAAGGACTGTCACGGTACCTGTAACATAGACGCCGTGTTAGGAATTCAAGTAACGTCCTCCACCAAAGGAAGGTAGACTAATGAAATAACTTGAATAGTACCTCACAAGAAAAATGTGAAATTTCTAAAACTCTTTCGCCGTTCATTTTGGTCGTACACCATAGCAGTTGTCAAGATATATATGGTGGATTCGCATTCCAACTGTTTTAGTTTTACTTGTATGGCTAGTTTTTGAATATTGAAACAAACACAGTTTGAGAATTTTTTCGAACACATCTTCAACCGTATGGTCAGATTCCGTTATATGCCCTAAACACTTAAATTTTTTTCAATGAACTTAGAACGTTTATAAAACGATGTAGTTGAGTAACAGAACTAACATTCCATCAATCAACAAGCATTTCCAGGTATTGCGATCGGTATTGTTGTCGCTGTTATCTTATCTTTCTCGAGAATCCCGATTACGGCAGGCCGCGCGGCATCACATGATTATTTAAGTTTTTGCACGGTACATAATTTCCTTTCCATTACAATTCTATTATCGAGGGATGTTTTTCATTCGTTGACATCAGCGCGGGGACGGTGCTGCCGATGGCCGGAGGCACTCGCATTTTGGGTGGCGGAGTGTGATCAAGAATAAAAACAAGTTTTGTGTGTTTCTTTTTCAATAAAGAGTTTAGTTTTTGTTTGGTAATGTTTGTTTTTGTTGAATTTTTTTGGATAAATGTAGGGATGTGGTCGATATAATACGTAAGTACCCTTTTTTCTTAGCTAGTAACCAATTGTAATTCATTATAATCATCCGTAAATGAAAAATTAGCGTTGGGGGCATAATGTTAGTTCTGTTACTCAACTACATCGTTTTATAACGTTCTAAGTTCATTAAAAAAAGTTTAAGCGTTGGGGGCATATAACGGAATCTGACTCAACCGTATCTTTGAAATGAGGCATACCTCATATTTCCACGAGTACATGATATGAGATTGTAATGTGCTTGGGATTTAACGTTGTTGTTGTGTGAGGAAATCAAAATGGCTGCCAATATTCCGGCACTTAATTTACCGACTACGGTTCTGCTAGAACAACCTGTAGCTCCACATTATTTCTCTTACACAGTTTGTAAAAATAAAACATTAACCGATTTCCTAAGCTGTATAAATTTCCTTTAACTTGGACGAAGAAAAATTCTCACTTTACAATTTTCCCCTAAGGTCACACAATATTTATGTCTTACCTGAGATTTCAACCTGATAACTCAAACTTCAGTTTTCAAAAGTTATGTAAGTATGTTTTCAAGATCAATTTATTATCCCACGTTACTAGTTTTTAATTCGCCGGTATACGGCAGCAGTTTAACTAAAGGATGTTACATATTTTTGTTTGAATTTTTAAACACTTTAATCACACAATAAATTCTCTAACAGCGTCAAACAAAATGTAACAAATTTTAATTGATTTATTTGATTACATCCCTACGTATGGATATTGTTAATGTGTGATAATATGGAAAACAACCTAAACCGTTTTGTAAACAAATTTAGTTTATTGTTTAAAAGTTTATTGGCATACCTAATAACCGGTCATACCTAATAAACGGTAACGTAAGACAAGTAGAAATTATCCAAAAACATATAAATTCTCAAAAATACAGTTAGAAATATATATATTAGAAATCGAAATTGGAAAAGCTGTAAACAGTTTGGGCATGACTATAAGGAATATAAACAGTAAACATGAATTTTCAATATACAGGAAACCAATCATACTGACATAGTATTACATAAACCATCCAACCACCCGAGACAACAACATAATGGCTTCTTTTAGATTAATGTTCCCATGATAAAAGGTTCCCATGATAAAAACGACTATGATAAAGAGCTACAAACCATAATGTATAAATAACATAACAATGGTTGTAATCAAGAAGAAATCTTTAAACTTCATCGAGATATAAAAACCAAACTGACTAACTTCAATGAACCACTTCCACGAGAAACCTCTAAATTCACTTCAATTTTGAATATGTTTAACCAATACGTTTAAAACATGGGTTATCATAAAGGACCAGCATAAAACGTATAATTAGATATTAAGCAAATAAACATAATAATAGATTATAAAGAAAGAACTAAAAATTCGAATCTCAATAAACATAAAATAATATGATTACGAATATAAATTATGGAAATTGATTTAAATAAACATAACTACAAAAACGGGAAAATTCATTAGACTTATACCTAGTTTCATATTCATGTATTGAACTCTGACTGTGAAATTTATTTATATTTTCTATAATAATTCTATTTTCTGCATAATTACAAACATTCTTATACTAGCATAGCAGATAATATGAAAATATTGCATCATTGCCACAAAGGACAAAGATCAAATAGATTAGAAGACATGGAAACATACAAAGGTCATTGTACATTGAACAATATTTTTAATTAAAGAACCGGCAGCAGGAAGCAACCATTTATGACAGAACCTGAACAATAGGAATACAAACAATGAGGTCAACCTGTATAAGAGATAACGAAGACGCCGTGACTAGGAACCAATCAGTTTGTGCACGACGACAAACTCGGCCTTACAGTCATGGGTTTCACGGCATTTTTATATATAATTATAATTATATAATTTTTATTTCTTTTCAATATACTCCTTTGTGTTTTGAAGGTAACTATTAATAACAGTAAAATGTACCATATTCAAATTATTATTATTAGGCCTATGTATATATTTTCAATAATACACTCGTGGTTTCAGTAAAAATCCTTTACAAGGTTTTGATTTCTGATACAATTACTTATAAAATAACAATTCTCAAAACAACGAACGCTATTAATTTATCGCTTCGATAAATGTGTCCACATGTTTCCGCTGCGAACCACCCCTACCTAGAAGCGGTTGATGTGAACGCTGTGGATGATCGAGTCAGACAGAACAACTTGGCAACACTGTAGCCGACCGGTCCCGAAGAGCCCCGAACCTCGGCCATCGCTGCCGGGTCCCAATACCCTTCTGTCTTTAATTCAACTATAACTGTTTAATTTGGACAACTAGCATAGGCGAATCATTAATTAATTAATTTAATGTCGTGCGTTTGTGTGTGTAGGACACTGTGTTTTTATTTTTATTTTAGTGTACGTTTGAAAATGCCTTGATCGAGAATACATTTGGATGGCTCAAATTGTGAGTACCTACATAATATAAAATTTATAACAGCAATCCCAGAACAAGATCGAAATAAAAATGTTTTATTAAAAGTTTTATTGTGAATTTTGAGTTTAGCTCCGGTTCACCTTCCTCTTGGTACAAGGTCCACCCTCGAGACGCTGCTCTGAGAGGAAGGTGAACCGTAGATAAACTCAACATTCACATTGAATCAACCCTTCTTACCATAGCTACGTTGTGAGTAGTAGTAAAATTACTATACAGGGTGAGTTTTTTAAAGTGATCCAATAGCTAACTTTTTAATTACACGACTTACCGACAGAACCAAAAGTTGATAACGTTATCAATCATTTGAAAAACAGACTATTTTCTTACAGCCGAACTTGACCTACCTATCATACATAGTGTAAATTAAGTCCTGATACGCCTGAATATATATTTCAAACGGATTGGGATATCAATGTACAACGTTCGCCATACCTATTAAAATTATTTTTTGGACTTTGATGGTAAAAAATATTCCCCCTCCTTTTTCAAAAACCCCTTACATTTTAATGTCACCTAGAAAAAGACTAAAATTATGCACACCAGAAACATTAGATACTACGTAAAGGGATAGTTTGAGTCCCCTGAGGAGATAACCCATAAAAATATCACGCATGCATTTATGATGATATGAGCAAGAAAATTGGCCTTACAGGTTATTATTGTTTGCGTTATTTGCCCATATATTTCGCTAGAAACGGCGTAGAGGTGTTTTTCTTAGTGTCATTGAGTTTCTTTTGAATAGACCTTTAATAAGACATGTGAAACCGCACCTCCCCGCTCGCACACCCAACTAGACAATTAGGAAGCGGGCACACATGTGGCGAACGGGAGGGTAGATCAAAAGTAAACCTAGCAGGAAATAAACCCCGTAAATAGCGTGCTCAGATTCATTTACTCATTATAAACTCACCACCACCAACACAGAGTAGAAAAAAAAAACATCTTTAACCAAGATAAGAACCTTTCTGTCGAGATAACGATATTGGTCTGACAAATAAAAAAACTCATTACTACAGTTAACCCCAAAATTTCTGTCGTGTCTCAGGTGCACCTAGATAAATAAAAAAATAGGAACAGCCATAATTTAAAACAATAACTGCCAATTCCACCCGGTAACCTTCGGCTAAAGGCGGGCTCCTAATGAAAACCAAGAAATAAAACTAAATGGCATTTAAACTAAACTTAAAAAACTAAATAACAAAATATAAACTATAATAACTGGCAACAATAACAAAATAAATCAATGAAACAAATAGCAGGGTATCACCGTTGTTTGACTAGGTATATTCAGCTCATCATGGAGGCCAGTTTTCCAGCAGAGCAGGAAACCCTGGAATCTGATGTCTACGACCACCCCTGATGAAAAAGCAGCAGGAGGCAAGAGTTCCTCTCCTGGACCTCGTCAGTGTGAAACTTAGAACTTACGCCAGCATGTTAGTGGGGAAATTAAGAAAGAATTAACATTAAAAACTTGAAAATGTAAAAAATTGACCACAATTTATTAATTCCTCTAACGTGCAAGAATTTCAGAAGTTCCTGAAAAGGATGAGCAGAGCGCTCTGAAACAGTACAGTCAAAGCCTTATGCAGCCACAACGAACAACACTTACAAATACTATATTATAAATACACAACATGAGCCGGGGAGATAACAGGGCTCAAGACTTTGAACCGGCTCACATAATAGGAGTTGCAATTTGAACATTTTAAATGACCCACCTCTACCCCCCTTTAAAAAAGGGGTGGGGAATATTTGTACCGTCTAAAAAGGCCAAACAAGTATTTTAATAGGTACGGTTAAGATTTTATATCGATATCTCAATCCGTTTGGAATATATCCAGGCGTATTAGGACTTAATTTGCACCTTGTATATAATTACAAAATCCGATGTTTTCTCTGATAAATTAAAAATACCATTTTTGAGAGGTTAATAAAAAAGAAACTGCACAGCATAAGGAACTCTGAGACCAATAAGTTTACTTCCTGTATTATCAAAGATACATATAAATAGACAATATATAGCTTGTTATCCATCTCTATAAGAACAATGTTATTATAATTTAACAAAAGGGATCGAGGAGTAGAAAATCCACCTAAAACACCCACTAATAAATTGTACTGACAAACCTTTTTCACACCTAAAGTAATAAATTAGGGGACTATTTGTTGACTATCGTAAAGTTTAACATATGCCCGGGTTCCTTTAAGTTACACAACATGATTTATTGATTATTGTAATTCTGTGTACATACCACATTCTTCCTCAGCAAGCACGATGTCATGTATGGTGATCTGGGCTTCTTGGTAATGATCATCATCAGTTGTCACTTCTGCATGATAAGGTATCCATGTCGGTTCTGCGTCTGACTCAGTAGATGACACATACGTTGTTTTGGCCATGCTCGCGTATGTTGGATGTGGTGGTGGGCCGAAAGATTGTTGGACACTCGGGGTACCTGTCGAATGAAGTTCGTCAGATTTAAATGGGGCAGGCAAGGGGACGGTATCGATTCCTGAACAATTAAGAGAACTCCAGGGATAGGTGGCATTGACTGGAACCAGTGTGACGATTTCTAAAGTAATGAACAAATCTGAGTCTGTTATAAATTGATTTTGATATCTAGGGCTGATACCGTACAGGCCTCCATCGATGTTAATGGGCTCGTCGGATAGTAAACAGATATCGTCGTTGTTTTCAGTCGGTTTAGGAACCTGAGCAGAAAATTTCTCTGGGACTTTTGTATCTTGAAATTTCTCGTACAGGTCAGGCTATTGGCCTGACAAATAAAAAACTCATTACTACAGTTAACCCCAAAATTTCTGTCGTGTCTCAGGTGCACCTAGATAAATAAAAAAATAGGAACAGCCATAATTTAAAACAATAACTGCCAATTCCACCCGGTAACCTTCGGCTAAAGGCGGGCTCCTAATGAAAACCAAGAAATAAAACTAAATGGCATTTAAACTAAACTTAAAAACTAAATAACAAAATATAAACTATAATAACTGGCAACAATAACAAAATAAATCAATGAAACAAATAGCAGGGTATCACCGTTGTTTGTCTAGGTATATTCAGCTCATCATGGAGGCCAGTTTTCCAGCAGAGCAGGAAACCCTGGAATCTGATGTCTACGTCCACCCCTGATGAAAAAGCAGCAGGAGGCAAGAGTTCCTCTCCTGGACCTCGTCAGTGTGAAACTTAGAACTTACGCCAGCATGTTAGTGGGGAAATTAAGAAAGAATTAACATTAAAAACTTGAAAATGTAAAAAATTGACCACAATTTATTAATTCCTCTAACGTGCAAGAATTTCAGAAGTTCCTGAAAAGGATGAGCAGAGCGCTCTGAAACAGTACAGTCAAAGCCTTATGCAGCCACAACGAACAACACTTACAAATACTATATTATAAATACACAACATGAGCCGGGGAGATAACAGGGCTCAAGACTTTGAACCGGCTCACATAATAAGAGTTGCAATTTGAACATTTTAAATGACCCACCTCTACCCCCCTTTAAAAAAGGGGTGGGGAATATTTGTACCGTCTAAAAAGGCCAAACAAGTATTTTAATAGGTACGGTTAAGATTTTATATCGATATCTCAATCCGTTTGGAATATATCCAGGCGTATTAGGACTTAATTTGCACCTTTTATATAATTACAAAATCCGATGTTTTCTCTGATAAATTAAAAATACCATTTTTGAGAGGTTAATAAAAAAGAAACTGCACAGCATAAGGAACTCTGAGACCAATAAGTTTACTTCCTGTATTATCAAAGATACATATAAATAGACAATGTATAGCTTGTTATCCATCTCTATAAGAACAATGTTATTATAATTTAACAAAAGGGATCGAGGAGTAGAAAATCCACCTAAAACACCCACTAATAAATTGTACTGACAAACCTTTTTCACACCTAAAGTAATATATTAGGGGACTATTAATTTGTTGACTATCGTAAAGTTTAACATATGCCCGGGTTCCTTTAAGTTACACAACATGATTTATTGATTATTGTAATTCTGTGTACATACCACATTCTTCCTCAGCAAGCACGATGTCATGTATGGTGATCTGGGCTTCTTGGTAATCATCATCATCCGTTGTCACTTCTGCATGATAAGGTATCCATGTCGGTTCTGCGTCTGACTCAGTAGATGACACATACGTTGTTTTGGCCATGCTCGCGTATGTTGGATGTGGTGGTGGGCCGAAAGATTGTTGGACACTCGGGGTACCTGTCGAATGAAGTTCGTAGGATTTAAATGCGGCAGGCAAGGGGACGGTATCGATTCCTGAACAATTAAGAGAACTCCAGGGATAGGTGGCATTGACTGAAACCAGTGTGACGATTTCTAAAGTAATGAACAAATCTGAGTCTGTTATAAATTGATTTTGATATCTAGGGCTGATACCGTACAGGCCTCCATCGATGTTAATGGGCTCGTCGGATAGTAAACAGATATCGTCGTTGTTTTCAGTTGGTTCAGGAACCTGAGCAGAAAATTTCTCTGGGACTTTTGTATCTTGAAATTTCTCGATAGCTGAATGAAGCGAATGGTAATTCACTGGAAGGGATCTACTCAGCTGTGGAGAGGTCATCATAAGCATACAGCTTACGAATAGTAGTATCGGTATCATACCGACTGTTACTCAAAATTCCTGGAACACAAAAAAACAGATGTTAATATATATTCACGTCGTCTCGATAAATTACACATTACTGGTTGTGTTTGTGTGTGTGTGTGTGTGTGTGTGTGTGTGTGTTTTACAATTTCACAAGTCAAGTCACAAGTCACTTGGGAGGGAATAAATATTAAATGGTCTTACTTCTTACTGACTGATAAATGACGGTGTCATTGTTTCTATAAATGATGCAGTTACATCATAAACAAATTTCGGTACCGTAACTTTTACGTTATTTCACTTTCCTAAATACTCACTTCTACATTTTAACACCTTACAGAACGTTCACAGTATTTTAGATGCTACCGACAGGTATTATAACAATGTAGAACGTAATAAAACATGCCTTTTGACACGTAGCGACAATACAAGCAGATATTAAACTGCCAAATTGGTCATAGACTTGGGTGGACAGGGCGACGCGGGTGACGGAGCACAGCACGGCCTGCCTGGACCATATGTGTTTGTGAGATAAGAGAGTGTGGAGGCCGCCGGGCTACACTACCACTGTCACACCGCTAGCACACCACAACCTGCCAGGACCATATATGTTTGTAAGATAAGAGAGTGTGGAGGCCGCCGGGCTACACTACCACTGTCACACCGCTAGCATACCACGACCTGCCTGGACCATATATGTTTGTGAGATAAGAGAGTGTGGAGGCCGCCGGGCTGCACACCCGTGTCACTGGGCACTACAACACCGGCCTCAGGATCTCAGTACACACGACTGTCACTGCCACTGTCACACCGCTAGCACACCACGACCTGCCTGGACCATATATGTTTGTGAGATAAGAGAGTGTGGAGGCCGCCGGGCTGCACACCCGTGTCACTGGGCACTACAACACCGGCCTCAGGATCTCAGTACACACGACTGTCACTGCCACTGTCACACCGCTAGCACACCACGACCTGCCTGGACCATATATGTTTGTGAGATAAGAGAGTGTGGAGGCCGCCGGGCTGCACACCCGTGTCACTGGGCACTACAACACCGGCCTCAGGATCTCAGTACACACGACTGTCACTGCCACTGTCACACCGCTAGCACACCACAACCTGCCTGGACCATATATGTTTGTGAGATAAGAGAGTGTGGAGGCCGCCGGGCTGCACACCCGTGTCACTGGGCACTACAACACCGGCCTCAGGATCTCAGTACACACGACTGTCACTGCCACTGTCACACCGCTAGCACACCACAACCTGCCTGGACCATATATGTTTGTGAGATAAGAGAGTGTGGAGGCCGCCGGGCTGCACACCCGTGTCACTGGGCACTACAACACCGGCCTCAGGATCTCAGTACACACGACTGTCACTGCCACTGTCACACCGCTAGCACACCACAACCTGCCTGGACCATATATGTTTGTGAGATAAGAGAGTGTGGAGGCCGCCGGGCTGCACACCCGTGTCACTGGGCACTACAACACCGGCCTCAGGATCTCAGTACACACGACTGTCACTGCCACTGTCACACCGCTAGCACACCACGACCTGCCTGGACCATATATGTTTGTGAGATAAGAGAGTGTGGAGGCCGCCGGGCTGCACACCCGTGTCACTGGGCACTACAACACCGGCCTCAGGATCTCAGTACACACGACTGTCACTGCCACTGTCACACCGCTAGCACACCACGACCTGCCTGGACCATATATGTTTGTGAGATAAGAGAGTGTGGAGGCCGCCGGGCTGCACACCCGTGTCACTGGGCACTACAACACCGGCCTCAGGATCTCAGTACACACGACTGTCACTGCCACTGTCACACCGCTAGCACACCACGACCTGCCTGGACCATATATGTTTGTGAGATAAGAGAGTGTGGAGGCCGCCGGGCTGCACACCCGTGTCACTGGGCACTACAACACCGGCCTCAGGATCTCAGTACACACGACTGTCACTGCCACTGTCACACCGCTAGCACACCACGACCTGCCTGGACCATATATGTTTGTGAGATAAGAGAGTGTGGAGGCCGCCGGGCTACACTACCACTGTCACACCGCTAGCATACCACGACCTGCCTGGACCATATATGTTTGTGAGATAAGAGAGTGTGGAGGCCGCCGGGCTGCACACCCGTGTCACTGGGCACTACAACACCGGCCTCAGGATCTCAGTACACACGACTGTCACTGCCACTGTCACACCGCTAGCACACCACAACCTGCCTGGACCATATATGTTTGTGAGATAAGAGAGTGTGGAGGCCGCCGGGCTGCACACCCGTGTCACTGGGCACTACAACACCGGCCTCAGGATCTCAGTACACACGACTGTCACTGCACTGCCACTGTCACACCGCTAGCACACCACAACCTGCCTGGACCATATATGTTTGTAAGATAAGAGAGTGTGGAGGCTGCCGGGCTACACTACCACTGTCACACCGCCAGCATACCACGACCTGCCTGGTGGAAGCCGCCGGGCTGCACACCCGTGTCACTGGGCACTACAACACCGGCCTCAGGATCTCAGTACACACGACTGTCACTCCCACTGTCACACCGCTATCACACCACAACCTGCCTGGACCATATATGTTTGTGAGATAAGAGAGTGTGGAGGCCGCCGGGCTGCACACCCGTGTCACTGGGCACTACAACACCGGCCTCAGGATCTCAGTACACACGACTGTCACTGCCACTGTCACACCGCTAGCACACCACAACCTGCCTGGACCATATATGTTTGTGAGATAAGAGAGTGTGGAGGCCGCCGGGCTACACTACCACTGTCACACCGCTAGCACACCACAACCTGCCTGGACCATATATGTTTGTGAGATAAGAGAGTGTGGAGGCCGCCGGACTGCACACCCGTGTCACTGGGCACTACAACACCGGCCTCAGGATCTCAGTACACACGACTGTCACTACCACTGTCACACCGCTAGCACACCACGACCTGCCTGGACCATATATGTTTGTGAGATAAGAGAGTGTGGAGGCCGCCGGGCTGCACACCCGTGTCACTGGGCACTACAACACCGGCCTCAGGATCTCAGTACACACGACTGTCACTGCCACTGTCACACCGCTAGCACACCACAACCTGCCTGGACCATATATGTTTGTGAGATAAGAGAGTGTGGAGGCCGCCGGACTGCACACCCGTGTCACTGGGCACTACAACACCGGCCTCAGGATCTCAGTACACACGACTGTCACTGCCACTGTCACACCGCTAGCACACCACAACCTGCCTGGACCATATATGTTTGTGAGATAAGAGAGTGTGGAGGCCGCCGGGCTGCACACCCGTGTCACTGGGCACTACAACACCGGCCTCAGGATCTCAGTACACACGACTGTCACTGCCACTGTCACACCGCTAGCACACCACAACCTGCCTGGACCATATATGTTTGTGAGATAAGAGAGTGTGGAGGCCGCCGGACTGCACACCCGTGTCACTGGGCACTACAACACCGGCCTCAGGATCTCAGTACACACGACTGTCACTGCCACTGTCACACCGCTAGCACACCACAACCTGCCTGGACCATATATGTTTGTGAGATAAGAGAGTGTGGAGGCCGCCGGACTGCACACCCGTGTCACTGGGCACTACAACACCGGCCTCAGGATCTCGGTACACACGACTGTCACTGCCACTGTCACACCGCTAGCACACCACAACCTGCCTGGACCATATATGTTTGTGAGATAAGAGAGTGTGGAGGCCGCCGGACTGCACACCCGTGTCACTGGGCACTACAACACCGGCCTCAGGATCTCAGTACACACGACTGTCACTGCCACTGTCACACCGCTAGCACACCACAACCTGCCTGGACCATATATGTTTGTGAGATAAGAGAGTGTGGAGGCCGCCGGACTGCACACCCGTGTCACTGGGCACTACAACACCGGCCTCAGGATCTCAGTACACACGACTGTCACTGCCACTGTCACACCGCTAGCACACCACAACCTGCCTGGACCATATATGTTTGTGAGATAAGAGAGTGTGGAGGCCGCCGGGCTACACTACCACTGTCACACCGCTAGCACACCACAACCTGCCTGGACCATATATGTTTGTAAGATAAGAGAGTGTGGAGGCTGCCGGGCTACACTACCACTGTCACACCGCTAGCATACCACGACCTGCCTGGACCATATATGTTTGTAAGATAAGAGAGTGTGGAGGCTGCCGGGCTACACTACCACTGTCACACCGCTAGCATACCACGACCTGCCTGGACCATATATGTTTGTAAGATAAGAGAGTGTGGAAGCCGCCGGGCTGCACTACCACTGTCACACCGCTAGCACACCACAACCTGCCTGGACCATATATGTTTGTAAGATAAGAGAGTGTGGAGGCTGCCGGGCTACACTACCACTGTCACACCGCTAGCACACCACAACCTGCCTGGACCGTATATGTTTGTGAGATAAGAGAGTGTGGAGGCCGCCGGGCTGCACACCCGTGTCACTGGGCACTACAACACCGGCCTCAAGATCTCAGTACACACGACTGTCACTGCCACTGTCACACCGCTAGCACACCACAACCTGCCTGGACCGTATATGTTTGTGAGATAAGAGAGTGTGGAGGCCGCCGGGCTACACTACCACTGTCACACCGCTAGCACACCACAACCTGCCTGGACCATATATGTTTGTAAGATAAGAGAGTGTGGAGGCCGCCGGGCTACACTACCACTGTCACACCGCTAGCATACCACGACCTGCCTGGACCATATATGTTTATAAGATAAGAGAGTGTGGAGGCCGCCGGGCTGCACACCCGTGTCACTGGGCACTATAACACCGGCCTCAGGATCTCAGTACACACGACTGTCACTGCCACTGTCACACCGCTAGCACACCACAACCTGCCTGGACCATATATGTTTGTGAGATAAGAGAGTGTGGAGGCCGCCGGACTGCACACCCGTGTCACTGGGCACTACAACACCGGCCTCAGGATCTCAGTACACACGACTGTCACTGCCACTGTCACACCGCTAGCACTCTACAACCTGCCTGGACCATATATGTTTGTGAGATAAGAGAGTGTGGAGGCCGCCGGGCTGCACACCCGTGTCACTGGGCACTACAACACCGGCCTCAGGATCTCAGTACACACGACTGTCACTGCCACTGTCACACCGCTAGCGTACCACGACCTGCCTGGACCATATATGTTTGTGAGATAAGAGAGTGTGGAGGCCGCCGGGCTGCACACCCGTGTCACTGGGCACTACAACACCGGCCTCAGGATCTCAGTACACACGACTGTCACTGCCACTGTCACACCGCTAGCACACCACAACCTGCCTGGACCATATATGTTTGTGAGATAAGAGAGTGTGGAGGCCGCCGGGCTGCACACCCGTGTCACTGGGCACTACAACACCGGCCTCAGGATCTCAGTACACACGACTGTCACTGCCACTGTCACACCGCTAGCACACCACAACCTGCCTGGACCATATATGTTTGTGAGATAAGAGAGTGTGGAGGCCGCCGGGCTGCACACCCGTGTCACTGGGCACTACAACACCGGCCTCAGGATCTCAGTACACACGACTGTCACTGCCACTGTCACACCGCTAGCACTCTACAACCTGCCTGGACCATATATGTTTGTGAGATAAGAGAGTGTGGAGGCCGCCGGGCTGCACACCCGTGTCACTGGGCACTACAACACCGGCCTCAGGATCTCAGTACACACGACTGTCACTGCCACTGTCACACCGCTAGCACACCACAACCTGCCTGGACCATATATGTTTGTGAGATAAGAAAGTGTGGAGGCCGCCGGGCTACACTACCACTGTCACACCGCTAGCATACCACGACCTGCCTGGACCATATATGTTTGTAAGATAAGAGAGTGTGGAGGCCGCCGGACTGCACACCTGTGTCACTGGGCACTACAACACCGGCCTCAGGACCACGGTTCACATTCCTGACACTACCAATGACACATATACAACGTTATAATTAAAATTAAAAGAAAAAATAATTGTGCTATATATGGCATTATCATAGTCATTATTAAAAATAATTTGCAGGTATATGTATTAATTTTATATAACATATTTCGTAAGTCTATAGATCAAGGAGTATTTCAGGAACAGCACGACCTCCCTGGACCATGTGTTTGTGAGACACTAGAATGTGCAGGCCGCCGGGCTGCACACCACCCGGCGTGCAGTCACTGGGCACTACAACATCGGTCTCAGGATCACGGTCCACATCTCAATTACAGAAATACCTTGAAGATAATAATATTTTGTCAGAATCTCAATACGGGTTTCGCAAAAAAAAAATACTTTAGACTTTTTGCATGTAATAAATGTATAACTGATGCCTTTCTTTACATTGATCTGGCAAAAGCTTTTGATAGTATAAACAGAAACCTACTTTTGCTTAAACTACATTGCGTTGGAGTTCGCGGATTAGAGCTGAACTTTATCAGAAACTACTTGAGCGGACGTACGCAAACTGTCTCAATTAACAATCATTTAAGTGACACAATGAGTGTTGGTGATGGTGTAGTTCAAGGTAGCACTCTTGGTCCACTTTTACTCGTAATTAATATAAATAATATTGTAATACTTGAGATTACTGGTAGGATATTTCTGTTTGCAGACGACGCTGCAATATTGTTTGAGCGGGGATCGTGGGAGGAGGTCTACCGTGTTGCTGCGGGAGAATTGGCGTTAGTAAAACGGTGGTTTGATGAAAATATTCTAACCATGAATGTTTCAAAAACTAAATGTATGCCGATCTCATTGCGCAGCGCGGGCGAGCCGCCTGTGGACATGAGATTGGTATTCCACTCTTGCGGTGACACGAACAGTGGCTCCTGTGATTGTCGGGTGTTACAGAAAGTGAACCAATACAAGCACCTGGGAGTCATCATGGATATAATAATTTACGTATTTCATCAACTAAATGAAATATTAAATCCCAATGAAATTAAAACTATTTATTACGCTTATGCACAATCGATTTTATAATATGGTATTATAGTATTGGGAGGGCTTACATGTTTATTTTAGATCAGTTAATGATTGTTCAAAATTTAGTTATTAAGGCAGCGTTCAAAAAACCCAACAGATACCCGACTATCTTGCTTTATACAGAAACAACAATTGTTATCAATTCGGCAGTTATAGCCTATTTCAAAATCTTACTGGTTTTCGCAAGGAGCCACAGGCAGGAGATCGTCACCCCTGTCACACATAGATATTTTACAAGGAATGCTGTTAGCGTGGGCCTGCAGGCTCCCCGAGTAGTAAAATCGTATAGTTACACCAATCCATATTACATTGCAAATTTCCTACTCAGAAATATTCCGCAACACATAAGGGACCTGCAGGTCCCGCTGTCCACATACAAAAATCATGTCTCTGTCTGGCTGTTTGAGGTCGGCGCTGAACACGCTGAGTCGCTGCTCTCGTCTATATACTAGACTAATATATATGATCACGTTTATTTACTGGACTAACTTACTTTATTACACGTAACAAACTGTTCTACTGTTCTACTATGGCCGTCTTGCGCCGTTTCGCCTACGGTTCTTACCACCTCTAAATAATTTTAATTATCGATAGTAATAATTTTGTTCAATTCAATAATTTATTCCATAACAAATAACATACCTTACTTTGATTTTCTAATATGATTTGATATAAAAATAACTAGATTATAAAATATTGTAGCATAATTTATGAGGTCTGTGACCAACAAATTACAGTTGTTTATTTTTATATTGGTTTCGAGATAGGTAATTGTTTTTAAAATATTCAAAATTGTTTAGTATGATTAATAAGTTAATAATTATAAAATACCGCTGTTCACAGCAACTAGAAACAGACTCGTCACCACGCACAAGCCTCTGTGGCCCATGTGGGACTAATTTCATGTATACTACGTGTACTGTGTATGTTTGTAAGTTCTGAACAAAATTTGATATTGATTTGATATTCCCATGAATACTTAAAGATTACTAAACAAATTAAATTGAGTTTCAAATTGTTTTAAAAAATATTATAATATTTTTAGAGGCTTGGAAATTTTCGCACATAAAATAATTTATGGAAAGAATCATGTTTTACTAGTATTATACTTCATGATGAAATTATAAAAACGGTATCGAACGAATTAGAAGAATGTTTAGAGTTTAGTGTAGTTCATCAAACATTAGAAGTGTATGATTAAATTTTGATAGTGCTGTAGCTGAATTAATGAGTAGACACTGTTTACCAGATATAATTATTTTTACGGAATATAACACCCGCGCCTCAGGCCGCTCAGAGATGGTCGTGGATCTACTAGTAGAAGTCCGGTCTCTTAGTGCTCTTGAAGAGATAATGTAGAAATATAACACCCGCGCCTCAGGCCGCTCAGAGATGGTCGTGGGTCTACTAGTAGAAGTCCGGTCTCTTAGTGCTCTTGAAGAGATAATGTAGAAATATAACACCCGCGCCTCAGGCCGCTCAGAGATGGTCGTGGGTCTACTAGTAGAAGTCCGGTCTCTTAGTGCTCTTGAAGAGATAATGTAGAAATATAACACCCGCGCCTCAGGCCGCTCAGAGATGGTCGTGGGTCTACTAGTAGAAGTCCGGTCTCTTAGTGCTCTTGAAGAGATAATGTAGAAATATAACACCCGCGCCTCAGGCCGCTCAGAGATGGTCGTGGGTCTACTAGTAGAAGTCCGGTCTCTTAGTGCTCTTGAAGAGATAATGTAGAAATATAACACCCGCGCCTCAGGCCGCTCAGAGATGGTCGTGGGTCTACTAGTAGAAGTCCGGTCTCTTAGTGCTCTTGAAGAGATAATGTAGAAATATAACACCCGCGCCTCAGGCCGCTCAGAGATGGTCGTGGGTCTACTAGTAGAAGTCCGGTCTCTTAGTGCTCTTGAAGAGATAATGTAGAAATAGGACGCCACCTTGTTTAAAAACAGTCCAGGGTAGCAAGGAAAGGTACCCAGGCAGGAATAGGTAGATAGAACGGCAGGGCTTTAAAATATATCACTAAGTAGATCAATCAGACTCTACGTGATAGAGTCTAGTCTGTTCTGTCATATGATAGATTACACTATAAATGCTCAGACAATTTGGATCTAGTACAGTAAATTGTAGGTTATTAGTTATATTATATTTATAAAGCTCTAAATACAGAATTTGTTTAAACATAAAATTATTAAAGTGTGTAACGCCCCCCCCCCCCAAATTTATAGGTCCCGACTTGTTCAGTGGAGAAGGGTGTGGGTTAAGTTCACTGAGATCTACTCCTACTGTAATGTCACTTGCTAATCTCTGATGGAATGCAAGGGTATTTAATAATATTTTTAAGGGCGCCACCCCATTTGTAGTTATGTAGATGAATCTGTAGGACGACAATAGGGAATCAATCCTACGGCCCAGGTGGACAGTGACTCAACAGTAAGGCAGATCAAGCCCAAGGAAAGTACACTATTGACTATTCATGCTTATCCGATTATTAATAGATATAGACACACATACTTAATGACTGAAAGCCTAGTGATTGCCATTCAATGCATAAAACCCACTGTGATACTGTTAGGCCTAACTGTAAGTAATGATCATGCGATACCAGAATTATGATACGAGTCAGGGTTGTCTGACCTTCCTTGTTATGGATATTTATACCAATATGCATATTAGCAATCCAATTTAAATTCGCATTCTAATATGCTAGTTCAGTTTTACTGGTTCAGTGAAATTAATTTAAAAAAAGGGTAAATCAGAAAACCAAATTATTTAATTAAGTGAAGGCAATTTCATTATATCGCAAGGTATACTAGCACCTTCAAAATGATGACAAATTCTAAGAACCTATTATTCAATTGATTGAGACACAAAATATTTCAAAATTTGTCAAAGTGATACCAATATTTGGCAGTTACTACCGTAATACATAACTAGAATTTACCAAGAAAATTGGCTTAAGATTACACAACAAGAGAATGATAGATTAATACCCAAATACATCGAAAGAATAATTGCAGGTGGCCACCATGCTGAAATATTAACATATTATATTTAAACAAGAACACACAACACATTGAAAATACGGTACAACTTAAGTACTAATCCTTGGTATAATCATCCCAGATGTCCAATTGGATATCTTCCTAATGGAAGCGTGACGCGAATTGTCCGTAGGCCTATGCCTACACGTTCCACGGGTAGTACGCTGAAAGGTCTATGATTTTATTGGCTAGCCAATGTTTAATTAAACGGTACAGAAATGTCCCAAACAAAATTATTCATAGAGTGTCAGAATAATGAATATCGGTCGAGGAATGTGTGGAGAAAGTGTAATTTTTTACTAATATATACGAGAGCGTTAAATTTTGGATAAATTAAAGACTTATCCCAGTGTCTAAATAAAACTATGTAATTTAAATCATAAAGTTAGTAAGATTTTAGTTATTAGGCCACCAAATAACAATAACAATAATAACATTATATTGCAGCAGCAACAGGAAGGTGTTTAATTATTACTGTCGAATGTATCACACTTCCAAATTATATGAACTTTTGGCACTAGTAACCACATAGAAATAAATAAATGTAATTTTCTTGTACACTCTAAAAATCATACTCGTCGGCCGACGCTAAGGTTTCTAAGCATAGAGCGATAATCATTATAAATATACTTATAAATTATTAAGTATAACATTTAAGACACGCAAAGATCTGAAATATACTTGAACCACAAATATGTGTGAATAATAATAATATTCTAGCTTTGGTTTGAGTGCGGTGGTAGTTCGGTGGAAGCAACCCCCTCTTGTGGGAGTGGAGAGGCGAGAATGTCCCAAGAATATCCGTTAGGCTCACACGTCCACAGGGACCGCAGCATCCTTAGTCGCGGACCAGAATGACAGACAGACACCCAGCATACAAGTACGAGGAGTAGCCCTCAAATTCATTCTCAAACTTCAACAATTTCCCTCTGCCAGGATAATTCAATATTACATGGACACAATAACTGTACCTCACGCGTCAGTCCAAACCACAGCGTATCTACGTCCTGTCCACAATGGCAGGTCCTATCTTAGGACGTAGCACGAAGGACTGCTGACGTCAAGGACAAGTACGTCCAGTGATAACGTACTTTCTGCAAACCTGATCAACCGTCGATCAGCTGATCACGACACGCCCGCACAACTCTAAAGGCCTGTGACATATCCAACTGCCGTTAAGGTGTCCAAACGTGGAAGGAGCTCCAATTCCACTACATAATTTTGTGAGAATGGCCAATTCTCAAATACGGTATTTAACCACAGTGCTGTTACAGAATCGGGGATTTTAGAATATGAAATGCAAATTTATGTTAATACCAAATAGTTTGAGTTACGTCAGTTCCAATGAGACTCAACGAGGTAGTATAATATTTTACGCGTTATAAATTGTGAACCTGTAAAATTTCAAACAGCAGATATTTATAAATCAAAGAGTTATAAATCAATCATGTGTGTTTCAGATCCTAACGACAGAAATTTTCTGGAGACGAACATCTACTATGAATTGATCTGGATTTGACCACCAATCCCTCTAACCATCCAAAACAACTCAAGCCCTCCCTCTTTCAATCCCAGTTCCTAACCGGGATAACATATTAGTTAACTATGCCTGTAAATAAAGTCAAAGTTCATGATATGTCTACTAATGGTTGTTCATATGAAACTATGAAATCTATTTACCACGAGTATACTGTATTTTCGTATAAGTAAATTGTAAAATATGACATACAACGAGTATTGTTACTACAGAGTACTATGAAACGTGATAAACTTATAAGCTTAGTTATCCATGTAAGGAAGAGATCAGGTTGCAGATCTCGAAACGTAGTGTTACTGATTTTTTTATCACTGAAGGATGGAAAATGTCCGGAAAATTCCTGTTTCCTTCACAATCATCACCGTCAAAAACAAACTCTAAACAAATAGATGATTCTTATGTCAACTGTATAAAAACCATAACTTCCGATAAAAATAGATCTAAGTTTTCATCAAAGAAATAAAAACAAAAAATATATATTGTATATAATTAGAAAAACTATTTTTGTTTTAAACAGTTAAACACGACTAATTTTCTTTTCCAACAGGAAACAGCAGCATGTCCACAAAGTTTCCTATATAAAATCCATTTTATTTTTTAAATATCCTTTAATTTTAATAAGATTAAACCATAAATTGTGATATAGAAATTTAAATTAGCTTTATATCCGAGCTCCAAACCTTTTTTAACTTTCAAGAAATATTATGCCATTAAGTGAGAAAAGTGATTTACCTAACACAATTTTACATAAATACTTTTAATATTTAAGATTTGTACGCAAAACGTATTTGAGGTTTCTACATGGAAAAAACTAAAGACCGTTTATATTTGATTTAGCAGACAAAATATAATATAAAATATAAGAAGCTTACCTGTCTGAAAGAACGATGAGTAGTTGTACCAAAGGCGTGGAGGAATAATACCAGGAGTAGCGATAACATAAAGTAAACTCTCGATTACTCGACTATTTAGAATTCTCGATCTTTCGGTTGTTTGCTCAAACGAATGAATGATTGATTGTCTGATGTTTCGATATAGCCTAATCAGTGTTTGCACAGTACGATTTTAATAATAATAACTATTATTTCTAAACTTTGATAAATTATTTATTTAAATAATAATAAAATTAATGTTAGGTTAAGGTTATAAGTTTGTTTAAGTAAGTATGCTTGCTGCGAAATGCAATGAATGTTTTTTTTTATCGTAGTGGAGTACATTTAACACTAAAGTCGTACCGATTAATAAACTAAATTTTGTCTGTGTTAAAACATAGACATAGAGTTTTCTCGTTTATATTCAAATAATCGGTAGACCTTTAATTAATTAAAGCAATTAATTGAGCAGTTAATTGTTTTAAATATCGCCAGAGCAGATCTGTTTTAAAACATTTCGATTATTAATATTTAAAGCTAACACTTTAATTGCTTATGATTATATTAATCGTATGCTTTAAAAACAGTACTGAGATGTTTTTATGATAATAAAACTAAATTATGCCCTTAACTCTACATAGGTTTGAATAATTCGCTATAAACAACATTTTTTATGTGTTAAATTCAACATATGTATCTCATACATATATATATATATATATATATATATATATATATATATATATATATATATATATATATATATATATATATATATATCGTTTTGATGCAGGCCTTATCATAATATAGTCGGATTATCTGGCTTGAAATGCTAGAAATTATCCATGACAGAAGCCGATGTTAAATCATTTCATAGTTCTATCGCTCAAGAAAAATAAATGAGATATTACGATTCGTTCTCTTCAGTATCACAACACATTCAAAATAATCGATTATTTTGTTCGATAACTATTTCGATTATCGATGTGCTCGATTTTTCCACCACTAACTCAGCTAAGTGCGCGCTCCTTATCTGCGTCATTTCTTTTAAGCCCCTCCCATGTTTTGGCTACAAGGAATGCTTGGGCGTTTCATCCAGCCTTGAAATGCGGTATCATCATTTCTGTTATCTGTTGTATTCCTAAGTTATCGACAGTTTATTTTGCTTAGGCATTAAAAAACTTGCTTGTTTAGAGTACAACTATAACAACAAGATACAGAAAGACGTGAGTGGTTTTCCCTGTTTAACAAACAGAACCTGGTTTTATTATAATAAGAAATATGGAGGATAGCAGATAATAACACCTTTGTTTCATTTCTATTCATTTATTCTATCACTAAACATCAGATCAAAAACAGATTAAGAAGTTTAAGTGAATTAAGGCATCTGTTCAAGTTCAAATCATCTTTATTCAGAAACACACACAATACATTTTTATATACTTCCCATTCAACTCGTAGGTTGCGCGTGGGATTAAAGTAATTATTATATAGTTATTATTTCAACTATTAATTTGTACAATGCCCTTACGACAGCAATTACGTGATATACAACAGTTATAACATGATATACAAATAATTATTATATAATTTAAAAATATAACATGGTTACAGCAATTAATTATAAACTTCATAATCAATGAAGAATTAAAAGGTTTGACAACAAATATATCTTTATAAATAGTGCAATAAATAACAACAAAAACAACAACAAACTTCCTCAAGTAGTCTACACAAAAATATAGGGTGTACATAAAGTCCTGCACGGGTATAATATTTTCTGAACGATAACAGATAAAGAAACAAGATTTGGTACATCAATAGTACACCTAAAAATCTACTTTTTGAAGGAACTATCAGTTTTCTGTAATATCATGGGGACGTCCCGCAAGGAGTCAGAAGGAAATCTTAAATAGGAGCATAGGTCAATATGGACATCATTTTAAAGGGCTTATCTAGCAGAGTTTTAATGCCGCAAACCGCACTCAAAAAGATTGATCCAGTACAAAATGGCGGCTGTTCAAAGATTTTACTTGGTTACATTTTATTAGTAGCCATAACCCCAGTAAAGCAAAACTGCAAACCAAACGAATACTGCAGCTAACTACTACATTATGCTTGTCAGTTGTACAGAAGTGAATTATGACATTAGTTATCCTCAAGGGTTACAAATTTGGTCCTAATATATTGATAACGGGGGAAAACCTGATAACAGTAACAATTAGAAATCTCAGCGAACTATGACGATCGGAAACACTTCCTGTTTTCATAAAGTGTTCAACAGTTCTCCCTACAGTTGTTCTAGAAATTGGCTGCCTCTCGTGAAAGTAGTCATTAAATAAATGGCATGCTTCCTCGTGTGATCGTCTGTTATTTCCCCAACCATCATAAGAAGTGTTATAGGTTCACGTTCGTCAAGCGACATATTGTAGTTGAAGAACTACAAGCAATACGACAAACTCTTTTGTACTAAAGCGCACTGATAAAATGGATGGACAGCACTACTAAAACAAGAAAACTAGAATAGCCTACTATGAATAGACTGGCTAATAGGAAAGTCCTAACTGCGACCCAAAGATAAGAGATTTCTAATTGTTACTGTTATCAGGTTTTCCCCGTTATCAATATATTAGGACCAAATTTGTAACCCTTGAGGATAACTAATGTCATAATTCACTTCTGTACAACTGACAAGCATAATGTAGTAGTTAGCTGCAGTATTCGTTTGGTTGCAGTTTTGCTTTACTGGGGTTATGGCTACTAATAAAATGTAACCAAGTAAAATCTTTGAACAGCCGCCATTTTGTACTGGATCAATCTTTTTGAGTGCGGTTTGCGGCATTAAAACTCTGCTAGATAAGTCCTTTAAAATGATGTCCATATTGACCTATGCTCCTATTTAAGATTTCCTTCTGACTCCTTGCGGGACGTCCCCATGATATTACAGAAAACTGATAGTTCCTTCAAAAAGTAGATTTTTAGGTGTAGTA
Source organism: Homalodisca vitripennis (assembly GCF_021130785.1). Lineage (NCBI taxonomy): Eukaryota > Metazoa > Arthropoda > Insecta > Hemiptera > Cicadellidae > Homalodisca > Homalodisca vitripennis. The sequence goes on from NC_060215.1 coordinate 148,615,849, forward strand.
TTGATGTACCAAATCTTGTTTCTTTATCTGTTATTGTTCAGAAAATATTATACCTGTGCAGGACTTTATGTACACCCTGAGAGTGGCCCATAAGTCAGTTGTCACTTGCAATTTTTTAAGACGATGTTTGTATAGAACAACGTGGAAGCCATTTTGAGCACCTATTTGTAGGTTAGATACTCTTTAAATTAATAATTAAAAATAAATAATAATAATTACATTAATAATACAATACTTTGTACAAATAAAGTATTTGTACTTTTCTAGTAACTTTGTATTTTCATTTCTGACAACTGACTTATGGGCCACCCTGTATATCCATAAATATATCTATAATAAATAACAGTATAACAAAATCAAACAACGCAATAACTTTGACTAGAACCGCAAACATGCAAAAAATAAGTAACATAAAATTTTGTATCAAGTATTGTAAGTTTGAAAAAAAAAACAAGTTTGCTCCCAAAAAACCCATATTTGTTATCATTAAATTGTGTTTACTACAAAAGATATTACCTTCATTTTCACTTTAGGCTTAGCTTAAAATATTACGCTGTTTCCATAATACTGCACTATTGAATTAAACAATCTAGGTACCTGATAACATAGTTGTGTTCTACAAACTTCCTTTACAAAAAATTGTGTTTCAAGAAACATGTATTGTGTACTGCGAGTTACTCTATTAATTTCTCTAAACTGATATTGTTGTAAATATTTATAAACATGCATTACAGCACTATAAACATATAACTGTTCAAACTTCAAAATATTATGTTCATAAAACAAATAACTCATGCTCTCCATCCGCCTTAACCCATCAACTGTGCGCAGTGAATGTTTCAGACACATTATAATATTCCTGATTATGGTTGGGTAGTGTAGCGTTTTTAAAGCTACATTGATTTATATTTTTAATTAAAACTTAAATTAAATAAAAATTTTGGGATCGAAATATTGGGATTTAATTTTAGATTAGATTGTGAAATGTCAGGGTAAAAACGAACATGTAATCCTTTGGCAAGTTAGTACTGGTAGTTTTAAATTGTTAGGAAGGCAGGTTGACTGCCTTGAATTGATTAGAACTTGTCTTGTTGCGAGTATTGTTCTCCTGGTTTGATACAGCTGGACCAATGAGAGAGCACCACGGATGTCCTGCAAAGTTGAAGGAAAGGGAAGAAGTATTTAATCGCCCGCTCATAATTTTCGCCCTTCTTTTGGTTATTTTCGTGAGTAAAGTTAATTGCAGTGCGCCGTATTTCTTAAATTTTTTTCCGCGAGTGATTTTGAGGTAAGCACCAAATTTATTTTACGTTTTATTGAAATAGTCATCCTGATCTGATTTTAAATTAATCTTGTTGTCTTTTTTATAGGGAAAATTAAATTCATAGAAACTACAGAGCAATCTGAATAACTTATTCTCGAAGAACAATAGAGCATAATAGAATCATACAAGTTACATTTGGTTCATGCTTGCAAGAGAAGTGAATTAAAATTGAACTGTTTTAATAAATTTAAATGAGATTTGGAAAGGTAGTAATTTATTAATATTTAACTGGAACTGTTTTATTGTGAATTATTAACTGGAAATTGAACTTTAATAATTGTTAGAGAGAGTTGTAATCTGAATTGCAGAGACTTGAAAGTTAAGGTTCAAATAGTGGAAAGAGAAGTTTAAATTTTTATTTTGAATTTTGAGTGAACTTAGAAGTGAACATTTTTATTTTAGTTATTTCCAAGTGGTATTTCATTTTTATTTTAAAACTTTATTGTTTTATTTTAGAAGAGAGGTCTGATTTTTAGTTTGATATATTTGATTAATATTTTTATTTCTTGCCAAAGGAATTTTTAAATTTACTAAAAGGTTTGTCAATTATTTGTGGAAAATAGAGTGATACAAATTCTAAAACGTTGAACTTATTAATTTGCCAGTTTAAAATAAATCCATTATTTTATTTAGAACTGTGATTTTTATTTTAGACAAACCAGATAATATTTAATAGTTAACAAATTTAGTAATACATTGTACTTAATATTCACTAGGAGCTTACTAATCAAAAAATATTTTATATCGTCTTGGATGTCTCATTGATAATTTAAATATTAATACTCTGGAATATTAATATCAACAATCCAAGTCGTTATAGGTAGGTTCCTCCATAATGAATTAAACCATACCTCAGGGTATTCTCAAACCACAAGTAGAGATTTCTTAAATGGTCACCACCAACACAATTTTTCATATGGTACAGCCCGTAGTTAATCTTATTAAGTTTTTTGACAAGTAATTAGCGCATTGATCCCATTTTAGGTATTGGTCAACATTAAGCCCTAGATACTTAACAGATGCGACTATTTCAATACTTTCACATGTACAAGAATACAAACATTGGTGTTTATGCCAAACCAAATCAAAGGTATTTTAGGTTGTCCTTAGAAATATCACAGTCAAAAAACATTATGCACTTCGATTTTGGTGAGTTAATGAGTAATTTATTTTGAATTAGCCAAGCAGAGATTTGTTCCAAATCTTTATGAATTTTGTATTTTAATGAGTCTCTGTTGTAAGCTGAGCACACCAAAGCTGTGTCATCGGCATAAGCAAAGATTGATAAATTAAAATTCAGACTTAACATATAGTTTATGTATATTAAAAACATTATAGGCCCTAAAACCTCCCCATTGTGGTGTGCCGTAGCGCAAGTACATTGAATCAATCAAAACATTGTTCACCTTAACAGCCTGTCTTCTATGATAGCAAAAGGATTCCAACCACTTTAGTGCGTTACCTCCTATACCATACAATCTTAATTTATTTATGAATATATTAATATCCAAAGCATCAAATGCCTTCTGCATATCCAAGTAAATTGCAAGTGTACACTTATTTTTATTTATAGAGTTAGTAATGCAACTATATGTTTATCTATGGGTATGTCTGTACCCCTCTTCTTCAGAAAGCCAAACTGATTTCTGGAGAACAGGGACCTCTCAAAAAAGTAATCTAGTAACTTGGTTTTTATTACTAGTTCAAATACCTTAGCTATTGTGTTTATTACAGAGATCGGACGGTATGATAAAACACTAGAGACAACACCTGTCTTATAAATTGGTACTACAATAGCTACCTTAAAACTATCAGGAAACATTCCTAAACTTAAAGATTCCCTAAAAATATGTAACAACAAAGGGGTAACAATATCCATATTTTCCTTAATTGTTCCGCTACTTATACTATCAACCCCACTACTAATTTTTTTTTAGTGTATTAATGGCATTTACCACTTCATCAAGGCTACGATCAAGGCCTTCAAGGTGCACATTACATTCTGAAATATTATCATTAAATAAATCACAACCAAAAGCTTCAGATCGCAGATTTAGAATAATACTTGTAAAATATGAGTTAAACTCATTAGCTACAATTTTTTCATTACCATTAACATTCAACACCACATCTCCCACTTGGATATTATTTAAAGAATTTTTGTTCCCCTTTACAATTTCAACTGTTGTTCTGTGACATCTCCAGCGTATCCGCTGGAATGTATGTAAACAGAGTCACCGCAGCTTATCAGCCGAGGCGGAGCAGGCACTCGGCCACTGTCAGCCTGTACACAGCGACACTGCCACACTCAGCATCTTTCACTTCCGCTGGAATGTGTATGTAGTAAACAGAGTCACCGCAGCTTATCAGCTGGAGCGGAGCAGGCACTCGGCCACTGTCAGCCTGTACACAGCGACACTGCCACACTCAGCATCTGTCACTTCCGCTGGAATGTGTATGTAGTAAACAGAGTCACCGCAGCTTATCAGCCGAGGCGGAGCAGGCACTCGGCCACTGTCAGCCTGTACACAGCGACACTGCCACACTCAGCATCTTTCACTTCCGCTGGAATGTGTATGTAGTAAACAGAGTCACCGCAGCTTATCAGCCGAGGCGGAGCAGGCACTCGGCCACTGTCAGCCTGTACACAGCGACACTGCCACACTCAGCATATGTCACTTCCGCTGGAATGTATGTAAACAGAGTCAACCGCAGCTTATCAGCTGGAGGCGGAGCAGGCACTCGGCCACTGTCAGCCTGTACACAGTGACACTGCCACACTCAGCATATGTCACTTCCGCTGGAATGTATGTAGTAAACAGAGTCACCGCAGCTTATCAGCTGGGGCGGAGCAGGCACTCGGCCACTGTCAGCCTGTACACAGCGACACTGCCACACTCAGCATCTTTCACTTCCGCTGGAATGTGTATGTAGTAAACAGAGTCACCGCAGCTTATCAGCCGGAACGGAGCAGGCACTCGGCCACTGTCAGCCTGTACACAGCGACACTGCCACACTCAGCATCTGTCACTTCCGCTGGAATGTGTATGTAGTAAACAGAGTCACCGCAGCTTATCAGCTGGGGCGGAGCAGGCACTCGGCCACTGTCAGCCTGTACACAGCGACACAGCCACACTCAGCATCTGTCACTTCCGCTGGAATGTGTATGTAGTAAACAGAGTCACCGCAGCTTATCAGCTGGAACGGAGCAGGCACTCGGCCACTGTCAACCTGTACACAGCGACACTGCCACACTCAGCATCTGTCACTTCCGCTGGAATGTATGTAGTAAACAGAGTCACCGCAGCTTATCAGCTGGGGCGGAGCAGGCACTCGGCCACTGTGTCAGCCTGTACACAGCGACACTGCCACACTCAGCATCTGTCACTTCCGCTGGAATGTATGTAGTAAACAGAGTCACCGCAGCTTATCAGCTGGGGCGGAGCAGGCACTCGGCCACTGTCAGCCTGTACACAGCGACACTGCCACACTCAGCATCTGTCACTTCCGCTGGAATGTGTATGTAGTAAACAGAGTCACCGCAGCTTATCAGCCGGGGCGGAGCAGGCACTCGGCCACTGTCAGCCTGTACACAGCGACACTGCCACACTCAGCATCTGTCACTTCCGCTGGAATGTGTATGTAGTAAACAGAGTCACCGCAGCTTATCAGCTGGGGCGGAGCAACCACTCGGCCACTGTCAGCCTGTACACAGCGACACTGCCACACTCAGCTTCTGTCACTTCCGCTGGAATGTGTATGTAGTAAACAGAGTCACCGCAGCTTATCAGCTGGGGCGGAGCAGGCACTCGGCCACTGTCAGCCTGTACACAGCGACACTGCCACACTCAGCATCTGTCACTTCCGCTGGAATGTATGTAAACAGAGTCACCGCAGCTTATCAGCCGAGGCCGAGGAGGCACTCGGCTACTGTCCGCCTGTACACAGCGACACTGCCACACTCAGCATCTGTCACTTCCGCTGGAATGTATGTAAACAGAGTCACCGCAGAATATCAGCCGAGGCGGAGCAGGCACTCGGCTACTGTCCGCCTGTACACAGCGACACTGCCACACTCAGCATCTGTCACTTCCGCTGGAATGTATGTAAACAGAGTCACCGCAGCTTATCAGCCGAGGCGGAGCAGGCACTCGGCCACTGTCCGCCTGTACACAGCGACACTGCCACACTCAGCATCTGTCACTTCCGCTGGAATGTATGTAAACAGAGTCACCGCAGCTTATCAGCCGAGGCGGAGCAGGCACTCGGCTACTGTCCGCCTGTACACAGCGACACTGCTACACTCAGCATCTGTCACTTCCGCTGGAATGTATGTAAACAGAGTCACCGCAGAATATCAGCCGAGGCGGAGCAGGCACTCGGCTACTGTCCGCCTGTACACAGCGACACTGCCACACTCAGCATCTGTCACTTCCGCTGGAATGTATGTAAACAGAGTCACCGCAGCTTATCAGCCGAGGCGGAGCAGGCACTCGGCCACTGTCCGCCTGTACACAGCGACACTGCCACACTCAGCATCTGTCACTTCCGCTGGAATGTATGTAAACAGAGTCACCGCAGCTTATCAGCCGAGGCGGAGCAGGCACTCGGCTACTGTCAGCCTGTACACAGCGACACTGCCACACTCAGCATCTGTCACTTCCGCTGGAATGTATGTAAACAGAGTCACCGCAGCTTATCAGCCGAGGCGGAGCAGGCACTCGGCTACTGTCCGCCTGTACACAGCGACACTGCCACACTCAGCATCTGTCACTTCCGCTGGAATGTATGTAAACAGAGTCACCGCAGCTTATCAGCCGAGGCCGAGGAGGCACTCGGCTACTGTCAGCCTGTACACAGCGACACTGCCACACTCAGCATCTGTCACTTCCGCTGGAATGTATGTAAACAGAGTCACCGCAGCTTATCAGCCGAGGCGGAGCAGGCACTCGGCCACTGTCCGCCTGTACACAGCGACACTGCCACACTCAGCATCTGTCACTTCCGCTGGAATGTATGTAGTAAACAGAGTCACCGCAGCTTATCAGCCGAGGCGGAGCAGGCACTCGGCCACTGTCAGCCTGTACACAGCGACACTGCCACACTCAGCATCTGTCACTTCCGCTGGAATGTGTATGTAGTAAACAGAGTCACCGCAGCTTATCAGCCGAGGCGGAGCAGGCACTCGGCCACTGTGTCAGCCTGTACACAGCGACACTGCCACACTCAGCATCTGTCACTTCCGCTGGAATGTATGTAGTAAACAGAGTCACCGCAGCTTATCAGCCGAGGCGGAGCAGGCACTCGGCCACTGTCCGCCTGTACACAGCGACACTGCCACACTCAGCATCTGTCACTTCCGCTGGAATGTATGTAAACAGAGTCACCGCAGCTTATCAGCCGAGGCCGAGGAGGCACTCGGCTACTGTCCGCCTGTACACAGCGACACTGCCACACTCAGCATCTGTCACTTCCGCTGGAATGTATGTAAACAGAGTCACCGCAGAATATCAGCTGGGGCGGAGCAGGCACTCGGCCACTGTCAGCCTGTACACAGTGACACACTGCCACACTCAGCATCTGTCACTTCCGCTGGAATGTATGTAAACAGAGTCACCGCAGCTTATCAGCCGAGGCCGAGGAGGCACTCGGCTACTGTCAGCCTGTACACAGCGACACTGCCACACTCAGCATCTGTCACTTCCGCTGGAATGTATGTAAACAGAGTCACCGCAGCTTATCAGCCGGGGCGGAGCAGGCACTCGGCCACTGTGTCAGCCTGTACACAGCGACACTGCCACACTCAGCATCTGTCACTTCCGCTGGAATGTGTATGTAGTAAACAGAGTCACCGCAGCTTATCAGCTGGGGCGGAGCAGGCACTCGGCCACTGTGTCAGCCTGTACACAGCGACACTGCCACACTCAGCATCTGTCACTTCCGCTGGAATGTGTATGTAGTAAACAGAGTCACCGCAGCTTATCAGCCGAGGCGGAGGAGGCACTCGGCCACTGTCAGCCTGTACACAGCGACACTGCCACACTCAGCATCTGTCACTTCCGCTGGAATGTGTATGTAGTAAACAGAGTCACCGCAGCTTATCAGCCGAGGCGGAGCAGGCACTCGGCCACTGTGTCAGCCTGTACACAGCGACACTGCCACACTCAGCATCTGTCACTTCCGCTGGAATGTATGTAAACAGAGTCACCGCAGAATATCAGCTGGGGCGGAGCAGGCACTCGGCCACTGTGTCAGCCTGTACACAGCGACACTGCCACACTCAGCATCTGTCACTTCCGCTGGAATGTATGTAAACAGAGTCACCGCAGAATATCAGCTGGGGCGGAGCAGGCACTCGGCCACTGTGTCAGCCTGTACACAGCGACACTGCCACACTCAGCATCTGTCACTTCCGCTGGGAATGTATGTAAACAGAGTCACCGCAGAATATCAGCTGGGGCGGAGAGCAGGCACTCGGCCACTGTGTCAGCCTGTACACAGCGACACTGCCACACTCAGCTTCTGTCACTTCCGCTGGAATGTATGTAAACAGAGTCACCGCAGAATATCAGCTGGGGCGGAGCAGGCACTCGGCCACTGTGTCAGCCTGTACACAGCGACACTGCCACACTCAGCATCTGTCACTTCCGCTGGAATGTATGTAAACAGAGTCACCGCAGAATATCAGCTGGGGCGGAGCAGGCACTCGGCCACTGTGTCAGCCTGTACACAGCGACACTGCCACACTCAGCTTCTGTCACTTCCGCTGGAATGTATGTAAACAGAGTCACCGCAGCTTATCAGCTGGGGCGGAGCAGGCACTCGGCCACTGTGTCAGCCTGTACACAGCGACACTGCCACACTCAGCATCTGTCACTTCCGCTGGAATGTATGTAGTAAACAGAGTCACCGCAGCTTATCAGCTGGGGCGGAGCAGGCACTCGGCCACTGTGTCAGCCTGTACACAGCGACACTGCCACACTCAGCATCTGTCACTTCCGCTGGAATGTTTCTATGAAGACGACGAGCTGAATAGTCTGCATTACTATTTCCTATTCAATTCAAGAATTCTTTTTTGTCATTATTTAACAATTATACAAAATTGTATGACATGCGTCACTAATCCTATTTTTCAGCCAATAAGCTTCGTCATTTATAATAAAACATTAAAATAAAAATTAAATAAACATTTCAAATAAGTAATAGTTATGATAATAATAAAAATTCATTCAATAAATAATTATACATATACACATATTTTAAAATCTGTCATATCAACTGAGTCGCACACCCTTCAGCTCCCCACATCTTTCAGCTCTGACAACGTTGGTTGCTGAGTTCCATATTGTATGTAGGCCTTTGGACGTAGAAGCCAAAACGTAACCTGTTACTTGTTGAATATTGATGATTACTTTCTTGATAAATTGTTTAGTTTTTTCAAAGAAAAAGAAGAAGCCAATTCCTTTTTAAGCTTCGTAGGCATCTGCCTGTGCGAGGATCTTATCAAACAGAATAAGAAGGAGATTTGGTACAGTGCGAGGTTCGATAAACCTAAATTGCTTTATCATTAGAAACGTGAATTAGAAGTGGCTTAATAACAAGTTGTCTACAGTTAAAAACAAGAAATTCATAAAATAAAATAGTATTGGGAAATTTGTGATTATTTTTGAGAACAGTTATAATTATCGACCTATGGTGTGTCCGCCCGCGGCTACAGAGCGACAGAGGAGATACCGCCCCACGTCGAAGTTGCCGCACTGTAGTACAGATAACATAGGAGAAATGGATTTATTCAATTTAACATTTCTTTAAAAATGTAAGTTTACCTAGTCCAGTGGACTTTTTTGCAGAACCCATGATCTCCAAAAACATTACAGTAATATACGTACCATGCGAGGGGCGCACGGGACATGGTCCTCCCTCCTCCCAGCAGCAATTGATATCAAAATAATAATTCATTCAATCATATTTTTCCGACTAAAAATAAAATTTCTGTTGGAACTTTGAAATGAATGAGGATCTAATATATAAATTCAAATTTTATATCTATTTTAATTTACGAAATACACGTACTGTATATTAATTCAATTTTGTTCAAAAAGCCAAATTTGTAAACTACGAAAGTGAGGCTAGTTTTTACTATTTCTTGTAGCTTCTACCTGTACCCGGTACATTCAGTGACCGAGTACAAAATGTACTGATTTTTAATCATAAGTTACAGAGTACTCCTAAAATGGTAAAGGTACATGTTCCATTTATTGCTACTGGTAAACAAGACGAAACCGAGTACTTTTAAGCAGTAACGGCTGTAAACGTGCAAAGTATCTACATCGTTAAAGTACCTGTAAGCGTAACCTGTACCAGGTACTTTCGGTTTGCGGAAGAACGAGTACCCGGTACAAAGTATCTGTTCCAGTAATCCGGACCTATCAGTTGTCACAGTAGTGAGTGAGTTGCCAAGCTCTGATCAGTTCTGTACTGTGGTAGTTTGTTGTCATTCGTTGTCACTACGAGACAACACCGCCCTGGGCAGTCTGACGAGTTGCGAGTTAAAAACGCAGTTGCTGGTTACAAAACATTGAAAAATTCTACTCAATAATTCTGGGTTAAAAAATAAACGTTTTAAACAGTGCTTTATAAAACTGCAAGCTCAAGATAATGATTAAGACCTCCGTAACGAGACCAATGCAAATTTTTTGTGGTCCATTTTGTTAAGAATAACATGAAAGATGGTCGTTTAATAACAACTTTATTTTTTTATGCTACTCTGACTTTCTACAATTACAACGAAATTACAGAACACTTGTATCTATCTTTTATAAACATTTGGTCAAGTTTCCGAGGTATGAACTTTCAAAGTTGCAGTTTGGTTGAAAAGCGCCAAAGACTGGCATCTTTCGTTGATCTAATATAAAAACTAAAAGTTATTGTTTGTTTACAGTTTTATATGACGAAACGTATAAATAAAGAAACTAAATTGCAATATAACTCCCGTTATTGTAGCTTCATTAGTTTAGCTTTGATCTTACTTTATGATTCAAACTGAATTTTTGACAGCAGATTTTAATTATCCCTTTATATGCTTCCTGGTGATTGGTGGTAGAATGGTTTTACTGTAAACTTTATACACTCGACCCCTCTTCGCCCGCATTTTATTAGTTCAGAAATAATAAAATAACGATGTTAAGACCTAATATTTCAAAGATTTCACGGGGGAGGGCCCTTGGATCCCCTATTTATTAGGCGGGTTTCTATAACCCCGACTCCTCTGTGTTTCTGACACCCCCAAAGAAAATTTCTGGGTACGCCACTGTACCATGCATTTACATTATAATGAATAATGTATAATGATTTATTTAATACAAAATACAAGTGCAAATTACAAATTACACAAATGGAATTTACACTGCCATAGTTTCAAGTAGCGTGGCGGGGCAACACAAATAAAAAACATGTAATTAAAGTAAAGTCAGTCCAGCTTATGATTTTCCTTTGATAAGAGCAGAACTTCACTCCGTACCGTCTGTGTTCATCTCTTATCACAATACACTATCAGTACGTCAATTGTTCGTAGCTTATGTCTAATATGACATTTCTACAACATAAACATGAAACCCAAATAAAATAAAATAAATAAAAATAAACGAAAATGGCCTTTAAAACAAAGTTTGTAAACAAACTACTTTATTCAGGGTTTTAGTATATTTTATAACCATAAGTATACTATACAAAAGGTTTCAAAAATAACTTAATACTTATATTTGAAATAAAAAATAAACAATCACTTATCTCAACTACCATTTATACATTTGGCTTTATAGGATACATTTTTACATTGGCACATTGTTTAAAAAACGTAAATCACTATTTAAGCCACACATTTAACTTTCAGAGAAAAGATTCTTAAATTAGGACATAATTTGATATTATATGGTAAACTATTGAAAGATTTTGGACCTACATAAACAAAAGATTATCTGAACAGTGATTTCCTAACTGTAAGAACTCGAAAAACATTATTTCCATAACTTCGTGTACTGTAAAAATGGTTGGTTTGTTTTCGTGTTACCACTTTTAATATAAGACAAGCGCAAAACTTTATAGATAAACAGGTGCTGTATTGGTAATATTTTTAATTGATTGTATAATGGAAAAGAACTTTCTCTCTTTCGTTTGCTAAGGATTATTCTTATTATTCTATCAAATAAATCTAAACTTTGTGTGACTAGGTGGGAGAATGCATTACTTACTTAGTAGTACCATTATTACAGCTATAATCTCTAGGGTATTGGTGACAAAACAATGGTTTGAGCAAGGGATCATTGGAAAGTGGACAGCACAGAACAAGCAAGAGGGAGGAAACATGGACTGTGAATTATGAATTATGGAAGAGGAAAACACTGTAATTAGGTTAAAAATGGCAAAGCACTCAGAATAGACCCTTGATGGCTTGGATCGACATGTATGTTCATCACCGAGTACAATAATAAAATATATTCATCCTGATGAGGCAAAACCGCCAATGTGACTCTTGTGTAAATTTGCACTCTTCCCAATATTTGCATGATATTGAGTGTTTAATAAGATTGTCCAGCTCGTAGGAACTAATAAGAACCATGCAGTGCTACCTGATAACTGTTTTGTGTTTTTTTGTGATGTAGGCTAACAATGGCATTTTCTGAAATACAGTCCATGGCGTTGTGAAATATTTACGATCCATGGACTCTGTGTCGAGAATTTTCATTTTAGGGAATTCATCTCCAAGTCGCTTTAGAAGCCAGTTTACAAGAAAGTTCTTGTCATTTACTTTATGCGAGTTGTGCGTATCGAACCGATAAGGGATTGTGACTAAAATAATGCTGGGAGTTTAAAATTTTCAATTTCATTTTTGTATCTTATAAGTACGTTATTTTAATTTGAGTTACTGATATTGTTTGTACCAGCTATTAACACTATCCAATCGTCTTCGCAGAACTCTGAAATCGATATGTTGAGGAAAATGTCAGTTGACTCAGCGCCAGGTTTACATTCAACAATCACTTTGTATTCATTATTACCCAACTGAGACATCAGGTGCACAGACATATGCCGACCATGACTATCTGAGTGAACGTTTATTTTTCTTCTTACTTTCTTGTCCGGCTGTTTGTGTTTTTTCCGTGTTGTTTTAGTCCTGCTTTAAGATTTTGTATTAGGCTTTGCATCTTCGGTTTCAAAACTTGGTTTTACATTTTTTTTGTCTTGCTTGTATTTTTTAGATTTAGGGCTATCGTTTTCCTCCGGAGATATTTCTGGTGGAGTCAAGCAGTTATTTTGTTGCTGTAACTCTTTATTGTTCACTGACACACTTCACTTGATTTCTTTCTTAGAAACCTGAACAGCAATGTCCTAATTATTATTTTAGACTGCTGTTTCAGAAGACTATCATTTTTTTCATCTCAATTTCTTGAACGGTTTTATTTTTGGAATCCTTGAGAGTTTTTATTTCCGCTTTCAATAATTCAATTTGATTCTCCATAGAATCCTCTAAGCACAAAGAGTCTCCCAGAACTTACTTTTTGTTAAGTTTTTCAATTTCCAGACATTTCTTCATGGCAGAATTCTCTTCATGTATAGCCCTTAGCGATTTTTTCAAGTCGTCATTGACCTTAAGAGCAGAGTCCAATTTATTTTAACACGACTCGGGGATCAAGTCAACGGCAGCATCACTTGAGTATTTGTCAGCAATAACTTTCAGTACCTATGAAATTGTATTGCTGAGTCGATTACTTTTTCATTCTTCAGAGACGAGAGATCATCTTGAGTTGTTTTAAGTAAATTGCTGCCTGCACGAGTTATTATTGTCGCCATTCAGAACGCCTTCAATCTGTGTTCCACTACTCCTGTGCTGGTGTGCAACACATGAGAGTATTCTAAATCCGAAGGCTGCGCTGGACAACAGTTGTGAGTTTGTCTAATTATTGAAACTCCAAGGATAGCGCACACATTACTTATGTGATAAAATGTATCAGTTAGTCCAAATAAAACAAAAAACAAAAAAAAACAGCATTTTCCACTGTAAAATAACAATTTGGAGTTTATATAAGTTGCAAAAAATATATATTGTCCAAGTGAGTTTCGAACAACTGATTTTGGACGACCAATAAATTACAGTTCTAACCTTTTCCTTTTGAAATGGTCATTTTCAGTGGACTTAGTTCTAATTGCTCTTAGAACCTTGTCCACCCAAAATTATCATTGCAACATATAAGGCTTAGGATGACAAGAACTTACATACTAAGAAGTACGTTACTTAATTCACTTTTAATTTTATGAACTGCATATACAGGGTGTAAATTAAGTCCTGATTAAGAAAAGAAGTGCATAACTGTAAATTAACTTCTCTTTGAAAAGAGTGGTGACAAATCCAAAAAAAGTAATTTATAAGCATGGTGAAGGTTGTACATTGATATCTCAATCGGTTGGAATATATCCAGGCATATCAGGACTTAATTTACTTCCTTAAATGTAAGTAAGCCCGTGTATTCACATATTCAAATACATCAAAATGAATTTGAACACTTAAGTAAGTGGATAAGTGTGTTTCTCGACTTATCCAAAGCATTCGACTGTGTTGACCATAATACACTTCTTGACAAACTTAAATCTCATGGCATTCGAGGTGTGCCCCTGCTGTGGATTAAATCATTTCTAAGCCATAGAACACAGACTTTCCAAATTACAAATCACCTTTCAAGCCCATTGGATTTGAGATATGGAGTTCCCCAAGGCCCTATCCTCAGTCCAATCCTTTTTCTGGTCTATGTCAATGACATCGAGTCATCACTTCTGTACGGGAATCTCGTGCAGTATGCTGATGACACGACTCTCTGTTTTAACAAAAAATCAAAAGAAGTTATGGAACAAAAAGCTTTTGTTGACCTTAACAACTGCGTCCAACACTTTCATAGCCTCAACCTCTCAACACATACCACTAAGTCTAATTTTCTGAATTTCGCCCTGCGGCCAATGGACGTTGGGTGTGGGCCTTCCGTCATGCTGGGAGACTCCACATTAGAAGAAGTTTACTCCTCCAAATTCCTTGGAATATATCTTGATCGAGGTTTGACATGGAATGTTCACACTGATTCAGTTTGTTTAAAATTAGCATCTGGCGTTTATGTTTTAAGATCTTTAGCCAAATACTGTCCAAGTCAGGTGCTGATGGCGGCGTATTACGGCCTGATTTAACCCACATCTTTCCTACGGAGTGATTTTGTGGGGAGCTTGTTTAAACAATCAAATTTTGAGAGTTTTCACGCCAACATGAACTTCAGAGAGTCGTGCAGACCAGCTTTCAAAAATTGCAGCTGTTGACTCTGCCATGTCTCTATATCTTGGAGGCAGTTTTATTCTGTAAGTCAGAATGTGCCCTGACTAGGGGCCGGGACGTACATTAATATGAAACGAGAGGCAGAGACAACTACCGTACTGGGCGACACAGAACAGTGGTTTATGAACACCTGCCCTCGCAGGCAGGTGTCCGTTTCATCAACAGTTTGCCTGATTCCATGAGAAACGTACAAACGCCCAAGGCGTTAAAAACTCGTCTGAAGCGCTTTTTAGCATCTAAAGCATCGACGAGTTTGTGAATTATAGTGGGGAAACCTCCAATCTAGAAGACTGATACTGGCGTTGGCGGTGGAGAGAATTGGCGAGTAAGTGGTATGGATGAATGTAACGATTGTATGTCTGAATGTGGTATTGTGAACGAATGTAAAAATTATAGATTTATTCAGTATGACTTTTGCCACATAATTGTAATATTATCAACAGCAATAAAAGACTTGACTTTGACTTGAAATAAATACAATTTCTCTGGAAGAATCGAATTCAAACCTACAAATATTCCTTCGTTTGGACTAATAGTATTCAAATAAAGTATTCAAGAGCTGTATTCGTATTCATTGGAGAGTTTTAAATGAATTTGTGTGTGTGTGTGTGGACTATAAAAAGAATAATAAAGGGGAGATTCATAATTTGGTCTGTTAGAAATACTCAACGCAGGTAAAGTATTTCCTGCGTCAGACGTTGTGTTTGGTGCTCCTCAAAGTTTGGTGAAGTTAAGTGGTGAGATTCAAGGTTTTTAATGAGTATTTTATATCAACATAAAGAACACATTTTTATCTTTTAAACCATTCACAGTTTTAGACATGTTTTATTATTAATAATTAGTTTATTGATCATTTTAAGTGTTTGATTCATGTTTGAATTGATATCAAGATGAGATTGAATCAGTGATAAGCTCTGAGATAGTAAATGCCAGCAGACCTGGAGTGGACCTTGGACTCTATCACAGATAAGATAATTACTTAGTATTGAACTCAAGATATAATATTATTTGTCAGGACTCAGCTGTCTTGTAATATTTAACAGACAGTATATTACCATTAAATTTGCTTTTGAAATCAAAGATTTAACTTTGTTTTCTCATTGACAAGAGTTCATTAATATCTTTGCTAATCAAGAATAATACCTGTACCTGTGTAATAGAGTACCTGTTAATGCTCTAAAAAGTTTAACATTAATTCATCTACAATTAAAATAATAAATAAATAAAAATAAAATAAGTTTTATTTTATTTGAAAGTAGCTTCTGAACAAGGAAAATAAAATCTGAAGTATAGAAAAATATTCTTGTGGAATTTGCAACAAAAATGTGAGATTTTCTGCTATCTTGTGTACTGGCAGGTGTAATAAGTGGTTACATTTTAAATTCGCTAAGTTAAGTGCCTTAGAGTTAAAAAATATGGTAAAAGATGATTATTTGGGTGAATGGAAATGTGTAAAATGTCAGGTAATTCCCATTAACAATGAAATTTGTGCATCTGATGTTAATGAAGACAGTGAAGGGAATTCGGAGGTGATGAATTTCTCCTCACTTGCTGAAGAAATCAATGAATCTATTTTGCACACAAACGAGGAATTGAGACAAGAGCTCTATGAGACAAAAAATAGAAACTCTCTGTATACACTAGAGCTAGAAGATAAGATTAAGGAGATGGAAGAGAATAGAGAATCACAGATGAAGTACTTTGGTGTTAAAGAAGAGGAACTATTGAAAAAAATAGAATCGCTTGAGAAAAAGTTAAAAAATGAAAAAGAGGGAACAGAAAATCTTATTTTGTATTTAGAGAAGGATACTGTAAAAAATAATATGCAAATCCCGGTTCAATCTGATACGTGTGAAAGCTGCGATATATATAAGGATCAGATTAAAAAAATGTTAGACACAATAAGAACACTGGAGACCGTTATCACAGTTCTTGAAAAAAAAGACTTAGAAAGAAGAATAGCTGTAGAGAATAATGGGGAGAAATACACTTGTTTAAACTGTTTTCCTCCACTTAATAAAAACAGCTACAAACAGCAAAGCTTTCCTGTATCTGATAACTGGCAAACAGTACCAATTCGCCATTACAAGCAACACAGCTTAAGGACAAGCAACAAGGACTTAAACAGATCAGCTTTTATTTCAGTAAATCCTTTTGAAGTTTTATGTGGTGATCCGGAATTGGAAATAGGTGATATAAATGTCATTGGTGAGTTGCCTAACAAAAACGGTAACTCATGTGTACTTTCACAATCTCATAATAAAAAAGAAAAAACCTAAAAAAATTAAGGAAACTCATAATGGTAAAAGGCAAAAGGTGCTTATATGTTCTGACAGCCATGGACGTGACTTAGCTATTCAAGTGAATAGTTATTCAAAAACATTGGATGGTGTCGGTTTTGTGAGGCCAGGTGGTTTAGCAGAGGAAGTGTTAAATTTTGCAAACATTGATGGTGAAAACTTGGGACCCGAGGATGCCCTTGTTGTTATATGTGGTGCCAACGATGTTGCTCGCAACGAAGCGGAGAGAGCACTCAACGTAATCGACAAGACTTTGCAAACGTATTGTATTCCCAAAATAGTTGTGGTGGATTTTCCAATTAGATACGGTTTAAAAATGTGGTCATGTGTTAACAAAGAAATAATAAGGTCAAATGCAGCACTTGAAGCTCTTAGTAAAAAGTACCCAAATGTCTTGCTGGTCAAGTCAAGTATGGCTGGCAGAAACTTACACACACAACATGGTAATGCACATGAATGGCTTGGGAAAACACTGGCTTGCAAGAAGAATCCGTGAAGTATTGGTGGAGAGTACAAGGCCAGTCTTGATCCATAGATCAACCAGCGGCAGAACCTCAACTCCAACATCACCCCTCAAAGATGAGTATAGGAGCAATGAACAACAGTTACCAGTCAATGAGTCCAGCTCGATATTGGTCACCCTAGATACAGAATCCACTTCAAGCTGCGAACTGTCTGTGGTTGCAGAGCCGGTGAAAAAGTTAGCTTCGGGAAACTTCTCACCCCTCTGTCACACTACACCACCGTAAAAACTGCAAGTCCTATCAATAGTAATTTAATTTCATGTTATACAAAGTCTGGTAAAAGATACATGGGTGAATGTAATGTATTTTAAATATACAGTCAATAAGAAACAAAGTAAATGAATTGTCAGTAATGTTATATGAAGCCCAATGTGATGTTGTGTTAGTTAATGAACACTGGCTTCGTAATGATGAGGTGAATCTTTATGTGCCTGAGGGTTTTAAATTAGCTGCAGCATACTGCAGGAATGAGCCCTACGGGGGTGCCTCTATTTTAGTAAAGTATAATATTGCATACGAGTTAATTGATATTGCCCACTTAACTCTTACTAGCATTTTTGAAGCTGTCTGTATTTATGTAAGTACCTTTAATGTATTATTTATTTCATTGTACAGGACTCCAACCTCAAGTTATGATATGTTTTTTAATTACCTTGAATCGTTACTCATTTTTATTAATAATAAGAAACCAAACAGTAAAGTAGTACTTGGGGCAGATTTCAATACAGATTTTTTTAAAGTAAAAAAAATAGAAACAGTAACTCTCATTGATGTACTGAAATCTTTTAATTTGTATCAGGCAAACAACCTTCCAACCAGGCAAAATAGTGTTATAGATAACATAGTCACTAATATTGATAGAAACTATTTTGAGTGTAGTTTGTGGAACTACGCTATTTCTGATCACAAGGCAATTAACTTCAAGTTCTCAACCTCCTCAGTTTTTTCCCATACAAAAATTGTCTCTTATAGGAAAGTAAATGATAAAAATATGTATTTGTTTTTACATCACTTGTCTCAATTTGACTGGGATCCCCTATTTAAAATGACTGATACACATGCTGCTTTTGAATATTTTGTAAATACACTCTCATCTGTGTATAATCAGTATTGTCCAAGAGTACAAAAATGTATTAAGATACAAGATAGAAAGAAACCCGACTGTTCAAAATGGTTTGACGATTCACTAAAGAAACTAAGAAGTTTTGTAAATATACTAAGAGATATTTAAAAATTACCAGCATATAAATATGATGTAAAATTGAGAAATTGTTATAGTACACAAAGGAGGTTGTATAAGGCAAAAATTAAAGAAGCAAAAATTAATCACAATGATGAGTTTATAAATAAAGCTAGTAATGAGTGTTTAGCTGCTTGGAAAATTATTAAAAATGAATCAGGGAATTTCAAATCAGATGTATCTCTTCCCCCTATAACACCAGATCAGTTCAATGACCACTATATACATATTGGTAAAGAAATATTGCAGTTAAGTCAGTCTACTAGTAGTAATAGGTTAAGTCATGAAGTGTTTTTAACAGGTGCTAAACGTCCTCCGGTAGAGTTCTGTTGGAAAAGTGTGGATGAGAGAGAAATATGTGACATTGTAAATTCTCTGAAGATGTCAAAATGTGAGGATATTTTTGGATTTTCAAACAAAATTGTGAAACAGATGTCTCCATTCATAATTAAACCTTTAGTGTATATAGTTAATCTTTGTCTGTCGTTTTCTGTCTTTCCAAACTGCTTAAAAACATCCAAAAGTATAACTCTGTTTAAGAAGGGTGATAGAATGTGTATTGATAACTATAGGACCATAACAATTGTATCAGTATTTTCAAAAATTGTAGAAACTTGCGTTAAAAAACAATTATTAGATTATTTTGATAAATATCAAATTCTTTCATGTAGCCAGTTTGGTTTTCGTCCAGGATACTCTACAGTTAAGGCCCTAGATATTGCTGTGACAAAGATTTTAAGGAGCTTTGAGGATCATGAACTTGTGGGAATGACCCTTTTAGACCTAAGCAAGGCCTTCGATAGAATTTCTCATGGTGTTCTTTTGAAAAAGCTTGAATATTACGGAATAAATAACGAGCAATTACAATTTTTTCAGACGTATCTGTGTGGCAGATTGCACATGGTATCGGTTGGAAATCAGATTTCATCTGCTAAGGAGGTTCTTGCTGGAGTTCCACAGGGTTCTGTCCTAGGTCCTTTGCTATTTGGACTATATACTAATGACTTGCCTGTTAATTTAGATTGTGATACCATACTGTACGCAGACGACACCTCTATCTTAGTAAATGGAAATTGTTTAAATAAAGTGCTCAATCAAACTAATAGAGTAATTAACACAGCCAATGTATGGTTTGATTCTAACTATCTTAAAATAAATGAAAGTAAAACGGAACATATAGTGTTTACTTTAAGACAAATGCAGATAGATAGTAAAATGACAAAGCCAATAAAACTCTTAGGTGTCACTATTGATCAGAAGCTTTTATGGGAGGATCATACAAACAACTTAATCTCAAAATTGGCACGTGTTTGTTTTTTATTGAGAAAGTTAAAGACCTGTGTAAGCCAAGAGTTGATGAAAATGTCATATTTTAGTTTTTTTCATGCTCATTTATTGTATTCAAATATTTTGTGGGGAGGTAGTACTGGTGCGGAAAGAGTTTTTTTATGGCAAAAAAAGGCAATAAGAATCCTTTTTGGTTTAGGGTTTAGGAGTAGTTGTAAGGCTTATTTTTCTACTCATAATATAATGACTGTACCCTGCATTTTCATTTTTCAAAATTTAATTTATGTAAAAGAGAATATTAATGACTTCCTCTGTTTTAATGGTATCCATAGTTATCAAACAAGAAATGTAAACAACTTAGTCCTGCCTATTCCTAGACTAGAAAAATATGCAAAGAGTCATAAATATTTACAAATAAAATTTTTTAACAAACTCCCTGAATCATGGAGATTATTAGATTTTAATTCATTTAAGAGGCAGGTTTCTAGTTGGCTGTCAAGTCGTGCATTTTACTCCATAAGAGAATTTTTAGAATATAATATTAGTGACAGTTAAATGTGGGTATTTTAAAAATGTTATGTAATGTAGTATTGTATTATATTAGTATTGGTGTTTGTGTTATTTATTGCACATAATATGTTATTGTTATTTTATGTATCTTTAAATTAGCAAGCTGTGATATTTTATTGTTGGAACTGACGAAGCCTATTGTAATTTTGTATTACTTAATGGTCAATAAAGATCTTGATTCTTGAAAGTATTCAAATACATATTCAGAGTAGGTATACAATTGTATTCAATATGGTTAATACTAGAATATTTTTTTCTTTTTAAAAACAAAACAATTGAGTGATACAATAAAAACAAAGCTAATCACCGTGTCAATTTAGTATTGCTTATTTTCCGTTAAATTGTAAATTTCAAATAATTTCATTATGAAACTCATTATGATTTGTCAAAGTATGCATGAATATTTATGTGTGACAATACTGTAGGAAGAATCATATTGTTTATTTATATGTTATTCCAGAGAATGTTTTGTACATGTAATTTATGGTTTTATATTTTTTGTTAACTCTTTCACCGTATGCTAAGCAGTCCAGCTCAGGCATGTGTTCAGACGGCTTGTTCATGTTCACTGTTCTGTCCTACAAAACAATAACTATCCTAATTTTATATGCTTTTTGTCTAATTGATATAATACTTCTGTATAATCATCGTTACATCGTATAATACTTCATCAATAACATCAACCACTTAATTTCTTTTAGTTGTTTTATACATTCAATTTACTATAACAAATACGATATAAATAATTATTAGATCTTTTGATTTTAAATTAATAAAACATACTTGCTACTATTATATTGTGAAAAGTATTTTTTTTACAGTAAAAGTAAATAAGATAATGGAAAGGTAATTTTTTCAGGAACAATGTTGCGCTTTTTACAATAACTAAATCAATACTATCATTTAATGTCTAACAATTTTTACAACTGACTGATAACTTACATTTTTTTAATTTTTTGCTACACTTGGTAGAGAAAAATAAATATTTTACAAGTATACGAGTTTATTGTTCTTGTTGCACATTACTGTTCTGATCAAGTAAGAATGTTCAGGAATCAGGAATATACTTTCAAATATTAACACCTGGTTTGCATGAGTGTGTTTAGGATTTGCTAAAAAGGTATAATACTTAACATAAAAGGTTATTAACTTGTACAGTTAATTATAACACTTCCTACAATACAACTGTTGAATCTGAAAAGGGTTGTTGGGACAACACAAAAAAATTAGACATTTAATAATGAAATAATTTTTATTAATTTATACAAGGTAATATATTTTAAGTAATTGTAATGTATGCACATTGTGAGAATATTAACAGTTACTGGACAATCAATACTAGAGCAATAATTATACTAAGAAAAGTAACCACATTTAAGAAAAACAATTCAAATCCTGAGGTGAAAAATCCTAAGTATTTTGCCAATTCTCAGCTGGACATGCAGAGTTTGAATCATCAAAATTTCAATGAAACAAGTCTACCTGATCTATGCATACTTTAAATTTTATTTTGTATATATTTTCCTTATGCAAATTGTACTCACATTACATCTGGGTTGTAATTCTGTAAAAAAGTCTTTGAATAATATCAGACAGCACCTCTTATCAGAAAGATAATCTTATTTTATAATTTAAAAATTATCAGAATACTTGCAATCCCAAGAATACTTTAGTTGATGATGACAAAATCAGCATTCCATTACAATTCCTACAATAATTCCTTAATACCCGAAACTCGCTAATCCGAAAGTGTAGAAATGGCATTTTCTGAAATGCAGTCCATGACGTGTGAAATATTTACGATCCATGGACTCTGTGTCAAGAATTTTCATTTTAGGGACTTCCTCTTCAAGTCTCTTTAGAAGCCAATTTACAAGAAAGGTCTTGCCATTTACTTTATGCGAGTTGTGCATATCGAACCGATAAAGGATTGTGACTAAATTAATGCTGGGAGTTTAAAATGTTCAATTACATTTTTGTATCTTCTAAATACATTATTTTAATTTGAGTTACTGATATTGTTTGTACCAGCTATTAACACTATCCAATCGTCTTCGCAGAACTCTGAAATCGATATGTTGAGGAAAATGTCAGTTGTCTCAGCGCCAGGTTTACATTCAACAATCACTTTGTATTCATTATTACCCAACTGAGACATTAGGTGCACAGACATATGCCGACCATGACTATCTGAGTAAACGTTTATTTTTCTTCTTACTTTCTTGTTCGGCTGTTGTGTTTTTCCGTGTTGTTTTAGTCCTGCTTTAAGATTTTTGTATTAGGCTTTGCATCTTCAGTTTCAAAAATTGGTTTAACATTTTTTTTGTCTTGCTTGTATTTTTTAGATTTAGGGCTATCGTTTTCCTCCGGAGATATTTCTGGTGGAGTCAAGCAGTTATTTTGTTGCTGTAACTCTTTATTGTTCACTGACACACTTGACTTGATTTCTTTCTTAGAAACCTGAACAGCAATGTCCTAATTATTATTTCAGACTGCTGTTTCAGAAGACTGATTATAATTTCTTCATCTCAATTTCTTGAACGGTTTTATTTTTGGAATCCTTGAGAGTTTTTATTTCCGCTTTCAATAATTCAATTTGATTCTCCATAGAATCCTCTAAGCACAAAGAATCTCCCAGAACTTACTTTTTGTTAAGTTTTTCAATTTCCAGACATTTTTTCATGGCAGAATTCTCTTCATGTATAGCAATTAGCGATTTTTTCAAGTCGTCATTGACCTTAAGAGCAGAGTCCAATTTATTTAACAGTTGAGTAAGCTCGGGGATCAAGTCAACGACAGCATCATTTGAGTATTTGTCAGCAATAACTTTCAGTATACTATGAAATTGTATTGCTGAGTCGATTACTTCATCATGGATTAGTTCCTCTTTCAGAGATGAAAGATCATCTTGAGTTGTTTTAAGTAAATTGCTGCCTGCACGTCGAGTTATTATTGTCGCCATTCAGAACGCCTTCAATCTGTGTTCCACTACTCCAGTGCTGGTGTGCAACACACGAGAGTATTCTAAATCCGAAGGCTGTGCTGGACGGCAGTTGTGAGTTTGTCCAATTATTTAAACTCCAAGGATAGTGCACGCGTTACTTATTTGATAAAATGTATCAGTTAGTCCAAATAAAACTAAAAAAAAACAGCATTTTCCACTGTAAAATAACAATTTGGAGTTTATATAAGTTGTAAAAAAATATATTGTCCAAGTGAGTTTCGAGCAACTGATTTTGGACGACCAATAAATTACAGTTCTAACCTTTTCCTTTTGAAATGGTCATTTTCAGTGGACTTAGTTCTAATTGCTCTTAAAACCTTGTCCACCCAAAATTATTATTGCAACATATAAGGCTTAGGATGACAAGAACTTACATACTAAGAAGTACGTTACTTAATTCACTTTTAATTTTATGAACTACATATACAGGGTGTAAATTAAGTCCTGATTAAGAAAAGAAGTGCATAACTGTAAATTAACTTCTCTTTGAAAAGAGTGGTGACAAATCCAAAAAAAAGTAATTTATAAGCATGGTGAAGGTTGTACATTGATATCTCAATCGGTTGGAATATATCCAGGCATATCAGGACTTAATTTACTTCCTTAAATGTAAGGGGTTGTTTACTCATAACTTTTGCTAGGATCGCCATAGAGGTGTTTTGTTCATGTCATTGTGTTTCTTTTGAATTTACCTTTCAAATGACATGTCACAAGATAAGGGTTGCAATTTGAAAATTTAAAGTGTCCCCACTCTCTATACCCCTTTGAAAAAGGGGGAAATATTTTTATCCTTCAAAAAATTCATAAAAGTATTTTAATAGGTATGGTGAAGTTTTTACATCGATATCACAGTCCATTTGGAATATATCCAGCTACGAGTATATAAGGACTTAATGTACACCCTGTATAGTGAGAGTTGTTTACAAGCATAACATTGCAGAAACATTCTGCTCATCTTGCAATGACATGAATATAAAGGGTGCTTTGACGTTTTTCTTCTTTAACTCTTGAAATTCAGCACAATTCTTTTGTTATTTAGGTTTAATGTCAAAAAAAGTTAGATTGGTACTCGATGAAGAAGCTGACTTCTCTCGTCTTGCAGATTCTGGATATTTAATATTTTGTGCTTTAACAAGCTTGTTTTGTACAACACAGTGGCACACTATCGAATACAGCCCGGGTATTCACATATTCAAATACATCAAAATGAATTTGAACACTTAAGTAAGTGGATAAGTGTGTTTCTCGACTTATCCAAAGCATTCGACTGTGTTGACCATAATACACTTCTTGACAAACTTAAATCTCATGGCATTCGAGGTGTGCCCCTGCTGTGGTTAATTGTGGTTATTTCTAAGCCATAGAACACAGACTTTCCAAATTACAAATCACCTTTCAAGCCCATTGGATTTGAGATATGGAGCTCCCCAAGGCCCCATCCTCAGTCCAATCCTTTTTCTGGTCTATGTCAATGACATTGAGTCATCACTTCTGTACGGGAATCTCGTGCAGTATGCTGATGACACGACTCTCTGTTTTAACAAAAAATCAAAAGAAGTTATGGAACAAAAAGCTTTTGTTGACCTTAACAACTGCGTCCAACACTTTCATAGCCTCAACCTCTCAACACATTCCACTAAGTCTAATTTTCTGAATTTCGCCCTGCGGCCAATGGACGTTGGGTGTGGGCCTTCCGTCATGCTGGGAGACTCCACATTAGAAGAAGTTTACTCCTCCAAATTCCTTGGAATATATCTTGATCGAGGTTTGACATGGAATGTTCACATTGATTCAGTTTGTTTAAAATTAGCATCTGGCGTTTATGTTTTAAGATCTTTAGCCAAATACTGTCCAAGTCAGGTGCTGATGGCGGCGTATTACGGCCTGATTTACCCACATCTTTCCTACGGAGTGATTTTGTGGGGAGCTTGTTTAAACAATCAAATTTTGAGAGTTTTCACGCCAACATGAACTTCAGAGAGTCGTGCAGACCAGCTTTCAAAAATTGCAGCTGTTGACTCTGCCATGTCTCTATATCTTGGAGGCAGTTTTATTCTGTAAGTCAGAATGTGCCCTGACTAGGGGCCGGGACGTACATGAATATGAAACGAGAGGCAGAGACAACTACCGTACTGGGCGACACAGAACGGTGGTTTATGAACACCTGCCCTCGCAGGCAGGTGTCCGTTTCATCAACAGTTTGCCTGATTCCATGAGAAACGTACAAACGCCCAAGGCGTTAAAAACTCGTCTGAAGCGCTTTTTAGCATCTAAAGCATTCTATAGCATCGACGAGTTTGTGAATTATAGTGGGGAAACCTCCAATCTAGAAGACTGATACTGGCGTTGGCGGTGGAGAGAATTGGCGAGTAAGTGGTATGGATGAATGTAACGATTGTATGTCTGAATGTGGTATTGTGAACGAATGTAAAAATTATAGATTTATTCAGTATGTATGTGACTTTTGCCACATAATTGTAATATTATCAACGGCAATAAAAGACTTGACTTTGACTTGAAATAAATACAATTTCTCTGGAAGAATCGAATTCAAACCTACAAGTATTCCTTCGTTTGGACTAATAGTATTCAAATAAAGTATTCAAGAGCTGTATTCGTATTCATTGGAGAGTTTTAAATGAATTTGTGTGTGTGTGGACTATAAAAAGAATAATAAAGGGGAGATTCATAATTTGGTCTGTTAGAAATACTCAACGCAGGTAAAGTATTTCCTGCATCAGACGTTGTGTTTGGTGCTCCTCAAAGTTTGGTGAAGTTAAGTGGTGAGATTCAAGGTTTTTAATGAGTATTTTATATCAACATAAAGAACACATTTTTATCTTTTAAACCATTCACAGTTTTAGACATTTTTCATTATTAATAATTAGTTTATTGATCATTTTAAGTGTTTGATTCATGTTTGAATTGATATCAAGAGGAGATTGAATCAGTGATAAGCTCTGAGATAGTAAAGGCCAGCAGACCTGGAGTGGACCTTGGACTCTATCACAGATAAGATAATTACTTAGTATTGAACTCAAGATATAATATTATTTGTCAGGACTCAGCTGTCTTTTAATATTTAACAGACAGTATATTACCATTAAATTTGCTTTTGAAATCAAAGATTTAACTTTGTTTTCTCATTGACAAGAGTTCATTAATATCTTTGCTAATCAAGAATAAATAGTACCTGTTAATGCTCTAAAAAGTTTAACATTAATTCATCTACAATTAAAATAATAAATAAATAAAAATAAAATAAGTTTTATTTTATTTGAAAGTAGCTTCTGAACAAGGAAAATAAAATCTGAAGTATAGCAAAATATTCTTGTGGAATTTGCAACAAAAATGTGAGATTTTCTGCTATCTTGTGTACTGGCAGGTGTAATAAGTGGTTACATTTTAAATGCGCTAAGTTAAGTGCCTTAGAGGTAAAAAATATGGTAAAAGATGATTATTTGGGTGAATGGAAATGTGTAAAATGTCAGGTAATTCCCATTAACAATGAAATTTGTGCATCTGATGTTAATGAAGACAGTGAAGGGAATTCGGAGGTGATGAATTTCTCCTCACTTGCTGAAGAAATCAATGAATCTATTTTGCACACAAACGAGGAATTGAGACAAGAGCTCTATGAGACAAAAAATAGAAACTCTCTGTATACACTAGAGCTAGAAGATAAGATTAAGGAGATGGAAGAGAATAGAGAATCACAGATGAAGTACTTTGGTGTTAAAGAAGAGGAACTATTGAAAAAAATAGAATCGCTTGAGAAAAAGTTAAAAAATGAAAAAGAGGGAACAGAAAATCTTATTTTGTATTTAGAGAAGGATACTGTAAAAAATAATATGCAAATCCCGGTTCAATCTGATACGTGTGAAAGCTGCGATATATATAAGGATCAGATTAAAAAAATGTTAGACACAATAAGAACACTGGAGACCGTTATCACAGTTCTTGAAAAAAAAGACTTAGAAAGAAGAATAGCTGTAGAGAATAATGGGGAGAAATACACTTGTTTAAACTGTTTTCCTCCACTTAATAAAAACAGCTACAAACAGCAAAGCTTTCCTGTATCTGATAACTGGCAAACAGTACCAATTCGCCATTACAAGCAACACAGCTTAAGGACAAGCAACAAGGACTTAAACAGATCAGCTTTTATTTCAGTAAATCCTTTTGAAGTTTTATGTGGTGATCCGGAATTGGAAATAGGTGATATAAATGTCATTGGTGAGTTGCCTAACAAAAACGGTAACTCATGTGTATTTTCACAATCTCATAATAAAAAAGAAAAACCTAAAAAAATTAAGGAAACTCATAACGGTAAAAGGCAAAAGGTGCTTATATGTTCTGACAGCCATGGACGTGACTTAGCTATTCAAGTGAATAGTTATTCAAAAACATTGGATGGTGTCGGTTTTGTGAGGCCAGGTGGTTTAGCAGAGGAAGTGTTAAATTTTGCAAACATTGATGGTGAAAACTTGGGACCCGAGGATGCCCTTGTTGTTATATGTGGTGCCAACGATGTTGCTCGCAACGAAGCGGAGAGAGCACTCAACGTAATTGACAAGACTTTGCAAACGTATTGTATTCCCAAAATAGTTGTGGTGGATTTTCCAATTAGATACGGTTTAAAAATGTGGTCATGTGTTAACAAAGAAATAATAAGGTCAAATGCAGCACTTGAAGCTCTTAGTAAAAAGTACCCAAATGTCTTGCTGGTCAAGTCAAGTATGGCTGGCAGAAACTTACACACACAACATGGTATGCACATGAATGGCTTGGGAAAACACTGGCTTGCAAGAAGAATCCGTGAAGTATTGGTGGAGAGTACAAGGCCAGTCTTGATCCATAGATCAACCAGCGGCAGAACATCAACTCCAACATCACCCCTCAAAGATGAGTATAGGAGCAATGAACAACAGTTACCAGTCAATGAGTCCAGCTCGATATTGGTCACCCTAGATACAGAATCCACTTCAAGCTGCGAACTGTCTGTGGTTGCAGAGCCGGTGAAAAAGTTAGCTTCGGGAAACTTCTCACCCCTCTGTCACACTACACCACCGTAAAAACTGCAAGTCCTATCAATAGTAATTTAATTTCATGTTATACAAAGTCTGGTAAAGATACATGGGTGAATGTAATGCATTTAAATATACAGTCAATAAGAAACAAAGTAAATGAATTGTCAGTAATGTTATATGAAGCCCAATGTGATGTTGTGTTAGTTAATGAACACTGGCTTCGTAATGATGAGGTGAATCTTTATGTGCCTGAGGGTTTTAAATTAGCTGCAGCATACTGCAGGAATGAGCCCTACGGGGGTGCCTCTATTTTAGTAAAGTATAATATTGCATACGAGTTAATTGATATTGCCCACTTAACTCTTACTAGCATTTTTGAAGCTGTCTGTATTTATGTAAGTACCTTTAATGTATTATTTATTTCATTGTACAGGACTCCAACCTCAAGTTATGATATGTTTTTTAATTACCTTGAATCGTTACTCATTTTTATTAATAATAAGAAACCAAACAGTAAAGTAGTACTTGGGACAGATTTCAATACAGATTTTTTTAAAGTAAAAAAAAAATAGAAACAGTAACTCTCATTAATGTACTGAAATCTTTTAATTTGTATCAGGCAAACAACCTTCCAACCAGACAAAATAGTGTTATAGATAACATAGTCACTAATATTGATAAAAACTATTTTGAGCGTAGTTTGTGGAACTACGCTATTTCTGATCACAAGGCAATTAACTTCAAGTTCTCAACCTCCTCAGTTTTTTCCCATACAAAAATTATCTCTTATAGGAAAGTAAATGATAAAAATATGTGTTTTTACATCGCTTGTCTCAATTTGACTGGAATCCCCTATTTAAAATGACTGATACACATGCTGCTTTTGAATATTTTGTAAATACACTCTCATCTGTGTATAATCAGTATTGTCCAAGAGTACAAAAATGTATTAAGGTACAAGATAGAAAGAAACCCGACTGTTCAAAATGGTTTGACGATTCACTAAAGAAACTAAGAAGTTTTGTAAATATACTAAGAGATATGTTAAAATTACCAGCATATAAATATGATGTAAAATTGAGAAATTGTTATAGTACACAAAGGAGGTTGTATAAGGCAAAAATTAAAGAAGCAAAAATTAATCACAATGATGAGTTTATAAATAAAGCTAGTAATAAGTTTTTAGCTGCTTGGAAAATTATTAAAAATGAATCAGGGAATTTCAAATCAGATGTATCTCTTCTCCCTATAACACCAGATCAGTTCAATGACCACTATATACATATTGGTAAAGAAATATTGCAGTTAAGTCAGTCTACTAGTAGTAATAGGTTAAGTCATGAAGTGTTTTTAACAGGTGCTAAACGTCCTCCGGTAGAGTTCTGTTGGAAAAGTGTGGATGAGAGAGAAATATGTGACATTGTAAATTCTCTGAAGATGTCAAAATGTGAGGATATTTTTGGATTTTCAAACAAAATTGTGAAACAGATGTCTCCATTCATAATTAAACCTTTAGTGTATATAGTTAATCTTTGTCTGTCGTTTTCTGTCTTTCCAAACTGCTTAAAAACATCCAAAAGTATAACTCTGTTTAAGAAGGGTGATAGAATGTGTATTGATAACTATAGGACCATAACAATTGTATCAGTATTTTCAAAAATTGTAGAAACTTGCGTTAAAAAACAATTATTAGATTATTTTGATAAATATCAAATTCTTTCATGTAGCCAGTTTGGTTTTCGTCCAGGATACTCTACAGTTAAGGCCCTAGATATTGCTGTGACAAAGATTTTAAGGAGCTTTGAGGATCATGAACTTGTGGGAATGACCCTTTTAGACCTAAGCAAGGCCTTCGATAGAATTTCTCATGGTGTTCTTTTGAAAAAGCTTGAATATTACGGAATAAATAATGAGCAATTACAATTTTTTCAGACGTATCTGTGTGGCAGATTGCACATGGTATCGGTTGGAAATCAGATTTCATCTGCTAAGGAGGTTCTTGCTGGAGTTCCACAGGGTTCTGTCCTAGGTCCTTTGCTATTTGAACTATATATTAATGACTTGCCTGTTAATTTAGATTGTGATACCATACTGTACGCAGACGACACCTCTATCTTAGTAAATGGAAATTGTTTAAATAAAGTGCTCAATCAAACTAATAGAGTAATTAACACAGCCAATGTATGGTTTGATTCTAACTATCTTAAAATAAGTGAAAGTAAAACGGAACATATAGTGTTTACTTTAAGACAAATGCAGATAGATAGTAAAATGACAAAGCCAATAAAACTCTTAGGTGTCACTATTGATCAGAAGCTTTTATGGGAGGATCATACAAACAACTTAATCTCAAAATTGGCACGTGTTTTTTTTTTATTGAGAAAGTTAAAGACCTGTGTAAGCCAAGAGTTGATGAAAATGTCATCAGTTTAGTTTAGTTTTTTTCATGCTCCTTTATTGTATTCAAATATTTTGTGGGGAGGTAGTACTGGTGCGGAAAGAGTTTTTTTATGGCAAAAAAAGGCAATAAGAATCCTTTTTGGTTTAGGGTTTAGGAGTAGTTGTAAGGCTTATTTTTCTACTCATAATATAATGACTGTACCCTGCATTTTCATTTTTCAAAATTTAATTTATGTAAAAGAGAATATTAATTACTTCCTCTGTTTTAATGGTATCCATAGTTATCAAACAAGAAATGTAAACAACTTAGTCCTGCCTATTCCTAGACTAGAAAAATATGCAAAGAGTCATAAATATTTACAAATAAATTTTTTTAACAAACTCCCTGAATCATGGAGATTATTAGATTTTAATTCATTTAAGAGGCAGGTTTCTAGTTAGCTGTCAAGTCGTGCATTTTACTCCATAAGAGAATTTTTAGAATATAATATTAGTGACAGTTAAATGTGGGTATTTTAAAAATTTTATGTAATGTAGTATTGTATTATAATAGTATTGGTGTTTGTGTTATTTATTGCACATAATATGTTATTGTTATTTTATGTATCTTTAAATTAGCAAGCTGTGATATTTTATTGTTGGAACTGACGAAGCCTATTGTAATTTTGTATTACTTAATGGTCAATAAAGATCTTGATTCTTGATTCTTGAAAGTATTCAAATACATATTCAGAGTAGGTATACAATTGTATTCAATATGGTTAATACTAGAATATTTTTTTCATGCCACTTTTTAAAAACAAAACAATTGAGTGATACAATAAAAACAAAGCTAATCACCGTGTCAATTTAGTATTGCTTATTTTCCGTTAAATTGTAAATTTCAAATAATTTCATTATGAAACTCATTATGATTTGCCAAAGTATGCATGAATATTTATGTGTGACAATACTGTAGGAAGAATCATATTGTTTATTTATATGTTATTCCAGAGAATGTTTTGTACATGTAATTTATGGTTTTATATTGTTTGTTAACTCTTTCACCGTATGCTAAGCAGTCCAGCTCAGGCATGTGTTCAGACGGCTTGTTCATGTTCACTGTTCTGTCCTACAAAACAATAACTATCCTAATTTTATATGCTTTTTGTCTAATTGATATAATACTTCTGTATAATCATCGTTACATCGTATAATACTTCATCAATAACATCAACCACTTAATTTCTTTTAGTTGTTTTATACATTCAATTTACTATAACAAATACGATATAAATAATTATTAGATCTTTTGATTTTAAATTAATAAAACATACTTGCTACTATTATATTGTGAAAAGTATTTTTTTTTACAGTAAAAGTAAATAAGATAATGGAAAGGTAATTTTTTCAGGAACAATTTTGCGCTTTTTACAATAACTAAATCAATACTATCATTTAATGTCTAACAATTTTTACAACTGACTGATAACTTACATTTTTTTAATTTTTTGCTACACTTGGTAGAGAAAAATAAATATTTTACAGTATACGAGTTTATTGTTCTTGTTGCACATTACTGTTCTGATCAAGTAAGAATGTTCAGGAATCAGGAATATACTTTCAAATATTAACACCTGGTTTGCATGAGTGTGTTTAGGATTTGCTAAAAAGGTATAATACTTAACATAAAAGGTTATTAACTTGTACAGTTAATTATAACACTTCCTACAATACAACTGTTGAATCTGAAAAGGGTTGTTGGGACAACACAAAAAAATTAAAGACATTTAATAATGAAATAATTTTTATTAATTTATACAAGGTAATATATTTTAAGTAATTGTAATGTATGCACATTGTGAGAATATTAACAGTTACTGGACAATCAATACTAGAGCAATAATTATACTAAGAAAAGTAACCACATTTAAGAAAAACCATGCAAATATTTTTATCCTGAGGTGAAAAATCCTAAGTATTTTGCCAATTCTCAGCTGGACATGCAGAGTTTGAATCATAAAAACTTCAATGAAACAAGTCTACCTGATCTATGCATACTTTAAATTTTATTTTGTATATATTTTCCTTATGCAAATTGTACTCACATTACATCTGGGTTGTAATTCTGTAAAAAAGTCTTTGAATAATAACAGACAGACACCTCTTATCAGAAAGATAATCTTATTTTATAATTTAAAAATTATCAGAATACTTGCAATACCAAGAATACTTTAGTTGATGATGACAAAATCAGCATTCCATTACAATTCCTACAACAAAATAATGATTCAAATGAAGTTTCCATATATATATATATATATATATATATATATATATATATATATATATATATATATATATATATATAAAACAATGATTGGACTTCTTGGTATAAATTTCCTTTAATATTTCGGCTTTGCTGTTTTCAAAAAGGTATAAAACAAAAATAACACAGCAAACAAAATTTACATATCTTTAAATTGGACAAAGGTACAAAAATCTTAGATTATAATATCAGGAATTTATAATTTGCCTGTAATTAAGAAATAAAAATATCAAAATTCTGTCTCATACTTCTAATATTTTGATGAATAACTAAAATTGTATAATTCATTAAATAAAGAAAACAGTAAAAAAGACATTTTATCCATACTTTCCTTAAAAAGATTTTGCCACCTCTCGCCCAGAGGTACTTGAAGTTCTTTTCCCTCTTCACTGCCCCCAGTAGCTGCCTCCTCGCTGCCCCCAGTAGCCGCCTCCTCACTGCCCCCAGTAGCTGCTTCCTCACTGCCCCCAGTAGCTGCCTCCTCGCTGCCCCCAGTAGCCGCCTCCTCGCTGGTGTCAGAGCCTCGTTGACGTCACCATCTGGTCCATGGGTATGTTCATGTGTCTGGTAGAGAGGTTCTGCTTGACACGACGCTAATCATAAAATGAAAACACAAATTTATTGTCTTATAAAAAGAAGAAAAAATAATTAAACTTCAACAGGAAATTAAACGATTAAGGAGCAACTGTATTACACAGCCAGAGAAGTGTTTAAATTTTCCTAGAAAGCCCGATACAATTAAACGATATAGCCTACCGAATTCCTAAACCACTACTAAACCTATTTAAAAAAAAAAATACTTTCAATTGAGAGAGGACATAATGATTCAATAAATCAAACAGAACTATACACAACAGTTCTCTGTAAAGGGAAGCAAAAATGTAATATTAGTTCTTTTATTTTAAACTCAAATGCAGAACATAATTTTATCTAAAAAAATACTATCAGGTATAAATGCCGTCAGATGATAGTGATCATGTGGATTGTGACGAACTGGACACTCATGGAAGAGTAAACAACGCCACAAGACTATATGTCAATAACACAAAGGAGTGATAAATTATTATATATACAACTAATACTATTGACAAATATTTTGCAGATTTATAATGTTATACAAAAGCGTAGAAATTATTTTACCATCAGTCAATAAAAAAACAATCTTGTACGGACTAGTTTTTCAAAATAATAACATTTATACATTAATACAAAACAAAATAAATTGTTCTCTCCACAGCGAAATATCAGCATGAAATAGATTAAAAAGGTGAGTAAGCAAGGGTACATACAACTAAGTACAGTATGATTCGGAGTGTGTGTATGTGCACTGATGATGGATAATCCTCAGAAATGTATTTACTTGTCAGAAAGCTAGATAATAGTAATACATAACATAACAGTCAAGTACTCAACATAGCAACCGAGTAAAAGTTTTGTGAAACATTAACAGTTCATTGACGTATGTAGGCTATCCTGTTACCTTTTCAAAACCAAAATTAGTCTCTTGACAAAATATCTTAAGAAAAACTATTATACTTTCATATACAATATATTGTTAAACAACACTTTAAAACAAACATAAAATTGCTTAGTAGACTTACATTTTGGTGTTTTCTCAAATGGTATTATGTATTTATACATAAAAATGTTCAGAAAGAAACCTTATATAAGATATGCAAATAAATAATATGGCAATTTTTCCATTTTTGATCTACTATCTACTCTCCTTAAATAAACCGTGCGAACTGCATTTTCTGTACTGATTACACTCGACTTCAATTAACATTATCGGTCAACAGTATTGTTGTTGTATTAAAGGTTAAATGAGATAATAGCTGTCTGGTAACCTGTAGAACTTATGTTTACAAGAGATACAAAAGCAATGATTATTCAAAAGCACATGTGTCATTAATTTTGGAACCTGTGGAACTTATAATGTTTAGAAGAGATACTTTATCCAATGATTATTCAAAAGCACATGTGCCATTAATTTTGGAACCTGTGGAACTTATAATATTTGGAAGAGATACTTTATCCAATGATTATTCAAAAGCACATGTGCCATTAATTTTAACGAATCATCCATTTTTTGTTTTCCATTCCCACGCGTAACAATAACATGATTTGTGATTGTGCAATGTGAATTGTTATTGAAATGTTTTAAAAATCGTGTGGTATGAAAAAGCAGTGCATTTAGCACTTTTGGTAATTCTAAGCAATATATGGGTCAACCTCGATTTTTCTCATATTACAATATAATGTTCCAATAGTCGATTAGAAAAGACTAGAATTTCTTGCCGGAAAGCAGTTATAGGGCGCAGGCAACCTCCAGACGGTCATATATTGCTTAGAATTACCTATTAGTGATCAGGGGCACTGACGTGATCTGGGCTTCAAATTTGGAACTACTCGAGTTAATTTTTTTTTCTAAAAGAGCAAGCAGGGCGAAGCGCTGCGCAGCGGGCAGGCATTGTGAGTGATCCTTTTTTTTATTAAAAATTACTGATAAATTGTTATTACATATTACAATATAATGTAGGTAATGTATGTAAAACAATTTTAAACACATAATTACATGCCGGAAAGCAAAGTAAAAGCAACCAAAAACTAACAACTAACCTTAATAGTCGTCAACGTCGGAGTTGGAGTCTGGCTCAATGGGTTGTTGTTCACAGCGGTCACTGTACGCTGTGACACCGTTGTAGACATGTGAAATTGCCCGAAAGATGTTGTGTACTCTAGTTTTAAAATCTGAATATTTTCTTTTAAACATAAACTCAGCTAAATGTCCAACAAGATGTTTTCTGGTGCCGTACCTTGGGATATTGCCTCTAACTTCCCGCCACAAACATTCTATGGTTTGGTTGTGTGCGCCGGTATCGGGATCAATGAAATTGTAACTGTGGCTAACAGTAAGATGTTGGTAATTGTTATATTGTAAACAATTATAGCTTTTCCAACAATCACTGATTACTGTTGTTCCCGGCAACACGTACTTTTGTATTATAGGTAACGTTTCTTGGTGTTGGTACAGGAACGAAAAAAAACAACGTTTTGTTTCACGCTCAATACCAGTGAAACCCAATTCCCTTCAATAATACGGCCGCGATTATATTTACGTTTACCGATTTTTGCCTCGTCAATCTCTACTGTTTTGCCCACCCCTCCAATAGGTTCTGATTTTTCAACTAGAATAATCACAAAAACTTCTCTGAGATAGCTACACCAATCTACTACAGCAACATGAGACAGGTCGAGTTCATGTCTTAGCAGGTCATGTCGTGGTGGTTTTAATAACACCCAATAAGCCACAAATCGGCACACTGTTTGCGTTGTGAGATTATGGTTTTCGAATAAGTTAATTTATACTGAGACACATACTTTTTGCACTGGACTTCCACTTTCTTCCGGTTACGATCAGTCTTTTCTATCCTGTTCCAACATCGAAACACGTGATCCGTTTCATTTAAGGTCATTTGACCCCCGCAACTCAGACATGTTTTATTACGTGGTAAAACTCTGTGAGTGTAATTACTGAATTAATTCAGTATATACCCAGATCACGCACGATGCCTGCCCGCTGCGTAGCGCTTTGCGCTGCTTGCTCTTTTAGAAAAAGAAAAATTAACTCGAGTAGTTCCAAATTTGAAGTTCAGATCACGTCAGTGCCCCTGATCACTAATAGGTAATTCTAAGCAATATATGACCGTCTGGCGGTTGCCTGCTCCCTATAACTGCTTTCTGGCAAGAAATTCTAGTCATTTCCTTTTCTAATTGACTATTGGAACATTATATTGTAATATGAGAAAAATCGAGGTTGACCCATATATTGCTTAGAATTACCGCACTTTTTTATAAAATCCATATTAATCTGCAACATGTGCGTATTTTTTTCAATTAATTTTATTTCCTATGTAAACTTTACTCTCATCATTTCCAAAGAGTTAGTTCATGGAAGGCACTTCCGTCCTGTCGAATGGCAAGAGAAAATGAATAATTGATTTTAGATTTTTAGCAACTAGCAAATTCAATTATTGTTCCATTTTAAATTTATTTTACCACCCTGAGAAATTATACTGGTAAATGTCATTGCTGTGTATATTTGGATTAGAAACTAGGTAAGCATAGCATTTTCTGTACTTTCTTATGTAATGTTCAGTTTTAAACGTTAAATCAGAGATGAGTTTCGGAGGGAGTGATTTTATATTTACATATTGTTTTGGTGATAGAATAATATCTGATTCCAACATGATATCCAAGTTTTCAAGTTAAGGGGTAATATGCGTTCATATTACTGCAATGCTATTTTAGCTATACTAATAAAAAAATGTTCTAGGGAATACTGGATCGTAACAGATTAAATTATTACAGCATATTATATAGCCTATTATGAACATTCCCTACCACTTTTAACAATTAATTTTGGTTAACTTAGAAATTATATATCCCTGATTTGTTGGGATTTCACTATGTTTATTTGGTTTTTTTGTAAACAAATATTTTTTTAATATTTGATGACAAAATTTTTGCAATTGCTAGGGCAAGAAGTCTTGAGAAAAAGGGACATTTGTTTTTAAAAACCTACTTTTAGAAATTAAGAAAAACAACTCACAATAAATTTGAGGATTTCATTTACCTTCTTTTAAAACATCCCTGCATTGTATTTAGGCTGCATTTGCTTCTCCATATCTCTCTTACTCTTCATTACCACTCTTCATTGTTTACTCCATTTGTTAAAAATCTACTTGATTGGAAATTTCTGCTTTTCTCACTCAATCTCTATAGATTGCAGACAAAAGTTGAAGACAATTCTTTCCAGGTTTAAGCCCCGAGTGTTTCAATACTCTAATTCTGGCACATTCCTTTTAGTCTTTTTTCTGGCATATCTTTTTTCATACTATCCAAATTATTTGTGTTTCTCCTGATTGCCATGCCATAGTAATTTTGAAAAGTATTTATGGCCTCATCAGTTTGTCATCCTTAACCTCTGCTTGTATTTTACAAACACAAAGTTTTCCTTCTTTTAGTCTTTTCTTAATTTCCGTAACTTCCATTTATTCATTTCTGTACATGGCCTACATATTCCAGTTTTGGTATTTCAAAGATTTCCCCATAGGGTTTAGCACAAATTCCTTGATCATATCCTTTTCAATCACCGTTACCAAGAAATATTGCACAGCTCATAAGATTTCCCCAAAGGGTTTAGCACAAATTCCTTGATCATATCCGTTTGAATCACCGTCACAAAGATAATATTTGCTAATTCATAACTTATGTATGATTGAAGTTATCATCTCACTGATGCCTTGCATTAAATATGAAATTGTGTTACTTTATAATTATGTGAAATCAAATAACAACGTAAATGATGTTTTAAAAACAATACATCAATTACATTCTTGAAGCTCTTTTCTTATTGGAAATTATATATCATGATATATCAACTGTAAAGAATCTTAGTTTCGTTCTCTTTAAGTACCTATTGTTATCTGTCAATCTTATCTAATGTTTCGTCCTACACAATAATAAATGACACAAACACTTCAAAGCTGCAGCTCAACTGTTATGATATTGAACTGAACTCACAATTTATTAACTGTAATTAATATGTATTGTTAATTTGATAACTAAGTCCAGTTTCAGAATGGCCTACGATTCAATCACTAAATGTTTCAATTCTCACTCTCAAGAGTTTAGCTTTAACCAAGGTTCACTGACACTTGAACTAACTAACTGAGCACTGTTTATATATTGACTCCCACGGAAAATATTCTACTAAAAAGCTTTTTAGATATCGGCATACTAACACTGAACTTCACAAGAAATGAAAAGCTAAAACAAAATTCAGAATAGAGGTTATGTATCAGGATTGTGACTTGATTTCATAACCTTTAAAATGTAAACAAACTATTTTTTTTTTTCTTTTTCTTTTGCCACCTTTTTGTGGCGGCCTGGATTAAAAATCCATGAGGCCCGATGTTCACTTTTGTGGTTGTCCGTCGTTTGTAGGTAGTTCTTACAAGAACTTTAAAAATTTTACATCAGTCTTCGGTTTGGTAATCTGAAAAAAAAAAAAAAAAAACATTTAGATTCGTTAGTTACAACAATAATGTACAGTGGTAATATGTTTTGTAGTATTTATGTTAGTTACAATAAAGCTAGGATATTCTAAGGATTTTGTAAGTAGATGGGTATCAGGAAGGGAAGGTGTAGGAATCTCTTCTCTGCCAGGGGCCCGATCAGGCAATGTTCTATCCCGAAAAAAGGTAGGCCCAAGGAAAGAAGAGCCCAGGATTGGAATGACATCTATGTATTGTGTCTGTGTATAGATGGACTTTGTTTTTATATTTAAAGTTTTCGTTTGATTGCTTTTAAAAAATTGTTGATTTCATTATACATTTCATACTTTTCTGTGCTGATTACATAGTTTAGATTCTTGGAAAATGTCTCACTAATGATTTTTTGTTTTTTTGGAGATAGTTTATTTCTTTCATGCGTATATTTTGGACACTGAAAGATTAGATGCTCCAATGTTTCATCCACTCCCATTGTGCAATTTAGACATAATGGTGTAAAATAACATTTAATTCTGTGATGACATGCGTTAACATTAGCGTGACCAAGCCTAATCCTACAGATATTAACTATTTCACCTCTCGACATTTTAGAGGCTGTGAACCAAGGTGTCTTTTGTGAAACATTGCTTGATATTTTTGTACCAATTTGCCTTTAAGGATGATGTTAATATACCAGTCATTTCAGTCCCAATCTTTTTGTTTTGGTGCGATTTGAAATCAGCATTTGTTACATAGAATTCGTAGCTGGTGAAAGTTAGACCTGTTGATTCTTTTGCCAATTTATCTACGGCTTCGT
Organism: Homalodisca vitripennis; assembly: GCF_021130785.1. Taxonomy (NCBI): domain Eukaryota; kingdom Metazoa; phylum Arthropoda; class Insecta; order Hemiptera; family Cicadellidae; genus Homalodisca; species Homalodisca vitripennis. Next base: position 148,656,081 of record NC_060215.1, read on the forward strand.
TTTCTTTAATCCCACTATGGCCAGGTATCCATTGTAAAGTGTAATTATTTGTGTTGTTTTCTCATCATTTCCGCTATTATGTTCAAAGTCAGGTCCTTACTGTTATTATTCCCCAATAATGCCTGATCAACTGCTTCGATGACAGATTTACAGTAAGAGCAGATAACTATTTCACTATTTGTGATCTTTCTAGTATACTCAACGGCTTTCAGTATTGCATACATTTCGGCTGTATAGCTCGAAACGATATGGTTGAGTTTGAAAATATGTCTTTCGTCATAGCACGGAATATAGAAGGCTGCGCCAGAGCCCGAGTCAATTTTTGATCCGTCAGTGTAGATCATAATATTATCCTTATAGGTTATGTTTACCATATTATACCATTCTTGTTGCAATATTTGATTGCTGACTTTTCTTGTCAAGCAATCTACCATTAATTAGTGTATTGCAGCTTACATTTACGTCAGTAATTTCAATAGGTTTGGTTAAATCGTGGGGTACAGCAAATAATTTTAAGTTGTTTTCTATGGGGTTAATTGTTTGTACTAGGCTTAATGCTTGTATATATACAGGAGTTTTCTTTTTGTTCCAGAAAGGGTTTATTATTAGTTAGCATGTATAGATACATGACACTGTGATAGGCTGGGTGAGTTGTATCTGTTATTATTTTATAAATTAGTCGCTCAGTAAGAGATAATCTTCTCAGGGATAGTGTAGGTATAGCACATTTCAAATTGCATGCCAATGATAGGGGTAGTTTTAAAGGCCCCAATCGCTAATCGGAGTGCTTGGTTTTGTACTTTTTCAAGTCTGTCAAGTATATAGTTAGGAGCATGACCATAAATAAAAGAGCAGTAATCAATCTTGGATCTAATTAGACTTTTGTATATACTCAGCACAAAATCGGGGTTGGCACCGTTTCTGCCACAACATGATACCATTTTAAAAAATATTTAAGGTCCTTCTTCTGACATTGCAATTATAAGTTGTTCTAAGTATGGGTTTAAATTTTAATTTTAATTTATTATCTATAGTAATACCTAGGAGTTTTAATTTATCTTCAACTCTTATTGTTTGACCATCAATATAAAATTGTGTATTGAGGTTTGTAATTGACCTTTTCCTAGTAAAAATGGTTTATGACACTCTCTTATTAGGATTATAGGCTTAGATTTAAATCCTCTAATACTTTATTCATATTGTCTAATGCAAATTGCATATTATATTGTACGTTGTCATAACTTTTACCAGATGAATATAAGGTGACATCGTCAGCATACTGTAATGATTTTACCTGAGTAGGTAGACATTTATTTATGTCTGATATATATATCTCAAATAATAAAGGACTCAGGACACTACCTTGCGGGATCCCTCGACAAGTGGTTCCTTGTAATCTGATAGTCGGGGAAGGTGATTGTCAGCTGCCTATCAACCAGCCATTTTGACAGTGCACAATAAATTTCCTAGGTATACCTTTAATGAACATTTTGTCCATAAAAGTAGGCAAATGTACATTGTCATAACGCACAGGAAATATCTAAAGCCGCCAAAATAGTGGATTCGTTGTGTGTAAAAGCAGTTTGTATATTTGAAATTAATTGCACCAAATAATCAGCACATCCGAGGTGTTTTTCTAAAGCGTGTTGTGCATCAGGGATTATCTTTAAATAGTCTACAAGCCATACAAGCCTATTTTTGATCATTGTGTTCATGATTTTAATAAAACATGGAAATATTAAGGAAATTGGTCGATACGATGTTTCATTATCCTTATCTTTACCAGGTTTAAAGGAGTGCAACAACCTTGAATTTTTTCCAGCTGTCAGGGAAATCCATTTATACCATTCCAAATATTATTTAAGATTAGTAATATATCTAGTGCCTCAGGTTGGTAGTTTTTTAATCAGGGAGTAGGTAATACCATCTGCTCCAGGTGAGGTGTCTTTTGTCTTAGATTTAAGGGCCTTGTATAATTCTTTGATGTTAAAATTAGTTTCAAGTATTATGTGATTTTTTCAGAAAATAATGGGGGTTGAATTTCAGTTTGTGTGGTACATATTGTGGCAAAATGTGTTGCATAAATTTTTGTCCAAGTTCAAAAATCTATCATTTCAGATTTTGATTTCATATCATGTGGATTTTTTAGTTTTATAACAATATGTTCCAAATTTTGATTTTGAGGGTGAGGGTTATATGCCTATTTTTTGGCACAAGTTTTCCCAACCTACTTTCTTTGCTGCATTAAAATTACATCTTTTGTTTTTAATTTGAGTTACTTGATAAATATGATATGTTGTTGGGGTCATATTAATTCTAAAATTTTTAAAGGCCAATCTCCTTTGTGCAACAAATTGTGAACATTTTTCCGTCCACCAATGTTTTGTATAAAAATTTGGGCTTATTTATCGGAGCTTTAATATTTGGAATGGCCTTTTCCGTGGCAAAAATGTATTAATTCAAGCAGCTTATTAAACTGTATTTCAAGTAAGTATTAATTTTTGTATAGTTCTTGTATAAAGATCCCAATTTGTATTAAGTTTTTCAATTAATTGTAAGTTCTTGTATAAATGATCCAATTAGCTAATTTAAAATTTTTTCTTATACAGTTGTTTACAGGTGTTTCATTTGTAGGCCTACTATAGAATTCAATTTGCATAGAGATAGGGAAGTGATTGCTTCCCATCGGATCATTTAAGACATTCCAGTTTGTGATATGAGCATGTAGGTTTGGGGTAGCAAAAGTTAAATCAATAGTAGATTGTCTATTATACAAATTGGGGATGGTGGTAAATGCATTTTTATTAATCATAATATAGCGGGATTGAGAGTATTCCCGGGAAAATGTCCTTACCTCGGGGGTTTGCCTTAAAGCAGAACCAATAGGGGTGGTGGGCATTCATGTCACCGCATATTAATGAATATTTATTGCCATTTATGAATAGTTTGTTACTCCAAAAGGTGGGGTCAATTTTACTATCAGCACAATAGATGTTGTATATATGGATACATTTATTATATAGTTTTATTTTTAATTTCCAGAAGTTGAACTTATTATCATTGTATTCGGGACATTTTTTCAAATGATATAGATTTATGTATAAGGAAGGCAGTACCGCCATATCCATCGAGCCTATTTACACTAATTATGTTGTAATTGCTATCAGATAGTTTTTCATTATCAGTTAACCATGTTTCTTGAAATGCTCCAATATGAAATTGATTTTTTAGTCAAAAATTGAGTGATCTCAGGCCACTTGGGTTTAAGTGACCTGCAATTCCGTTGTGAGTATGTTTTAGCTTTTCTGTTGTCATACTTTATCAGGGGGGAGAGTGCTATTTATTTTTATTAGTACTTGAATAAGTTTTTTTTGGAGTAGTATTAGCAGAGTTTTTTAGTGTCAGTGTTTGAAATTTTAAATGTTGCTAGTAGCTCATCTATTTGTTTTTTTGTTGTAACATTAGAAGTTTTAACCTTATTTCTTATTTCTGTAATTTTAGTGTTTCAAAAGAGCCTGTAAGTGTTTTCTCTGTCAACTGTCTTTGTTTCTGTTAGGTTAGGTTTAGGTTTAGGGTTAGCATATATAGGTTTGGTTGAGTTAGGTTTATAGTTAGTAGTGAAAGTTTTTGTTTGAGGTGTGGTTTGTGTTTGAGGTAGGTTTTTCGATAAACTGTGTTTGAAGGTAACCCGGAAGTGGTGGGCGTATCTAGTACAGTGCTAAGGGATGAGTATCTATTAGAGATGGAAATTAGGCTATTACTTGGAGATATTTGTGGAAGATTCGGATAATGATTAGTGTCTGAAGAGTCAAGGGACTTGGTTGCCTCGGCAAAAGTTTGAGGTCTTTTGGGTCCCCTAATAATTCTTATAAGTGAGCCGGGTAGAATTGACTAGATGTAAAGTAGTCTTCTTTTCTTAGGCTCATCCTTTCTTTGATCTGTTTTTGTCTGATGAATTCAGGGCAGTATTTTAGAGTTGCTGCTGTGGGGGCCTAGACAGTGAATACATTTAAGAGGGAGTTGGCATGGTGAAGAATGAAATTTATCGCCACAGTCTCTGCAAATTCTCTCGTTTTTTGCATGGGGAATTTGCCACGTGCCCGTATGCAAAAGCAGCGGTAGCACTGTTTCACAGGGATTATATAGGGGGTTACTTGAACCCTGACATAGTTTAAATGAATGTAATTAGGGAGAGTATTGGAATCAAAAGTTAACTTGACATAATGTGTGACACAAAGTTCGCTATTGATTCTACGCTTAATACGTCTGGCCTCAATAATGGTACAGTCTGATTCAGTTTCTTTAATTATTTCATCCTCACTGATACTAGGGTCTATATTCACTACACCATTGGAGTGTATTCTAATTGAAGGTACAAAAACATTGTATTGGGATAAATGATGGAATCGACAATATTGTTTGCTGTTTGCGCATTTTTGCAAAAAAATTGTTACATTGCGGCCGGATTGGTTTAACATACTCAATGTCTGTGTGTGTAGCTTTATAATCTTTCCTATATGAAAAGCATTGAGTTTAGTTTTATTTTTTGTCCTGAACAATAATCTCAAAGGGGGCCTTTATTTTCAGGTTTATAGTATCTGATTGTGAAAGGTTTTTTTTGGTTTAGGGGGAGCAATTTCACTTTTTTGATTATGTTCTAAGTCAGAAATGTCATCGTTTTCATGTTTTCGTTTTATTGTGGGAATTTTCATTAGTTAAAATAGACTCTATTGCCTTAGAGGTTTTCATCGTCCATCAACGTTGCCGGCCAGACCTGACGACATGTCAGGACCAGCCCGAAAGGAATATTACTTAAAATTTAAATTGGTTTATACCAACAAAGAACAGTAAAATAGAATGAAGGAAATTAAATAAAACAAATATGAGGAAAAGGAAAATTATAGGTTAAATTACATGTTATAGTTACCCAATCTCCAAGGTTGGATGATATAGGATTACAACACAGAACACACAGGAATCTACTTGCGGACAACCACTTAAACAACAGTGCCGTAGTTACGTCTGTTTCACAGCGATGCCGAAGTCGAAACTGGTAAACAAACTAACAAACAAGTCTGCTTGGAAACCGACAGATTGACAAACATTAAAAACCAAATTAGTTCATCATTGCAAACTCTTATATGTATGAATTATTATAGTACGAAAAGTATGGATTTCAATGTTTAGATTAAATGCATGCGCGTTGTTATAAACACTTTAATTTAAACAAAACAACCCATTATATACATGTATCAAAATTTCTGGAAAAGGACCGAGAATAATAAAATCCGATAAAACAATTTTTGAGTAAAAGAAATATTTTTACGTCTGTCTCCTTAAGAACTCTTTAGATTGTATTAATACCAGTGACATTTAGAGTCCAAGAGACATTCATTTAAATCTGTTAGATATTCGTGTTAAATGGAAGTATTATACAGTTTTGATATTTATGAGCATGTTATTTCAAAATAACCATCGGTCAACAAAAACTAAATGACCATTTATATCTTTCGACACATCGCATCTGTCCGCGTCTTTTGTGTATATTTCTAACACTGACTAAGACACTCCTCCCATTGTTTACAGGATTATTATTGGCTTTAAATCAGCAATATGAGTTAATTAGATACGTAAATCGGTCTTCTTTTATGATAGTGATACTACAGGCTGTATTCACGTGAAGAGTACAATGATTTGGGTGTTTTTTCTCATTAACATTGATTGTTAGTGGGTGTATTTTGTTATTTGTGTTTTTTTTTCAAATATCGCATGCAGTTCATTGCAGTGTGTTAACACGATTCCTTCAATTTTGTTAAGGCGTTTAATTCTATTGGGGCATACTTTTTCTGCTTTAAAGTAGTTTAAACTAGTAGAATATTACAAATGGTATTAGATTACTGACAAACCAATAACGATGTTATGTCATAGTGAAGTGAGGGAGGGCGTTAAACAAAAGATCAGATAGACTGATTTATATAGTCTCAAAATAGAAATGAATGCTCCGGAAAATGATAAAAAAATTAAGGATTATTAAAGATTTAATTTGGGATAAAAACAATTTGTTTTCTAAGCTAATATTTAACATCGAACCTGTTATAGAAAAACGATAAATTCTCTTTTTAAGGATTGTTTAAGTTTATTCATTAGTAGCGTAATTCAAATGTAAATGACAAATACAACACATTTTACATTAAACATTACTGGCATAATTCAAGACAAGGAAAACATATTTACAAGTTTACAGCTTTTTTCCGAAATTTACTTGATATCTACTTTAAGCACTTCAAAACCTCTTCTTCCTGACTGAAGAAAAACTCTATTTCACTGAATATATCGATCACTTTGTTGAGGTTGATTTTTACTGTCTCTTCATTTTCTATTGATAAAAGGATTAAGCCCGTTATTCGTTCCTGACGTTAGGGGTTCACTGAAGTCCTAAAATATGTTTTTATTAGCTTGAACTCGGAGAAGGATCTCTCAGCCCTAGCAACCGTAACAGGAAGGGCGAGGAACATAATATAGGTGGTATACACACCACGGTAAGTACTTGCCAGTGTCTTATATTCGACCAAGAAAAGATTTGCAAGCTCCCTTACCTGCGTTAGCTTTGCTATTGCGAGGTGAAACATTGTTTTTGAAAATGTCCCTGAACTTGGCTGCTTCATTTTGTAGTTCAGCATCGTAGCATGATGCCAAACAAGTTGGCTGGATCACTCTGTATGTGTCTATTACTGACATCATACCTTCAAACATCGATTCGAGCTGGGAATATAGTGTCAACATCGGAAAAACTACCGACACCTTAAACCGTTCTTGCGGGCAGTGAGGCGTTGATCCTCTGACAGTTCGTCGAAGTGTTTTTGTTTGTTTTCTCAACCGTTTTAGTGAAAAATGAGGCTGTATGCCCCACTTAGTACATGTGGCAGTTGTTTCTTCAATCATATTGTCAAACGAGCATCGGAGCTCAGTTACAATTAAGACTGCATAATCTAAAAAGATCATGAGCCTGCATTATGTCAAGTGATTCGGTTTGGAGTGATTTCGAGGCAACATTGGCATGTTTCAGAACGTGGTATTGTATTAATATTAGTAAACGAATTTAAAAGTTGTCTAATGCCTTCTTAGGTCCAATAGCTTTGTTTCTGTAATTTGCCTTTTTACTTCGTCAAAGTTATGTTTGAAAAAACCTTCAAAGGTCGCAAAATCTTTCTTGGATAGCATAAACTGCATCGTTTCTTCCCGCCTAGCGAGTGGGGTTTAGAGTTTTCAAGGAATTTTATGACTGGTCTACATTAGTCCTTTACATTTCCTACCGTAAAATGCTAGAAACAAAAAAGTTATACATATGTTGAATAGTTTCAAAATACTGTGACTCGTCTCTATATCAGCTTGTACATCATGCTTAAAAACTAAATTTAAATTGTGAGCTGCACAATGGACGAAGTAGGCATGGGGCGCATGTATTCTCTGTTGAACACCAGTGTACATGTACATACCACTCATTACACTCAGTCATTTTTCATTTCATTTCATTTCATTTCATTACACTTGTCCCCCGTCATGCCCTTGGACTCTACATTTAAAGATGTCTAGCCTTTTTTCCTGTATGGGGCGTAGAATGGTGTTCTCTATTCCTGAGGCAGTTTTATCTGTGATACTAGTAAGATTGGTGAATGATTCACAGATTTATATTTTTTGGGGTTTTCAATTGTCACCTTTGGTAACTTTAACATACCTAAAAACTCTGCTAAGTTGATCGATCTGGGCTATGTCCTGTGTGGTGTCAACTATAATTGAAAATAATGGTGCATTTGTGATGTCCGAAACAAACTTCATCACTTAGCAATGAAATCAATTCATTTTGTAAAGTGGGGCTCAAATAATTTATTGACCCACTCGGTTTTTGTAAACGTTCTTTTTATACTGGGTCGTATTCTGTGAGAATTTGAATGATTGAAAGGAAATTTCCTTTATTTGAATCTAAAATATTTCCGCTTTTGCCAAGAAACGGAAAATAGCAATTAGCTACCAACTGTGAAACTTGTATAGCCCTTTTCAAATCCTTTTCAAGTAGTTTCGTTCGTCCTTTAAGTTAGTCTCCAATGCCTCATCAGCTGTGCCATGCATTCCCCAATTTAAAAAAAGAAGTCAAGAATTTTCGTGGTGTTCTGAATCTTGTAAGTTTTAAAACGATCTGTTAAATCCTGCCAGTCACGCATTCCAGTCTCCCATGATAAATTCGTTTTTCTCAGTGTCCTTTTTCCTGGAAATAACCATCATGGCTGGCAGTACACGCAATCTAATTTGGATGAGTATTATAACCAAGAACGGTTTAGTTTAAGACCTGATACTGTCTGTGAATCATAATAATTAACAGAAATAGATCTTCCCTTCTGAGCAGAAACTCTTGGGAACGGTCCGGAAGGATGACAAGGTCCTTTGGCGATTATGTCTTTCTTAATCCTACGGTCTGTTATTACAGCAGGGAATTCGTAGTCTTCCTTGTTGAATGTAATCTGTAATAAGCGCAAAAGAACTCTGTTACAGATAGGCAGTCAGTAACCGTTATGGAACACACATCATCAGCTTCACTCATTTCAAATATTTTCAGGGTTATTTGTTGTATTATATTTTAAATAGCCTATATAAATTTAGTATGCTCTTTTGCGAAATATTGATTTCAAAAATATACCTTTTAACTTTGTTACGGTATTTTTTAAAATAGGATTTAAATGCAATTATGTCGTAAATAACTTTATGAACCCTGAATTGTATTGAGGAACCACGCTGCTCAGTACTAGTTGCTAGTGTTATTACCAGTAGACAATGCATGTGCTAGATTCGCCATTACTCTGTGTAAAGCTGAATGATGTTCCTTCTATTGATGTTAGAGCATATTTTTAGAGAGAATGTAAATAATATATTTCAACAAATTAATTTGTTAAAAAGAAATATATTATTTTTTAATAAACCACTTTGCTCAATTTTCACCATGGCTATATGTATATTTTTTTAATTAACAATTGCTCTAGCATTTGTTATGATGCAGGGGTGCCAATACCCCCTTCAACGAACTAATATCCCCCTCCCATACAACTCTCCCTGTTAAGCAAGTGGGAATGGGAATATTGAATATAAAATAAGCTGGACGTCTTAATGTAGTAACTACTTTATTTTAATTGAAAATTCACCTTGTACTTTTTTACACTCTTTGTGTAAGAGTTTAAAAGAGACAGTAAACATGTTTTGGGAAACTAGGAAAATGTTACAGAGAAAAACTCATTTTTAGAGGTCATTACAAATGTAAATGTCTGCAGTAATAGTTTCTTAGTTTACTAAACAGAAAAACAACTCTGGACAACTTTTTACAGAGTTACTCCACATGGAAATCCCAACTTAACCTAGTGTCAAGATGCATACCATTGAGTAAAAGGGTCTCTAATCAGACAGTCAGTCAGTTGCTTCTTTAGTTGTTGTGCAGGTGTGTTCTTCAGTTCTTCTGGCAGCAGGTTCAACAACTTCGCTCCAGCATATGTTGGCTTTTTGATGAACAGACGTGATGAGTTTGGAGGACAAAGTTGGAGGCATGTCTCGTGTTATGGTGGTGTATATCTTGATGCCTTGGTTGTAGATGAGTAAAGACTGTGTGCAGGATAACTTCTTGTATATACAGTGCCACCACCGTTAGAATTTTAAGTTCGGTAAATACTGCTCGGCAGCTTTCTCTGTATCCAAGACTCACAAGACATCTAACATAACGCTTTTGTTGTATGAGGACTCTTTCTAAATTTGCAGAAGTTTTTCCACCCCATGATGCTATGCCATATCTTATGTGAGAATCAAAAAAGGCAAAGTAGGCAGTTCTTGTTACCTTTGGAGTACATACTTGATTGAGTCTACGCAGAAGATAGGTTCCCGAACAGAGTTTCCTGCACAGCTGGTCTACATGTGGCTTTGAAGATAGATTGGGGTCAATTACAATGCCAAGGTACTTTGTATTAGTTTTAACGTCAATACCGGTTATTCCTATATCTACATCCTTGCCTTTGGATTTAAAGACTTTGTTCAGAGCTAAGGATATCAATGTTGTTTGGTCCACTGTATTATCAGGTGTACCAAAGCGTTTGACCACAGCCTACTGCTATCAGAAATCACTTCTGTGCGATGTAACTAACCATGTAAGTGATGTGTGCCGCTGAGTTTGATATGTAATTAACAAACATAGCCACCAGTAACAGTGACACCAACTTTGTACAATACCCAGCAGGGATCACTTCTGGCTGGTTTATATCTTCCAGTTCAACCTACCACTGGGCACAGCAAAAACTGAAGTGTCACTTCAATCTGGGCAACCGTATGGATGTCCAGAAGCGGCACATCACTAACCACAAATGTCGAGATTCTTGGGGTGCAAGGGTAGATCGATAGGTCTAGTCTACTGCGGGAGATGACTGTCGGAGTTGGTGGGGTTCGTTCCCTAACTATCAGAGGTTCTTGTTAGCCTCAACAAGGGTGTGCCACCCCCTGCCTCCTTTGACTGGAGAGGCTGGTTCAGAGCTGGCCTCCTCTTCTTCTGGGGGACATGACTTTGAGATTAGAGCCCTATTTCTTCCTCATGGATCTCGATAGGAGGCGGCCCCTACCCCCTAACCTTACCCATCATGAATACCCTGTCACTCCGGAAGCAGCACTAAGGTTCTTATAGGACTAAAAAAGAACTTTGTAAAAACTGTAAAGAAGTTTGAATGGCAAAGGAGGAGATAGTGCGAAAGGAACCAAAAACTGAAAAATGCCAAAAAAATGTAAAGAATAAAATTAATGGTTGAGGAGAAAGGAAGAACGAACAAATAATCTCAGTGCTGTGAGCATTGTGATGACATTGACAAGAGTTTTAGTTTTAAGAGGAGGGTAGGAGGAAAGCTTACAGGAAAATGGAAAACACAAGTATTAGCCCACATTATCCTACTGGTAGCTCTTGGTATGGTTATAAAAGTGTATGAAAACATTTAAATGCACCAGCTGAAAAATACTGGCGTTACAATCGAACAATTTGGTTGTAATTTTTGTGGTGTTTTAATTTTTCAATAACATAAAATTATACTAAAAAGGTTAAAGGTATACAAAAGAATAACAGTTTTAAGCTTTAATGGTATCTGTTGAGGCACCCCCTCCAAGTCCATGGCTCCTGAACTAGGAACACAGCCAGGGAGCTTCTGGAAAACTTCCAGCATGTCGCATCCCGATGCAACTTTTGCGTGCTGAAGGTTTTCCTGAACGAAGCTAGAGGAGGAACGATACGCCTTTTCTCGGCCACGAGAGGGCGGTATTGTTCCTGCCTCCTTTGATAGTGTCCGAGGAAGTCAGTCGATGAACCAACCTGTCTTCCCCTTTCCCCTGCATTCCGGACTCCCCATCCACCTCTACTGATAGAGGGATCATGGGAACATTGCTGGTGATAACGAGATGGAGCAAGGAAGATAAAGGGCTGTGTAGAGTGTACATAAACAAATATGGGCAGAATAAACATACATTTAGTTTACTGTGAGAATAATTAAACCAGTGGAGATGGTGAGAGTGAGTTCCGGTGATACGTTATTTGAAGTTTACACGTGTAATTCTAACATACCTGAATGCAATGCAATTGAACACTAGTACACCTCAGTGTACACTAGACTTTAATGACATGGCAGCTTGATATCTGAAGCTCGTTAAATATTTAATTTCAATGTGTTTGATTATCAGTGGGGTACATAAGGAGAGTGCAAGGCCTCCCTCTGATTTATACAATATTTAAAAATTTTCTAGATGGTCTTAACCCTTACAGTAGCAGGTGTTTGGTTCTGGTGTGACACATCTCTCTCAAGTCTATTTTATTGTGAAACTTAATATTTATTTTGTAACAATTTCTTACATTAACAATTAAAATTTAATATAAAGGGATGACGCTGTGTGTGAATTTACCGTTAGAGACAGACAGGATAATAATCCCAACTGTTCAAAATGGTCTCATTAATATTAGTTCCTTGGAGTGAATGCTTTCATTGAAGCCTGATTCATTATTGACTCTAAAATGAATAATCATTCGTTATTTCACCAACCAAAACAATAAATGAACGAGAGTACGTTAGAAACTCGTAAAACTCACACTGAACAACGTCTTGTGTTGATTACGCTATGTGAACCACTGTTTGCTATCGTGTGTACCAGTTTTATAGTTGATAACCATGACGGATGTATTAGGTTTCTTTTTTTACTGAAGAAAGGAGGTCACTATGAGGTGATAAAATTAAATTTATTTCAAAGAAAAATGTTAGATTTCCTTAATGCAATTGAACAGATTTTGTGGATTTAATGGAGGCATATAGACAGACATGCTGTGGACTTAGCCTGTCGCACTTGCGCAGCAGATAAGGGACAGAACAGCTGATTCAGATTTTCCTGGTTTTGTCCTCCCTCCTTCACCTAAATCCCTTAGTAATTTCTTGTCCAGATCAGATCAGTTGCTGTACGTCAGTCTTTTTAGTATGGTTGAGATTTCCTGACTTCTCCGATGGGATATCTTCTTCTTTTCGGTTAGAGGAGGTACTGAGCTCTGTGGATCATTCGAATTAATTTCACTAAAAGTACTATAAGGGAATTTTAACAAAAATGTGTGGTTGAGGGTATTTGTGAATCAAATTTGCCGGAGCCCTCAAAATTCATTGCGTTGTGTAGATGTAAGGGATAAATTTGGGGCAATTCTGGTTTATAGATATTAGTTAAATTGTTGTTGGCATTTAATTAATTGATGGATGTGGAACAAGTCTTTGAGGCGAGGTTGCGGGGAACATTGTCATCGCGTGCGATTCGAAATTTGTATTTAGTTTGGAGAGGTACGGAAGATACGTGGGAATCGTTTCGGGATCGGTATATTGACTTTATTTTGACTTCCCAGGAAAACAGGAGATAGTACTTTAATTTTTTCAGGGTCGTGGTCGGTGTCGTAGGAGCTAATAGATAAAATGTATGTTTAATTTATGGAGTATACTTTGTTTACTCGTAAACTAAGGATCCAATCCTGTACGAGTTCTGCCCAGTGTCACTCGTCGTGCTGCCATGTCTTTGTTGGGCCTCTTGACCATGGTGCTGGGTAAGTCACGCTATCCCTCAGCTCTAGAATGTATCTGGTAGTCTCCAGTAATATGTAGCCTGTGTAAGAACAACTTTGGTTCAATGTGTAATTGTCATGTAAATGCTTTGGTTTAATAAATATATATTCTACACTCAAGCACTTAAGGTTTGCCTATTATTTGCTATCCTGACATAGAAGGTACACCCCATCCATACTTAACAATTATAAGAGATTAAAAAAATTTTTAAAGAATTTATAAAATTAAAGATTGAAGTCTAACATTTTTGTCATACAGTTCTCAAGATATAATATGCATGAAATATTAAAGACTTTAAAACAGTTTGTGAATTGATATATTTTGTTTCAAGTTGAAGTTGTGAAGTGTGAAAGGCATGTTTTCAGTTAAAACGTTTGGAAGTATTAGTTGAATTTATTTTAGTTTTGTAGGAGACTTGGAGTCTGCCAAACCATGCTATAAAAACAGCATTTTCTATGACATAACAAATATTTGTTGCCTTCAATTCGTATACATGCAACACTTTGTACAGATATATGTTGTGTTTGCCTAGCAACATCTGAAGGCTGATAAAAACAGATAAGATTGATGAAACTCTTCAACAGAACATTCTTTTATCATGGGTTTGCCTCAATAATATTTTTTTTACAACAGTAGAAATCAGGAAAACCTGGTTTAACAGACTGTTTCTCTTAAATATTAAACTTTATATTTGTTGACTTCTAAAATAGTTTCAAAATATCCCTGTGGCACATGTGAAATTGAAGTAATATTCTCTGGAATAAAATGTACCGAACGATGTCAAAAATGGTACCATGCTGGCTGCCAGACTATACAGGAAAAAACATTTTTTTAATGGGCTCCAGATGTAATAATATCTGTCAGTACAAAACATGTAATGCAGTTTTGGCTAACAATACTTGAAGAGAAGTTAGAATAAATGGAAGCCAATGAAAAAAAGTACACTGACAGAATTGAAAACCTACTACAACAAGGTCAGCTCGACAGAGAGAAGAAACTCCGTCAAGAAACGAAAGCTATCTTTAAAGAACATGACCTTTCCAAGGCCAACTCATTGACACGCATTTAAAAACAATATCTGAACAAGAAAAATCCATCTTACACTGAAGGAGAAGACTAAAGGACAGTAAGCAGAAAAAACGTACCAGAACTCCAATACACAAACCATCACCCTATTGATTGACAGTACAAGCAATATAGCAAGTTCAGCTCTCTTGATTTATCTTAAAGAAATAAAAATCTAAACTTGAAGAGATGGAAGGGCTTGGAAAACCAATATTTTTCCAAATTGACAACGCAGACTAGCCCATCCCCTCGGAAATGGAGAAACATTATGACAAAGAGTATTGTCATTGATTACAACATTACTGTAAGATGAGACATCTGCCATAATTTAAAAGTAAATTTCCATTATAATAGCAAAAATACCGAAATAAAATTAATACTTTAATTTCAAGAAAGCAACAACACACATTTTACTAAGGAGTATTCCATATTTGTACTTAAATTAATCCATTACAACTTTAAAAGATACAGTCAATTTAATTGTAATCGGAAGAATACAAAGTTTTATTGTGCTCTACATTTAGTTTACACTCCAGTACTTGTACTTACTTTCTCTTGACAAGAGATTGTTGAAGCAGTTATATATAAAAAAAAAAACTAACAATGCGTACTGAAGTCTCATGAAAATAAAGTCTGTGAGTGTACTAATAAAGAGAACAGTTGAAAAATATCCTTTACAAATACAAAAATAAACCGGGCATCATTAACCGTTAAGTTCACAACCAATTTAACTGACCCGAAATTATCTTTCTCTTTGACTTTTAGGATGTTTCTCATTTGGTCAGGAAGGAAATGGAAACACTTTTTTTGTCTTTAGGGAAAGAGACAAAGAGTTTCAGCACATAGTCCTGAAAGGACCTTTGCACCACCCTTACTGAAAGTGTAGGCCCTCAGAGTCTGAGACTTTTACAAAAGCGTATCAGATTTGAGGGTTCTTGTTCTCTGATATCCTTAGGGCTGAGAAGATACGCACTTAGGAATTTTATTTCTAATTCTACATATGGCAGGACAGTTTAGCCAAATATGCTCCGCTGATTCCTCTGCTTTTCCTCAAAGTCTGCATTCATCAGTCTGGCTTAGACCCACCTTTATCAGATGTTTTCTAAGAGGGCCATGTCCTGTCAAGATTCCTAATACCAGTTGTATATCCTCCTTACTTTGTTCAAGGAAAGATAAACATTTTAGATTGTCCAGAGGCCTTTCTCCAGGTTAAGGATCTAATCCTCTTTTCCCAATTTTTTCTTTTAGAGCTTTGCTGTAGGAGAAAGCTACTCCACAACCTGGCTCAGGCCCTACCGGAAGGGTTTCTGTACCTATTACGGCGAGGGCAGCTGCCTTGTCAATTCCCTGAATGCCCTTGTGGCCTGAAGCGAACGTAACTTGGAAATACTTTGTTTGTTAATACCTATTTTTAATACACAAAGCACTGACGTTTACTATTAATTGAAGTCATTTTGTATGAGTGTGCTCACTACAAGCTGTTTGCTAGTTCATACATTGGTTCAGTGATCGCATTGGCTCAGAGACGCAGAACACAATTAGGAGGGTAAAAGCAGCCATGCTGTAGTGGAATATTAAAATGGCTTTACCACCTGCGGATTCCTCAACTTGGTACACCTAAAGCACAATTAATTTATAGATAGCCAATATGTGTGGTATGTTTGGCTTTATAGAAGTTCATTAAGAACATTGAGCACAAAGGGTTAGTTCCTTAATTACAAGGTGTACATCGGAGATGAAGCCAAAACGAACAAGTTTTACACTGTACTACTTTAAAATTACTAGTACCCTTTTTACATTTCCCACAAGAGAATTTAATTTTTAGCATACTATGAAAGAATAAAAAGATACTTATTCAGAGAATAAAAACAGTTCAGTTTTAAAAATATAAATATTTAGTAAAAAACTTTATTTATTATTTCCAATTGAAATTTATTTATAGCATCCTAATAACATGGGAAGAAAAATAAAATAAAATGTTTTTATGCAGAAAAATATTTAGTCACTAACAAGATTTGATCCTTGAAGATCAGCGACCAAACCATTCAGGTATCAGAACGGTTTATTAGTAATTTATTTAAATAATAACAATGTTAAATACAGAACAGATTTTAATAAAAATAAATATATGGCTTTCAAAAGGTTTTTGCTACAGTGTGATTTAAATCCAGGTACCTCAGACTTACCAGTTATCAACCTTATCAACTGAGCTATCATATTTTGATAACGGTAAGCATCCAACATCCTTAATCCACACAATCTCAATAAGCACCAACCAGTACAGTTTGTGACATGCACTATTTTATTCAAATCCGTTGTGACAGAATATTAATATCACTTTACCTCATAAGATATTTGCATTTGTTTAACTGATTAAATACTAAAAAAATAACTTTAGTGAAAAGTAATGAAATTCTATTTGACAAGAGTCCAAAAAAATCAAAAGAAGTTATCCAATTGCAAATCACAGCTGACTAAAAAACCTTCCTAAACCACCATACAGCAGCAGACGACAGCGCTGTAGGCAATTCATAGTTAAGATAAGGATAGAAGCATCCATAATAGGTGAGTAAAACAATTTTCTCACTAGCAAAACGAAAGTATGTACATTAAAAACAAGCAGCTGCTCAATCTTTTTGAAACTTTGTATCTTTTTGAAAAATATGATCAAAGAAGTTTAATTTAGGATCAAGTACAATTCCCAGATAATCCATGTTTTAGGAAGGAAATATTCAGAATCAGCTATAATAATATTTGAATTTTAAAAGACTTTCTTAAACCAAAATCAAGATGATTTGTTTTAGTGCTATTTAAAAACAAAGAATTCTCACTTAGCCACTACAACAAAGAGCTACCTTGGATAAAGGTCTGGACCTTGAGCTGGGCTCGATTACTGTTAGAAATTACAAGGGAAGTATCATCCGTAAACAAAAATAAGCTAGAGTCAATGACACTTTGATGAATGTCATTAATAAATAGCAATAACAACATAGGTCCAAGAACAGAACCTTTCGGGACTCCAGTTTGAACCTTCCGTTTTTCCTTTAGTTGTTTTCTCAAACAACCCATAGTGTCAATAAAGGGATGGTTTAATAAATCTACATTATCAGTATTGTTTTCACTGTTATTGTATCTGGAATATCGAGATCCAGATAAACAAGGTTGTACTGTATTCTAATAGCCTACTGTTAAGAGCCAGCTGTTCTGGCAACAATCTTGAATTTAATGCCATGGGAATAATGACAAACTCCAAATACTTTTATGACAGTATTTTTAATCACAGATTTATGCAATATGATTCTATTTTAAAGATATAATTAGTTCACATTGAAATGCTTTTAGTTTTTCAATATTTTTAATAGTTATTCAAAACAATTTCAAAATTGTTAGTACCTCATTGTTTAAATATTCAAAAAGTATTCACTTTACAAGAAAAACCAAAAAGCGTATTTATTGATTGTATGTTTAAAAGAAGACATCTTTTATAATAAGTCTACAATCAAAAGAGGATAATAGTGTTTAAGTTTAATATAGATCATACGAGGTAAAACTCAAGATCATTTCATTACAGCCCGCTCTTAAATGTATACAGGATCTTGATCTGTAATCAATGTAATCATTCTAGAAATTGGTATTTATTGAATAAGAACATGCAATGTTCTTTAAAAGGATTTAATCTAAGAAAAAGAAAAAAATAAGATCTTTTTACTGTCATAGGGTGGAAATTCTAATTAAGATAAACTCAGAGAGGTTCAAAAGTTAAGTGCTATTTTGTAACCGAGCTTAGAAGACAGACAAAAGGTAGACTGAAAATTACTGATAATTATTAATAAAATATCTAATTAAAAATAGTATTTGACAAATTTTATGAGTTACAAGGAATGCATTTTTGCCTTCATTAAAAAAATAATACTTACAAAATCTAAATTACTATCACTTTTAAAATATAACTCACTTTATGAAAACACTATTTTTGCTCACTGGTTTGTGGAGATTCACGTGGTAAAAAATTGTCAACTTACTTTTATGACGTATCTTTATTTTTTCAAATACAAAAAGTGTTATGGTACACATTGCAACTACATATCCAATAAGATTAATATTTACAACTTATCTAGGTACACTGCTAAATACTAGGTACTAAAAATTCCTTGTTCATCACAGGTCACTCAGAGGGGTGACCCTCACTCACGGAACTCTGGACTTTTGAGCAGCCTAGAGTTCTCAGTACGAACTCTACAGTCCCAAGAAAATGTCCAATTTTGTCTGCAGTTATGCGAAATAAATTATGGTGCACCTATAGTACCTCAAATTTTAAGCTACCCTGTCTCTTTTCGTGCAACATTGTCTTATCTTGCCCGATGTATGGTCTCTATTGTCTGACTCTGCTTGTATCTCCTGTAACATCTGGACTCACCTCTGTCGGCATTTATTACTCCAAGAGTTAGAGGTACCATGATCCCTTCCTGACCTTGAAGGTTCCGTGTATCCTCCTCCCACATTCAAATAACATCCTTTATTCTCTCCTCTCCCTGCTTGAGCATATCTGTATCCCTGTCCTGGCTTATCAATACTCCAACACTGACCTTCAAAAACCAGTGAGTACTCAGCCACAGGCTTGCTCATCTTCTCACGGGTCATCTCACCAGGTTTGGAACTGATCTGCCTTTTATTACCTTTTATTTAGGTGCCTAGCTGAATAGAACAATTTTAAGAACAGTTATTATGTTATTTAATAAAAGAAACATTTATTAAGTATAGTTCAGCTTACAGAATAAATGCATTTTTATTCATCTATAACATCCTTTATTCTCTCCTCTCCCTGCCTGAGGATATCTCTATCCCTGTCCTGGCTTATCAATACTCCAACACTGACCTTCAAAAACCAGTGAGTACTCAGCCACAGACTTGCTCATCTTCTCACGGGTCATCTCACCAGGTTTGGAACTGATCTGCCTTTTATTACCTTTTATTTAGATGCCTAGCTGAATAGAACAATTTTAATAACAGTTATTATGTTATTAAATAAAAGAAACATTTATTAAGTATAGTTCAGCTTACAGAATAAATGCATTTTTATTCATCTATAACATCCTTTATTCTCTCCTCTCCCTGCCTGAGGATATCTCTATCCCTGTCCTGGCTTATCAATACTCCAACACTGACCTTCAAAAACCAGTGAGTACTCAGCCACAGACTTGCTCATCTTCTCACGGGTCATCTCACCAGGTTTGGAACTGATCTGCCTTTTATTACCTTTTATTTAGGTGCCTAGCTAAATAGAACAATTTTAATAACAGTTATTATGTTATTAAATAAAAGAAACATTTATTAAGTATAGTTCAGCTTACAGAATAAATACATTTTTATTCATCTATAACATCCTTTATTCTCTCCTCTCCCTGCCTGAGCATATCTCTATCCCTGTCCTGACTCATTAATACTCCAACACTGACCTTCAAAAACCAGTTAGTACTCAGCCACAGGCTTGCTCATCTTCTCACGGGTCATCTCACCAGGTTTATCAAGTAATCCATGTAAAAATGAGACAAGCATGCTCTGTTCCGCATCCTCTGTCTATCCAAGTGACACACTCCTCCGCGAATTTTTCAACCGTGTCACCCCTCTTCTACGCCGTATTCTGTATATGCAAGGAATGGAACTGATCTGCTTTTTATTACCCACGAACCATGCGCATTTTAAGTCCTCACAATTGAGTAGAGAGAATACCAGGGTATCTTTTTTCAAGAAATCAAATTTCTTAGTCAGGAATGCTTCCACTGGTTTCTCAACAACAGTACAAACATTAAACATGGTAAAAATAAGCTTGTCCCACAGTATAGATCCAAGAAATAACTAAAATGTTCATTTATCACTCCATTTTAGGTGCCTAGCTGAATAGAACAATTTTAAATAACAGTTATTATTTTAGTTAATAAAAGGAACATTTATTAAGT